>NC_133325.1:230113761-230424594 GCF_042186555.1 Aquarana catesbeiana
AGTCTTTTTGACCCCAGATCTCATATTTAAGAGGTCCTGTCATGCCTTTTTTCTATTACAAGGGATGCTTACATTCCTTGTAATAGGAATAAAAGTGACCCAAATTATTTTTTTTAAAAAGACAGTGTCAAAATAAAAAATAAAATAATTAAGAAAAAAAACATTTAAAGCGTTCTGTCGAGCTCGCGCGCAGAAGCGAACGCATACATGAGTAGCACCCGCTATGAAAATGGTGTTCAAACCACACATGTGAGGTGTCGACGCGATCATTAGAGTGAGAGAAATAATTCTAGCCCTAGACCTACTCTGTAACTCAAAACTGGTAACCTGTAGAAATTTTTAAACGTTGCCTATGGAGATTTTTGAGGCTAAAAGTTTGTCGCCATTCCACGAGTGAGTGCAATTTTGAAGCCTGACATGTTGGATATCAATTTACTCAGCATAACATTATCTTTCGCGATATAAAAAAAAATTGGATGATGAAAATCAGCAGAGCTTCACCTTATTCGCTAAACTCCAGGGCAAATTCTTTTTTAAAGTACAACTTTCCATGAACTGGCTGTTTGCCATTAGTAAATCACCCCAAGGTGTGTTTCGCGGCAGATCATCAGGTGAAACATTGCAGTCACAATATCTAAGGCTTTGTAAGCAGTAATATAACATTTTTGTATGTGGGCTTAGATATGCTTTAACCAGGATTATGGGGGTCTACATAAAATAAGGAAGGCTGGATCAGAGGAACAGATGCAAGCAGTGCAAGTGTATAAGTTCTGCTCATACTTTTGGGTTGCCATTACAACCCAACAAAGAGTTGTCCTTTAAGATACTATTCCAATTACAGCATAAGGAACTCTCTGTAGTTGCTTTCTAAGGTAACTAAAACACACATCAGCATATTGCTATAGAAGGGAATTAATTCCAAAAGATAGCATGGCTTAAAAAGATATAAAAGGGTATAAATAAGCAAGCATACAAAAAAAATACATATATACATATAAAAGGACAACATGACTCATCAATATACTTTCAATTTCATCTATTTTATTGAAATAAAGTATTTATTTATTTTATTTATTTTTTATTTTTTTTAATGACAACTTTCAACTTAACATGACTTTCCAGCAAACATGACTTTCAAACAAAAGCAGAATAACATTTAGAAAATGTTTTTCTAGAAACAAACATTCTGAGCGCTGCAAAAGTAGCACAGACATTCTCCATTTTTTGCTAATTTACTCTATTAGTATGTTTTTTTCTCAAACTATAATGGAAGGCTTTTGGTGTAGTTGATTTCAGATTATTTCTATGGTGAATTCTGACATCTGTGTCACTACATTCTATTCCTTGATATTTAATGGACCAGAAAATATTACATAGTAGGTCAGTTTTAATGCTCAGTAAATGGTTAGTTAAGGGAGGACATCTGTCCACTGAAGAAATTTTCTAAGACCACCAACAGATCTGTGATAAGATGGCTAACATATTCCAGAGCTAATGATCTCCATCAAGTGTCATAATTATTTATACACATTTTCTCATCTAAAAGTATAGATCAGATTGTATTACTTTTTTTTATTTTTTTAGCTAAAATGTTGCCAGACTTGGAATGCATAACGAATCTTCTAGTACTAAATTACAGAGTCTGTGTTATCATTTTCAACCCTTTCATGAACCTACATACAGATTTAACATTATTCCCTTGACAAAATAAAATGGATTTGTTTTGCATCATTTTTTAGCAATGTCAATTATCTGCACATATTTGTTTCAGCGTACATAGCTGACACTTATCTCTTGAGGTCTTCGGTTTTGTCACATGATCAAAATACTATTCATACACGACACTGCACTGACATGACGTTAAGAGGAAATAGTTGAGATTTGAGGTTCAAAGTCGAATATAGTGTCATGCTGTTGTCCCCATGGAATATTTTAATGTAAGAGATTTCAAGTCTAGAATTCATTGTAATAGCACTGATGAATTGACTCAAGCAGGAATTGGGGTAGGTTGCAGTGCTAGTCAGTTACTGTATCTGTTCCAGAGACATGCTAAAATAGTTTAGCTTCAAGATATTATTATATATTATAAAGAACATACAAATCCCAAGATTTTGTGCATACTTCTATGACAATGGTTGTCAGCAGCATGCCTCAAAATGTATACATATAAAATATATTTTGAAACCTACATTTCAGAAATTAATTCAGGATACAAAACCGAGTTCCTGAAGCCACTCTGAAGGTTAAAGTGGTTGTAAAGTCTTGTGTTTTTTTTTTTAAATAACAAGCATGTCATACTTACCTCCTCTGTGCAGGGGTTTTGCACAGAGTGGTCCCAAATCTCCGCTTCTGGGGTCCCTCTGCAGCGCTCCTCCTCTTCTCAAGTGCCCTGACAGAGAAGCGCTTTCTCTGGGGGCACTCAGGTGGGCATGCTCCCGTGTCCTGCTGCTGTGTCCATTGACACTCCCGTGTCATTGGATTTGATCGACAGCAGTGGGAGCCAATGGCTCCTGTTGCTATCAATCTATCCAATGATGACCGAGACACCGACTGGAGCTGGTGTTCTTGTCCCTGTCGCTGGAAAGAGGGACTCTGCCTCACACAGATATACTGCGGCAGAATGGCAGGGTAGGCAAAGTAACGTATGGGTACGTTACTTGCCTCCCGCGGGCGGGGGGTCCTATCGGACCCCCCCGCGGTGCCCAAGGCAGTCGGCTTCTGTCCCAGAGCGATCAGAGGTGAGGGGGAGGCCATCCATTCGTGGCCATCCACGATCGCTCCTAGCCAATGATGTTCTTCCTCTGCTGCTGTAATGTAAACAGCGGCAGAGGAAGTGATGTCATCTCTCCTCGAGCCAGTCTTTTCATTCCGGCGCCAAGGAGAGAAGACATCAACTAGGTGCATCAAACACTACACGTACAGTAGAACACTTTAGGCACACATTTCACCCCCCCCATCACCCCCGATCACCCCCTGATCACCCCTCTGTACCCCCTGTCACAGTGACACCAATAGCAGTTTTTTTTTTTGCATTGGTGTCAGGTTGTGACAGTTATAAGTGGTAGGGCAGTTAGTGGTAGCCCCTTTAGGTCTAGGATACCCCCCTAACCCCCCCTAATAAAGGTTAACCCCTTGATCACCCCCCGTCGCCAGTATCACTAAGCGATCGTTTTTCTGATCGCTGTATTAGTGACACAGGTGACGCTAGTTAGGGAGGTAAGTATATAGGTTAGCTGTCAGTGTTTTATAGCGACAGGGACCCACATATACTACCTAATAAAGGTTTTAACCCCCTGATTGCCCCCTAGTTAACCCTTTCACCAGTGATCACCGTATAACTGTTATGGGTGACGCTGGTTAGTTAGTTTGTTTATTATAGTTTCAGGGCACCCGCCATTTATTACCTTATAATGGTTTAACCCCCTAATCGCCCGGCGGTGATATAAGTTAAGTTTTAGGGTCAGATAAGGTCTGCGTCGCCCCAGGCAGTGCCAGGTTAGCGACAGTACCGCTAACACCCACGCACGCAGCATACACCTCCCTTAGTGGTATAGTATCTGAACGGATCAATATCTGATCCAATCAGATCTATACTAGCATCCCCAGCAGTTTAGGGTTCCCAAAAACACAGTGTTAGCGGGATCAGCCCAGATACCTGCTAGCACCTGCATTTTGCCCCTCGGCCCAGCCCTGCCCAGCCCACCCAAGTGCAGTATCGATCAATCACTGTCACTTACAAAACACTAAACACACATAACTGCAGTGTTCGCAGAGTCAGGCCTGATCCCTGCGATCACTAACAGTTTTTGTTGGTAGCGTTTTGATACAGTCGGTAACAGTCAGGAGCTTTTTTGCCTGTGAGTCTCACTAGTGCACTACTAAATTTAGAGCCCAAAATGGCAAATCGAAGGTACACTAGTGAAGAGGCCTACACGTTTCTGAGCATGACAGATAGTGAAGAGGAAGTCACTCATTGGTCAGATTCAGGCTCAGAATACGATCCTGTAGAGGACAGCGGCTCCATGACAGATAGCTCTGATGACGGAGTTGTGGTCCCTGCCAAGGTCAGGCGTACCAGACCCCGAACTTCTTCTTCTGTCCTTGATGTGCAAGAACTGCAGGTCCCTCGTATGGAGCAGAGCAGTACTAGTGCCGCTATTCCTCCTGGTGAACTGGCAAGCACCAGCGGCCTAGTACACGTGGCGAGTTCCATAAGTGCAGTTCAAGTAGTGTCCCGCTGCCACCAAGAAGACGAACACAGGCCCATCGTGCCCATAGTGCCCTTCCTGCTGCATTTACCAATCCGAATTGGGAACCCACCACTTCTGCAGCACCCGTACTTCCCCCATTCACTGGCCAACCCGGCATTCAGGTGGAAACAGTTGATTTTACGTCACTGGATTTTTATTCGCTGTTTTTCACTGATGATCTCTATAGATCTATTGTGGACCAAAGCAATTTGTACACTGGTCAACACATTCCCCAGTCCTCCCTTGCCAGAGATTGGAAACTTCCCTCAACATGGGCATAACTAAAAAGAGTGAGTTGCGGTCATATTGGTCCACTGACCCAATTCACCATATGCCCTTGTTCTCTGCCTCCATGACCAGGGCACGATACGAGCAGATTTGGCGATTTATGCCCTTCAACAACAATGAACTCTGTCGTCCTCGTGGAGACCCTGAATAAAATCGGCTCTACAAAATTCAGCCCCTCGTAAACCACTTCAACCAACGTTTTGCAGACTTGTTGTCTGCGTTGATGAGTCCCTGATTAAGTTTTCTGGCCGCTTGTCATTCAAACAGTACCTTCCCAGCAAGCGTACCAGATACGGGGTCAAGATGTATAAGCTCTGTGACAGGGCCACAGGCTATACATGTAGTTTTTTGGTTTACGAGGGCAAAGATAGTCACGTAGAGCCGACAAACTGCCCTGACTACATAGGAAGCACTGGCAAGATAGTATGGGACTTGGTGTCACCCTTATTCGGAAAGGGGTACCACTTGTACGTGGACAATTTTTACACTAGCGTGCCACTTTTTAGTCACCTTTTTGATCAACAGATTGGAGCATGTGGCACCGTGCGACCTAATCGCTGGGGCTTTCCCCAGCGGCTTGTAGATTCCCATCTTAGGCTAGGGGAGAGAGCCTGCTTGCAGTGTAATAATTTGCTCGCTATGAAGTGGAGGGACAATAAGAATGTTTTCGTTCTTACCACCCTTCATGCAGACACGACGGTCCAAATTACTACAGCGACTGGTGTTGTGGAGAAACCCCTCTGTGTCCATGAATATAACCAAAATATGGGAGGGGTGGACCTCAACGACCAGTTATTGGCGCCGTACCTAATTGCCCGTAAGGCCAGACGCTGGTACAAGAAAGTGTCTGTTTATTTATTTCAATTGGCTTTGCTGAAAGCTCATGTGCTATACAGAGCTTCAGGATGGACTGGATCCTTCCTTAAATTCCAGGAAGAGATTGTCAGAGCCCTTCTGTTTCCAGACGATGCTCCACCTCACCTTCCCCAACCAAATGCAGTAAGCTGGCTGCATGAGAGGCATTTTCCCTATGTCCTCCCGAGTACCCCCAAAGAAGATGTCGTGTCTGCAGCAAGCACAGATATAGGCGTGACACCCGGTATTATTGTCCCTCCTGTCCTGATAATCCTGGTTTTTGCATTGGTGAATGTTTTGAATGCTACCATTCACTAGCTGAGTATTAGCGTAGGGTACAGCACTGCACAGACTAGGCACACTGACTCAGGGTCTCCCAAGATGCCATTGCATTTTGAGAGACCCAAACCTGGTACCAGTTACAAAAGTTATAGTTACAAAAAAAGTGGAAAAAAAAAGTAAAAAAAATAAAAACACAAAAAACAAAATAAAAAAAACAAAAATAGTTGTCGTTTTATTGTTCTCTCTCTCTCTCTATTCTCTCTCTATTGTTCTGCTCTTTTTTACTGTATTCTATTCTGCAATGTTTTATTGTTATTATGTTTTACCATGTTTGCTTTTTAGATATGCAATTTTTTTATACTTTACTGTTTACTGTGTTTTATTGTTAACCATTTTTTTGTTTTCATGTACGGCATTTAGCTGCAGAGCGGATTTATTTATCTTGACAGCAACAGCGTTTGCTCCCACGATACATAAAGCCGTGACTCCAGTGCCGTCGGAGGTGATTTCACCACCACAGTTACATACTTCAGCATATATGCCGAAGCGTGGGAGCAGCAGTGGGTGGAGGAGCGATCTGCTCCTACCTTTTGCAGGAGGATGCCCCCATGCTTCGGCATATATATATTTTAGGCACAGGTTGCGTTAAATGTTTTATTTTTTACTATGTTTTTTGTATTTGCTTTGCAGGTATGGTAAGTCTTACTGTTATACTGTAATGTTACTTTGTTTTATTCTTAACCATAATTTGCTTAGCAGATACGCCATTCCAGTTGCAGTGCGGATTTATTTATCTTGACAGCAACAGCGTTTTCTCCCACGATACATAAAGCCATGACTCCAGCGCTGTCGGAGGTAATTTCACCACCACAGTTACATACTTCAGCATATATGCCGAAGCGTGGGGGCAGCAGTGGGCGGAGGAGCTATTTGCACCTACCTTTTGTGGGAGAATGCCCCCATGCTTCGGCATATATATACGGTGCATGTATGCCCATCATTAGAAGTGGGTGGATGAAGGGAGGTATTCTAATGGTGGGCATACCCACCGATCAATCTCTTTTTTTCGTTCAGCCCACAGGCTGCATGAAAAAAAAGTTTACAATATATGCCCAACAAGGACCAGCAACGTACTGGTATGTTTCTAGACTTTGAGTGGTTATACCAGAATGATTGAATGAGTATGTGAATGAGCATGGGGTACATCATACCCTTACCCATTCACCTGGAGGAAAAAGTGTCAATAAAAAAAACACACTAGACAGGTTTTTAAAGTATTTTATTAGGCAGAACCGGGGGTCTTCTTCCGACTTCGGGGGTCTTTTTCCAACTTCTCCGCTCTCTCTGGCCTCTTCTCCCAGTGTCCGGTTCTTGGGGCATGGTGGGACTGTGATGTCATAAGGGGCGGGGTCACCAGGTGACACCACCCGGTGACCATGCCCCATGCCTATATGAGTCGTTGCGCACCTCGCACACAGCATTACAGCAGGAGAGAGCATTGTGTCAACATCGGGAGAAGAGGGAACAAGGCGACGGAGAAGACTGGGCCACTGCTAGCAAAAGAGCGGCAAAAGAGCAGAAGATAGCAGAGGAGCCCGACAGAAGAACTGGAGAGCGGGAGAAGAATCGGACACCGGGAGAAGAGGCCAGAGAGCAGGAGAAGAACCGGACACTGGGAGAAGAGGCCGGAGAGAGCGGACAAGTCGGAAGAAGACCCCAGAAGTCAGAAGAAGACCCCCAGAGCTGCCTAATAAATTACTTTAAACACCTGTCTAGTGTGTTTTTTATGGACACCTTTTCCCCCAGGTGAATGGGTAGGGGTACGATGTACCCCATACTCATTCACATAGGGTGGGGGGCTGGGATCTGGGGGCACCCTTATTAAAGGGGCTCCCGGATTCCGATAAGCCCTCTGCCCGCAGACCCCGACAACCAACGGCCAGGGTTGTCGGGAAGAGGCCCTAGTCCTCATCAACATGGGGACAAGGTGCTTTGGGGTGGGGGGGCCGCAGTGCGCCCCTCTGCCCCAAAGCTCCCACCCCCATGTGGAGGGCGTGCAACCTAGAATGGTTCAGGAGGGGGGCGCTCACTCGTCCCCACCCCCTTTCCTGACCTGCAGGGCTGCGTGCTCAGATAAGGGTCTGGTATGGATATTGGGGGACCCCACGCCGTTTTTTTGGCGTAGGGGGTTCCCCTTAAAATCCATGCCAGACCTAAGGGCCTGGTATGCCCCTGGAGGGGAACCCATGCTGGTTTTTTATTTAAAATTTGCCCCTCATGATTCATACCAGACACCTGTAAGCAATGCTTGTCGCTCATCTGGAAAGGAAAAAACACAGTTTTCCTTTCCCGATGAGCGAGCCAGCGTGAGATGTACAGTACCCTGTCGCCGAGAACCAGCTCGATGGAATCGCGCTGGAAACACATTCTCGCGGTCAGATACTGTAGTTGTTAAAAACTCTCTAGGATCCAGTCTACAGTGCCCCCTATAAGAATGCTTTGCACAACTTTATCACATTATTGTGGTTAGATGGAAAATCATTGTTATCTACATCATCATCATCACATTTCTGCTCTGTCACCCTCTACACAGCAACAGTGAACACAAGATCATTCGTATTGTACTGCATAAGTGCACACATATATACAGCCATTGCATTACTCATTAGTTTTTTTACCACTCATTTATTAGGTGCACAATGTCATTCAGAACTTGCAATGTCAAAACTATGGAAATTGTGGCAACAAGCCATATTTTGCCCATACAAATCTGTGTACAAATATTTTTTTCTACAGTAACAATTTAATAAACAAAATGCTTTTCCCTGCAGGCATGATAAAGTAACATTGAACTAAAATAAAAATTCTCCTGAACTGAAATCTGGACTTTGACTTTGGCCTTTACTGCTCTGTTGTATCACCTGAAATTGTGTTTATATGATGTATTTTTACTGAGAAGATTGGCCTATAAGTAATATGCATAAATGTACTAAAAATATGTTTGTTTTCTTTTCACTTTGTTTTTATTGAAAAAAAAAAACAGAAAAGGCACAGTACAATATCAACTGACCATAGGTCGCAGAGCTGAAAAACACAACCATGATTTTTTCAGTATACCAAAAATAGGGATTAAGAAACATTACCATTACCTACAGTACAAAGCTCTCTCACTAGTCTGAACGGTGAGAAACATATTAGAAAAACATTTTAGAGTGGGCCTGAGCATCCACTAGCATACTAAAGGCAAATCCACTTTGCACTACAAGTGCACAGCAAGTGCACTTGGAAGTACACTTGGAAGCGCAGTAGCTGTAGATCTGATGGGGACATGCAAGGAAAATAAAAAACAGCATTTTTGCTTGTACATGATTGGATGATAAAAATCAGCAGAGCTTCCCCTCATTTCAGATCTTCCCCTCAGATCTAAAGCGACTGCACTTCCAAGTGCACTTGCAGTGCACTTGTAGTGCAAAGTGGATTTGCCTTTAGGAAATCAACCCCATAGTCTAGCATGTAGAAGAATAGTTGCCATCAACATGGAAGTAGCTTCCTAAAATCTCACTGTTGCCTGCCTTGAAAGGAGAAGCTCTATGTCATCTCCACTGATGGAGAGATTAAAAAAAGAGGAAAAAAAAGGAGAAAGAGGACAAGATGGAAAGGAAGAGAAGGAAATGAGGAACATGGGGGGGGGGGGGGGACAGAATACCAGAGGCTGAAGTGGGTAGTCCAGGAATCAACTTCACCTGTGTGTAAATCCAAAAGAGGCGGGGTAAATCGGGAGGGTGTGTAGTAGTCCAACCAAGGCTGCCAGGTGTGCAGAGATGTTTTTATTTTCTTCTTCCTTCCTAATTTAAAATATACTCAAAATAGACTCAAAATAGACTTTAAAGGCTAAAAGTTATTAAGTGAAAAAATAAAAGGTAGCTGAAAAAATATTCTGATGCAAAGAGAGGAATAAGTTATGTGACTGTAGTGCTGGTGGTGGGGATTTGGTGTAGGGTTAAAATGAAGCCTGTGAGGTCCTATTTTTAAGGAATATATTTAATACCACACTTACTAGTAATGCATATTTCATTACTGCTTTGAAAAAAAAAATTGTGAATTAAATGTCATAGAAGTCTTAGTCTTAGTTGGACTTTAGAATAATTCTATCAGTATCTAAAGCTTTATGAAACTGCTTTTGCATATGGTTATTTAAGGTTAAAGTAGTTGGAAACAGGTGACGTTGTGGAAATGTGAAGACAAGCCCTTTTTTTTCTCCTTCTATGCCCTTTAGGAAAGCTGTCTGACAACTTTGATCTTTTTAGCTGTCTACAGTGTAAAAGGCACGAGGCTGTGTGTTCTGTGCTAGCAGACAATATGGGCTTATGCATTTTTAATGAGACATCTCTCCTATCATCTTTGGCTTAACACACCAAGAGGACTGTTGGTGTCCTTCCACATCTGTGAATGCTGTGTATGCGGTATGCAATAAAGAGAAACTAGAAGGGCTTCTGACAAGAACAACAGACTATTTCTATTCAGAGCTGCTTTTTCAGATAATATAAATCAACAGTTTGTCTGTATGTTATATTATTAACCTGTATGATTTTGTGGTGCATCAGTGTATTTGTTTATAGCACAAGTATTTGTACATCATGGTATTCAAATAATATATCATTAGACTACAGAAAAAAAAATACCCTTTAAAGGATCATTCCACCCAAATATGATATACTATTTGAGGTTTGGTTTGCTGAGTTAGACCCTGGCTTCTTATACTGTACTGTACAGTATGTACAGATAAGAAATTGGTTAGATCTTCTTGCCATTATTGCTGGGTTTGGTTGTCTGGAAGTTTTAGATGCTCTGACCCATGTTTGTACTTTCAATGCTATATGTTAAATTTGTAATTATATAAATAAAAAAAATTATGAAACAAAAAAAAATAAAAATAATAACAACTAATAGGTGTGCATATCCAAGGCATCTAACACAGATATCTCACCAACAGAATCCTGAAGATAAGGGCCCATGCACATCACTTGTACAGAGGCCATGTCTGGTAAATATGTGCACTACTGCAACGTTACATGCATTTGCGTGCTGTGGTGTTATTCATTATGAATGGCACCCCAACACATCTCCTTAACCAACCACAGTGGAGCACAAGTATTATGTCCTTTACAATTCATAGCAAAAAAAAATGCAGACTACATCTAACTTTAATACAGGTCACCTCCACATACAAAAACATATACATTGCATTATGGTGTGAGTGATCCCTGAGAAATTGTGGTTCAACTCTCCAACATCCACCAAAAACTGAAATACCACTTTTGAGTTCAATTACTCATTTGCAAAAACATTCCCTGGCTTCTGATACGGGATCATTGTGAATTAAAATGATTAGAGCAACTTAAAACCCAGGTTTCCTCAAAAGGCAGCACAAAATGTGGACTTACAGTTTACAACCAGAAATGTATTTTATTGTTTTACACATATTGTACTTTTTCAATGCAGCTCATGCACTAAATGTCACAAAATGAAACATTACTGTAATTGAAATCCTGTTTGGGTTCTTCCACATCAACAAAAGCTATATTCGGCCAGAAGCAGTCTACACTGAAAATCAAGGAAATAAAAAAATAATGTTCTTTCTCTCTCTCCTTCTCTCACTCTCTGACTCTCTTGCTCTCAAATTTTTCTGATGATTCAGACATTTACGAAATGGATTCACTTGAATTATCCAATCAGATCTGGGAGATATTTCTGTGTACTTGTTTATTTGCTTATTTAATGATCTGTTTTCTGTTGTGCCTGCCTGGAATTTTTAAGTAAAATCGGACTAGATTGAAATTTACTGCATCAGTCTCTCAGTATTCAAAGTGCTTTCCTGACGCATCATGGCAGCACACACTGGGTTGTGACTCTGCCCCCACAACTTGACAGGATTGGTTAACTATAAATTTGAAAGAGAGACACCCCGCTTCATTCTCTTTTTTATCCTCACCTGACAAGATTGGATGGATATCGCACCTCTTACCGCATTCGCCCCACCAGGTTAAGCCTCTCCTGGATGGAAGTCACTACTGTACAGTCTCTAAAGGAGCCTTTATGGAGAGAACCCCAATCTGGTGGTCACGGGGGGCATGTCTTTCTGGCATTTATAAGCTTTAACCACTTCATCCCCGGAAGATTTGGCTGCTCAATGACCAGGCCATTTTTTGTGATACGGTACTGTGTCGCTTTAACTGACAATTGCGCAGTCGTGTGATGCTGTACCCAGACAAAATTAATGTCCTTTTTTTTTCCCACAAATAGAGCTTTCTTTTGGTGGTATTTGATCATCTCTGTGGTTTTTATTCCTTGCGCTATTAAAAAAAAAGAGCGGCAAATTAAAAAAAAAAAAAACACAATATTTTATACTTTTTGCTATAATAAATATCCCCATTTTTTTTAAAAAAAAGCTATTTTTTTTCTCAGTTTAGGCTGATATGTATTTTTCTACATATTTTTGGTAATAAAAATCACAATAAGTGTATATTGATTGGTTTGCGCAAAAGTTATAGCGTCTACATAATAGGGGATAGATGTATGGAATTTTTACTAATATTTTTTTTTTTTACTAATAATGGTGGTGATCTGCAATTTTTATCAGGACCACAACATTATGGCGGACTGATAGGACACTTTTGACACATTTTGGGACCATTGACAATTATACAGCGATCAGTGCTATAAAAATGCACTGATTACTGTGTAAATGTCACTGGCGGGGCAGGGGTTAACACTAGGGGGCAATCAAGGGGTTAACTGTCTTCCCTAGTGTGTGTTCTAACTGTGGGGGGAAGGGACTAATTGTAGGAGATGACAGATCATGGTTCCTAGCTAGTAGGAACTCGTGATCTGCCTCTCCTCACAGAACAGGGATTTTTGTGTTTACACACACACGTCCCTGTTCTGGCTCTCGTGCCTGCAATCGCGCATGGCCAGTGGCCATCACGGCCACCGGCCACACGCATCGGCACCCCCGCAGTGCAGAGGGTGTGTGCACGTGCCTGCTATCCCGCTTAAAGGAGCCGACGTACAGCTACAACAGCTCCCAGAATCATGGTGACCTGCTACTGTATAATGACGGCGGCTGGTCATCAAGCAGTTAAAGAAGCTTACATACTTGCAGTGGCCTCCTACCTTTTTTCCAGCACAGAGATGTAATCAATTTCCCTTTTTTTCTTTTTAGCCAGGCCATTCTGGGCCCTGTAGTCCCTCGGACAGCAGTGACCTCTCAAACATGGCAGCCGTGTCCTCCACTGTGTTATGCGCATGTGCCAGAGGCATTGAGGCAGACAGATAGGTTCTTCTTGTCTTTTTCCAAGATGGCATAGGTGCTGAAGGACCGCTTCTGCGCATGCGCGATGACATCACTTCCGCCACGAAGGCGACGCTGGATTTAAAAACCCCTAGATTCCTGTCAGTTAGCGCTGGCTAGTATATGAACAATACTACTGCTTAGGAGGCTGATGTTTTACTGCCATTCAGTCTCAGGTATGACCATCTTCCCTGTTCCTTCCTGTTTTTTTTATCTTATTCTCTTTTGCTGCATCTAATTCTTTAGTGTCTAAAGTATTTAGTATTCTTTCCATACTAACTTTTTTTTTAGGTCCTATTGCTTGTTCACTGCTCATGGAGGCCACTGTCCAAGCAGATCACCATCAGCATGTAAGGTAAGAGGTGTCCTCCATTTATGGGTAAGAATTGAAGAGGAAAAAGAGAGCATGTCCACTAACGCTGCAATTTTTTGGCAGCCCTACCAGGTCAATATCAGCAAACTCCAGACATCGAGGTCGCTCAAGCCATGCCTCAAGCCAGAGAAGATCTAGGAGAAGCCGATCAAGGTCCTCGTCACACCATCACCACTCACGTCACAGCCACTCACATCATAGCTGCTCACGTCATAGCCGCTCACATCATAGGAGGTCACCGTCATCCCATCACAACAGGAGCTATCACACCCGTCCTGTAGCAAATGCTTGCTGGGTGTGTGGCGCTCCAGCTTTGCCAGACAAATTAGCCTGCCGTGCATGCTTCCATGAAGCAACCAAGGAGAAAGAGTCAGACGCAAGTCTATCCTTGAGACAACCCTTGAAGCAGACAGGGCAGGTCCAAGCACGTCATCCGCAGCTCCCATTCCTTGCACAAAACAAGAGTCATCTTCAGAAAATGAATATCCAGAAATATCAACAGGTTTCCACTTTATCTTGGTTGAACCTTTCGTAAGATCAGTGAAAGAGGCCATAGGGTGGGAAGAAACTAGAGAAGTTCCCCCGCAAAGTCCGAAAATATTTCCCCAATTTGAAGAAGAAACTGGAGTCCTTTCCTTTCATAGAGGATTTGGAAGACCTCATTAAAGATGAGTGGGAGAGATCAGATAAGACAGTGATGGCGAACCTTGGCACCCCAGATGTTTTGGAACTACATTTCCCATGATGCTCCACTACACTGCAGAGTGCCAGAGCATCATGGGAAATGTAGTTCCAAAACATCTGGGGTGCCAAGGTTTGCCATCACTGAGATAAGAGATCCAACCTTAACAACAGACTAGAAAAATGGTATCCTTTAAAGGAGCCTAATGTAAATCCCCTGATCCACTCACTTGTTGTCAATGCCTCTTTAATGTGACTTGCGAGATACGTCACCTTACCAATCAAGGATGCAGTAACCTTCCGTGATGTGCTGGACTGAAAAATTGATTTAGATCTGAAGAAAGCATACTCTATGCCAAGTGGTGCCTGTAGGCCAGCGGTTGCTACAGCATTAGTTGGTAAGGTGATTTATGGATGGTCTGCCAATATAGAGAAGTCTCTACGTGAGGGGGCTGACCAGGAGAAGATAATTAGCTCCCTTCAGGAACTGAAGCTGGCAGGCGATTTTGTCGCAGAAGCCTCAGTGGATGTCATCAGATCTTCCACTAGAGCAATCTTGGCATTGGTCATGGCAAGAAGAGCCGTGTGGCTTAAGCCGTAGGTGGAGGACGCAGCATCAAAAATTAATTGGTACAAAATTCCATATGACGGAGTTAACCTTTTAGGATCAAAATTGGATTCAGCAATTTCAAAAGTGACAGGAGGGACATTAGGACTGATCCCTTCAGACAGGAGACAAAACTGCAGAAGGACCATTCCTATAAGCATAGCCATCCAGAAAGGTACAGAGAGGCAAAGACATATAGGCCGGGAAGAAGGTTTAAGAGAAACTGGAGAAACACGCAGTCATCCTTTTTGAGACTCCAAAAATCTAAGACCACCCATACAGGGAAACATCAGAAGTCATTTTGAAGATGTGCCCATCCTTTCTGTGATAGTAGGGACCAGGCTCAAGGAGTTCATACAGGTTTGGACGGAGCATGTAGAAGACGCATGGACACTTTCCACAATAAAGTATGGTCACAATTGGAGATTCATAAACAGTTTACCTGGAAATTACTTTCAGTCAACAAGACTACCATCATCACCAGACAAGAGAAGAGTACTGCTCAAGTATGTGGTAGAGTTAAAACAAAAGGGGGCAATCCTGGAGGTTCCAACACCCCAAAGAGGGAGGGGGTATTATTCCCCTCTATTCCTAGTAAAAAAGAAAACAGGGCATCTGCACCCAGTGTTGGATTTAAAATATCTTAACAAGAGAATCCAGATCAAAGCCTTTAAAATGGAAAGTCTCCAGTCAATACTGTTAGTGATAAACTTAAGAGATTGGATGCTATCCATAGATTTATCGGACGCCTACCTACACGTGCCTATACACCCTGCCTTTCAAAGATACCTTTGGTTCTCAGTCAACCACCATAATTTCTAGTTTCAGTGCCTACAATTCGGCATCTCTTCTGCCCCCAGGACCTTTACCAAGATTCTACTTCTTGTAATCGCATTTCTAAGGAAAAAAAGCCTGAGATTGCAGCATTGTCTGGACGACATTCTGCTTATAACAGACAGCTGAAAAGCATTGATTCATCTTGTGAGTATATTACTCCAGGACACTTCAGAGCTTTGGTTGGTTAATCAAATGGGAAAAGAGCAACCTTCAGCCCACACAAAATATGATCTTTCTAGGGGCGGAACTAGATACCCAGTTGAACAAAGTACATTTACCTCAGGAAAAGGTAGTTCCCTTAATCCAGAAGATAAAGAAGTTAATGACAGCAAAATTCCTTCCAGCCAGAGCTTGTCTGAGCATCCTGGGCTCCATGTCTGCCACTCTACCAATGATCCAATGGGCACAATTGCACATGAGAATGCTGCAAACTTCATTTCTCAGTCAGTGGAATGGAGCATCAATACTTCAGACAATTTCCATACACAGGAACGTGAAACAGACTATATGGTGGTGGATGCATGCCAGCAACCTCAAGAAGCACAGGCCTATAGTCTCTCCAGAACCGGAAGTAATCGCATCAGATGCCAGCCAGGAGGGGTGGGGGGTTCACTACCAAGATCAAGCAGCTCAGGGACAATGGCAGTTCCACGCACAAGGGGTAGTGTCAAATATTCTCAAGCTCAGAGCAGCTTTTCAAGCCCTCCTAGCCTTTGGATCATCCTTGAAGGGGAAGAATGTCTTAATTCGGATGGACAGGGAGTTCCTGTCAAAAAAACGAATGGTCTCTGAATCACCAAGCCTCAGTCTCCTGACCAAAACTTGAGGAATTCCGGATATCGATCTGGCAGCCACACCTACAAATGCCAAGTGCCAGAGGTTTTTCTCAAGAGCAGCATACCCATTAGCTGAGGAGTAGACAGCCTTCTCCATCCATGGAACTTTCGACTAGAATACATATTTCCATTGACACCACTAATTGTAAGGTTCCTCCCAGACTCAGTAGGTCATCAGTTTCAGTAATAGCAGAAATCCCCTTTTGGCCGAGGAGACCCTGGTTCACGACCCTATTGCAGCTCAGTCTGGAAGATCTACTACCTCTCCTGGTGACTCAGGATCTTGTTTACCAGGGGCAGTTCCTTCATCCAGCTCCAGAGAAACTGCACCTAATGGCATGGAGATTGAGAGGAATAGGTTCCTAGAACAAGGCTGTTCCCAGGAGGTAGTATCAACATTACTTCAGGCTAGGAAATGTACCACTAACACCACCTATGGTAGGAAATGGCAAAGGTTCTAATATATGGCTCAGCAGAATAGCTAGAACCCACTATCGCCAGAGGCGCCACAGATTCTGGAATTTCTCCAAGCAGGCCTAGCTAGGGGGCTAAGCTCAAGTGCCCTAAAGGTGCAAGTTTCAGCATTATCTGCAAAAACAGGCTTCAGATGAGCCTCACATCCTCTTCTGATTCAATTTATGAGGGCATGCTTAAAGATCAGGCCTCCAAGAAGACCACCGTTCCCAGCATGGGATTTGTCAGTAGTCCTGAATGCACTTTCAAATTCCCCTTTTCATCCGGCTGACTCTATCTCACTGTGGGACTTAACACTAAAGCTAACCTTTCTCATCGCCATCACCTCAGCCAAAAGAGTTTTCAGAGATGCAAGCATTAATAATTACAGAACCCTGCATGGCAGTGTTAATTTTGTGGACTAAAATGATTAAACCATTTTAGTCGATTAAATGAATACTATTTTAGTCCACTAAAATACAACTAAAACTAAAACAATTGAGATGACGAAAATACGACTAAAACTAAAATGGCATTTTAGTCAAAAGGCTAAAATGGGACTAAAACTAAAATGCAATTTTAGTCAAAAGACTAAGACTAAAACTAAATTGAAATTTGACTTAGAAATTAACACTGGTCTGTAGTGGATGTTCATACCTCAATACCATAAATAATAATATATGATATTTTTCACTCCAGCAGTATATAATGAGTTTGGAAATTGTAGAGGAATGTTCACTAATGCATTCAAATGTAATTACACCCATTAGATTTTAGACAACTAAAATTAGTTTTAGTCGATTAAAATGCACTGGAGATTTTAGTTGACTAAAACGTAGGACCTTTTAGTTGACTAAAATGTCCTGGAGAATTAGTCGACTAAATACGACTAAGACTAAAACAATTGCAGAAGACTAAAATGGGACTAAAACTAAAATGCCATTTTAGTCCTAAGACTAAAACGAAATCTTTTTTGCTGCCAAAATTAACACTGCTACATGGTCTTTTACCCAGACAGGGTGGTACTGAGACCTTCAGACTGCTTTATTCCAAAAGTGGCAACATCTTTTCATTACAATAAGGACATCAATCTTCCGATCTTTACCAACGACCAGGGGGAACCACATGCCTTTGATATAAAATCCACTATTAGCAGTTACCTAACAATTACAGCCTTCTTTACAAAAATGGACAATCTATTGGTAATTCCTCATGGGAACATAAAAGGTCACATGGCATCACCTTGCACTATCGCATTGTGGCTAGTCAAGTTCATCAGAAAAGCCTATGCCATTCAACAACTACCAATACCAGAAGGAACTAAAGCTCACTCAACCAGGGCAGTGGCAACTTCATGGGCAGTATATTGCAGGGTTTCGCAGGAGACAATCTGTAAGGCAGCAACCTGGTCATCCAGACATACATTCATGTCCCACTATAGGGTGGATTCGGCCCAATTATCAATGGTACATTTCAGAAGATCCGTTATTCGGGCCAATTCCACAGCTACATGTTAAATAAATACTACTTTTTTGTACACCCACCCGATTGGCGAGTTATTTCCCATCGTGTGCTGCCATGATGCGTCAGGAAAATGGAAAATTGTATACTCCTTTTACATAACTTTCTTTTCCTGACGCATCTTTATGGCAGCACACAGCATCCCGCCCTTTTCTAGATAATAGATACAGAGAATGAAGCGGGGTGTCTCTCTTTCAAATTTATAGGTAACCAATCCTGTCAGGTTGTGAGGGCGGAGTCACAACACTGTGTGTGCTGCCATGAAGATGCATCAGGAAAGGAAAATTACAGAAAGGTGAGTATACAAATTTCCATTTTCAGAGTTTCCCTGAAATAATTTTAATAGTCTTGAAAGTGAAAGGAACATTTTATTCAGTCAGTAATAGGACCATTTATTTTCCCTTTCATGTGAAGAAGTAGAAAAAAATGTAGGTTTTTGTTCCTAATTTATATACTTGCATATTTTAGTGCAGTATTTCACAGACCTCTAATCTAAAACTGCCTATCTAACCATGTACTCAAATGTTCTAAATGTGCTCCTGATGTATGCACTTGAAATGCCCCTTAGTGCCATATCAGTGATTGGTGCATTAGGCCTGAAGGTCATCAAAAATGGAAACGTATTAGCTTAAAGGGCTTTTTCATCCTGCGGCACAGGAACTCATGTGAAATTGTATGTTTTTCCCCTCCACATGAATATGCACTGCCTTCTGCCAACATGCCTGAACAGTGTTAATTTTTAATGGCAACCCATATATATGACAAATTCTTGTGCGTTCACACTTGCCAAAACATGCAATTTGGTGTGGAGAATTGTTCCTAAACCTTTTTTGCACATTTTACATACATAGGGCAGCCCATTCAAATGAATGGGCTGTCTTAAAATGGACCACTTGCTTGGACATGTCTCATGGTGTGAATGAGTCCTAAAGCTGCCCATACATTGATCACAGTTTAGTCAGTCCAGTAGGGACCAGCCAAATTTCATTCAGAGGGTGGGCTCCCTTGCTCGACAAAAGTTGATTATTTATTCAACATTTGTCCAATGGATATGATAAGTTGTTGTTGATCAGCAGCTGCAACCAATCAACTGCAGCTGCTGATTAGTGTATTCTGACTATAGTGGTGCCATTATTTCTTCATGCACCTAATTTTTGTGGATGGAGAAATCTGTTAGTTTGTTGTTTTATTCAGACTGCTATCTGAAAAAAAAACTAACAGTGTATAGCAAGAGACTGATTAATGGAACGTCAGCTTGCTGTCCTCCCCAGCCCTGCTCTGCTGTTTGAGAGTGGTGTCATGTGTATCACTCTCCCAAAGCAGAGATTGAGATACTAGAGAATGCTGCTGGAGGAGGATAATACTGGAAAGAGGGAGGCATATGCCATATCTTCCACTGAAGGCTGAACATAGAGGGCTGAAGGATGAAGGAGTTGAAGGAGAATGGGTTATGTTCTCTCCTCTTCTGCAGCATAGGATTGACTCTGCATTATAAATGAAGGATGTCACCAATTTGTCTCTTAAACATAACTTAAACTTTTTGACATGGTATTAGCATTTGAGGTTTTCATATTTGATTACATATGTCATGTATTTGCTGTCATGTTTCTTGTTCTTGGAAAATGTTGCTTGAAAATTCCTGTCTAAATCACATTTTTCTACAAGCATGGGGCCCCATTACAGTGGGGAAATAGTCTCAGTTGTTGTCATGGTATGCCATTAGTGAATGGTGTCTAATGGTCTAAGTATTCACAATGCTAAAATTATTACAGTGTAGTCCATGTTAACAGTGCTCTTATTAAGTGGTTTTCTACTAGAAGTAATTCTACATTATGGCACTATTCTTTTTATTATATTGTATTCTTTCATGACAGATGTTTTTCAATATTTTGTATTCTTTTTGCTGCCATATGATTTTTTTTTTACCTGCTTAAGGTTCCTTTCATAAGTTTCTATGTATGAATGTATTAAGCCTTGTAACTTTGACTGTTATCACAGAGAGCAGGTGCTCACATGTATGAATGAAGTCTCACACAAAATGTTTAAATTCTTTGTACTTTGAAGTCTCACACTATGCTTCATAGTATTAAACAATAAAATTACAGTAATGTTCTCTTTTGTAGCAGGGATGTCATTTGATTTTTAAACGTCTTCCTGTTTTCCCCATATCGAATAGAGCGGTGTCATATAAATCTACAAGTCAATTAAAAAAGCTCTATTTGCATTAATGTGGTTAAAAAACTAGTAACCAGTTTTGTACTGAAAGAAGAGCATTTGAATGACTTATTGATAATGGAAAAACTCTGGAAATCAGAGACTGATACAAACTGAGCAAAGCTGCGTGAGGACAAAAGATCATGGAATGATTTCTGTTCTCCTTCATACACCATTGGTAACATAAACAAAATGCACAGCTGTGTACAGATCAGGATTTATTCTGAGTGTTTTCTCCTAAGGGGACAGCCTTTACAGCTCATGTAAACATTGCTACTTGTGAATTATGGACATTTCTTTCACATGTGAGCAGTAAAGATAAAAACACATTCTCGTGTGGACCAGGGGATAAGAAATGTCCCCAGTGTTATCTTTAAGTGTTTGTTTTTATTTCATTTCTTGGTAATGTGTATTTTCTTTCCTGCTTTCTTTTTTTCGAAGTTCTGTTTTCTGACATGACAAATAAAATGGAAAACTTCTTTTTCTTCTTTTCTTTTACCTTATTTGAACCTCAGTGTTTTAGATGTATATGCTTCAATTAAAGAGTCATGTGTGGAAAAAACAATAATTTGAGGACACTTACCATGCATATTTTTATTAATCAGGCAGTTAGGATTGAAAAGGTTCATTAATAATGGCAGGTTAGGAAAGTCCACTTGATTAAGATATAGTAAACTTTAAAAACAAAATTACTTAAACATTCAGTAAGGGACAACATATCTCCAGTGAAGTCATCATTTTGTAAATGTCTGGCTGTATAAGTGGGAAATGGGTACCTGCAAACAAACTGGAAAATCATTGCATTATCCAGCAGCTCTTTACCATTCTCCATGTAAAAGTGAATGGCCTCTACACTAGACACAAGCAATATCAGAATAGCTCCAAATTCAAGGAAAATGGTAGAGTGTAGCAATCTGGAAGAACAGGGGCACATTTTTTACTTGTTATTGCTCTCAAGGGAAGAGATGCTTTTTTTTATGGACAGCTAAAAGAAACTCGTGCAAATCAAATCTTATTGTATTTTCACATTCTTTTGGGATATTGAAGCTTGGACCTCATCCCATCTGAGACTTTAATGGGTCAATGACCTGACAGAAGCAAAAAAGGGTAGCTGGGGTCAAGGGCTAACAACCACAGAGAACAATATGGACTGTCCATAAAAAGTCTGATTTGTCAGCTGATCATATGTCTGACATTACATTATGCTTGGATATATCACACGCTCTGCATTTATGATGTGCATGGATGGTTACAATTTATCAGGCCAAAGGGGTTTGTTAATGCTGCAAGTGATTTTCATTTGAGAAACTAATAACTACTTAAGCTGACCATACATGGATTGAAATTTGGCCAGTTCAGCAGGGACTGGCTGAATTTTGAACAGAAGTTGATCTACCAATTGAATTTTGTTCAACCACCCTGTTGGAAATCCTCTGCTTGATGAGTGCTGAAGGCTATAGGATGCTGCGCCAATCTGCATATTCTGAAAGCAGGGCCAGCCTTAGTCTTGGGAGGAGTAAATCATGCTTAAATGTCATCAATTGGTGTTAGTTTGTATGGCTGTTAGGTTGACTTGTTGTTCTCTATGTATGATTAAAGGAGTGTTAACCATGTCAGTACCACACAATAGCCAAACGACGTCTATGGCACAGTACTATAGTTCTGGGAAGGCATCCATAGATGTCCTCCCAGAACCCAGCACCCTGCACACCCCCTGAAGCACGCTCTGTGACTGTGGACACAGCTGATCACAGATTGGGGTAAAGGACCAATCACAGCGGACCTTTACCATGTTATCAGCTATGTCCAATCACAGCCGATCACATGTAAACAAACTTGCTGGCTGTTAGCAGTCCTTTCCTCATGCCCTGTGTCTGTGTGAGTTAAGATGTGCCAATAAACGGCAAGGCTGCCAGAACACTGTTTATACTGATAATCAAGGCACTGATCATCAGTGTCCTTATTACCAGTGCAGCCCCATCAGTGCTGCCTATCAGTGCCCATCAACACTGCCTATCAGTTCCCATCATTCCCACCTCATCAGTGCCACCTATCAGTGCCCATCAGTGCCACCTATCAGTGCCCATCAGTGCTGCCTATCAGTGCCCATCATTGCCATCTATTAGTGCCCATCGTTGCCGCCTATCAGTGCCCATCAGTTTCACCTATCAGAACCCATCAGTACCACCTCATCAGTGCCACCTATTAGTATATATCAGTGCTGCCTCATCAGTGCAGCCTCATCAGTGCTGCCTCATCATTACCCATCAATTCCGGATCACCAGTGCCTATCAGTGCATCCTCATCATTGCCCTCATCAGTGACCAACAGTGCCTTTCAGTGCAGCCTCATCAGTGCTCATCAGTGCAGCATGTCAGTGCCCATCAGTGCAGCCTCATCAGCGCACATCAGTGAAGAAGAAAAATTACTTATTTGCAAAATTTAATAACAGAAACTAAGAAAAACATTTTTATTTCAAACTTTTCTGTCTTTTTTTGTTTGTTTAACAATAAATAAAAAAAACTGTGGTGATTAAATACCACCAAAAGAAAGCTCTGTCTGTCTCAAAAAATAATACAAATTTAATATGGGTACAGTGTTGCATGACCACGCAATTGTCATTCAAATTGCAACAGCACTGAAAGCTGAAAATCGGCCTGGGCAGGAAGGGGGTGAATGTGCCCAGTATTGAAGTGGTTAAAGATTGTAGGTGCTTGTCACTCCTAGGCTTATTTTGGTGTGTGGACTGCACATCATCATGTGTTGTGCAGGATAACTGGGGTGAGCAATCATAGGTACACAAAGGGAGAGCATTTTCTTTGAAGCTAGGATATGGGGCCAAGAGTTTTGGGGTGCATGCATACTACTAAGCCTGGGGAATATCCTGTTAGTGGCAGTGGACAAGGGAGGAATGCATGTGGGGTTGTTAACCCAGGGGTTGTGGGTGTGACAGACTCACCCAGGACAGAGGCTATTGGAGGGGACTGAACGCAAGCCTCTTGCCCACCGATTATGGGCCCTGGCATTTGGGGGAATGGTGCTCTCTGTGAGCTGTATGCCTGGGGACCCTGGGGTTGGTGTTACTTTGGATTCAGCTCCATGTCCCCCCAAGACACAAGACTCTGGGAACCCTTTATATGCCATATTAGAATAGTGACTGATTCATACCATTGGGACTCCTACTGTTAAATGCTAATGTGATCAATTCCAGCTACCTGTCTGTTGTCTGCTATAATGTGTTAATTGTAAATAAGTCTAGTGTGGCTCTAAGAGTCTTTTCACCCTTTGTTGTTTGTGTTAATTAACTCTGTTACTGTGTGAAGCTCTGTGACCACAAGTCTGGGCAAAAGGTCATGTCTCAGTCACCTAGGCTGTATAAAGGATTAGATAATTAGCTCATGTTAATTAGGTTAGCTTTGAGTCATCCTGCTGTATACATTTTGTGTGAGATCTCAAATAAAGAGTCAGTCCATGTTAGCAGTGAAGCAAGTGTCGCCTTGTTTCGTGCTTGGAAGTGTTTGGAATATCTGATATCTTTATCCAGACTACAAGGAAGTGGTATACTGACGGAAGCACTCAATCGGAGTGTGGGGCGTTCCGTGACAGTGGGTAACTATAAATCCATGGTGGAGGGTGCAGACTTTCAGTTTGTTGTTTAGGCAGAAATCAATTGTTGGTATTTATTTTGATCAAATAGTGATTATCTAGCCTCACCATGCCATTTTGCAGAGACTGTACAATAATGGCAATGCCCATTTTCTTATGGAACAGTTTTTATGAGCTTTATTTATATCAGATGGAAAGATGTGTGTTTGCATGTTACCAACTTGTTTAACTTCTTTTATCTGTACATAACTGCAGATGAAAGGTGAACACAGATATAATAAACTCATTGAAAGGGGGGGGGGGTGAATAATAAGAGAAAGACATGGGGAAGTGGAGAGGAAGAATCATCACTAAGAATTTTATCACTTTGAAGAGTATCTGTCATGAAGCTTAGTACGTGTCTCAGAGGTCTTTGATTGAAGCTGCCTTTGCATACTAGGACCTCAGAAATAAGATTAGCTTATTTAGCTTCGTTTCAAGTTATGTCTCTTCTGGGCAACTAGTATACAGTCTGTCAGTCAGAGGATGACTGCTTCCATTACAGCCTTCTGACAGGAGAGCTTGAGTTAGTGACAGATTTCCTTTCATTCATTAAATGTTATCATCAATATATATTGTTATAAAATGGAAAAATAAACCCATCCCAAAAAGATCATGCCAAAAGTTGATGGAAGTCATACTTTCTGTATTAACTGTTTGCAAAACATAATAATACGGCGCCATTCATTGCCTAATAAATAAAAAAAGAACAATACAGCTTGTGAGATGCTATTGTAAATCCACAAAGGGTGTGAAAGAGTGTATACTACAAACCCACCACACGTGTTACTGACAATCTGAGGACATAACTAAACTATCCAATCAACTTATATCCAATCAGGATGTAACTTAAAGCCAATCCCTTGCACTGCATAGTTGTTGGTAGATCTAAAGGAGACTGAATAGTCATAATGTAGCATGTGTGATGCACTTTAGACATTGATCATCTAAAAAGATCTTAAAAACTCCAACTTTAAAAAGAAAATCATATTTTTTTTATCCAAAAACATTTTATTGGGAATAAGTGTCAGACATAGGACATATACATTTTTTCCAAACAGTACAATGCCAAAATACAAAGTCAGAGATATATAGCCGAGTATCATATTTTAAAAGAGTACAAATGCTGAGCTGAGGTAGAGGTAAAGTAGAGGAATAGTGAGTCTATGCCCCTAACCCTTGCAGGTACATAGAAATGACAATATACAATGCAATATTAAATGCAATGACACATAGGTGGGGGCCAGCAAAATACTGCCCATATGGGATCGACATGGAACATTGTTGTCACTACAGATAAAAAGGAAAAAAAAGGGGATGTTTGGTACCATACTCCTGGAAGGGATAGGTAACACATATGAGGAGGGGGGGAAGCCCTAGAGGGGATTTCTATTATGGAGGGGTTAGAGACACTAACCTATTGGGCCTCCCTATCAATAGGGCTTCCCAGGAGCTTAGCTCAGCCAGTACAAAAAAAAGGGGGTGGGCAGAGAGGATGGGGAAGAGAGGAATACTCCTTGACTCCTGCTTAAGTCAGGATTCGCCAGTTGTATGTATTTTAAAAGAAACCTGTGCTGAGAGAAATACACTGACAGCAACTGCTTACTACTGTACTCTAGACATGTCTATCCTGTGGCTCTTATGCTAATGAAAATTCATTAAAATTACACTAAACTTTGGTTTAATAAATATATATACAAGCATATATTATTTACTCAAAAAGTACCTTCTATTGCCTTTCTTTTGCTCTCAGGCTCCTCAAAATCTCCATCTCATTTTTGTGTTGCTGTAAACCAATTTCCTGTTAGAGGGTGGCTACATTCATTATCCATGGACCAATCATATGTAGAAACATAGCCACCTTCTCTTGTTCCCTCCTGAGATGAGCTAGAGCAGGGGTCTCAAACTGGCGGCCCTCCAGCTATTGCAAAACTACAAGTCCCATGAGGCATTGCTAGGCTGACAGTTACAAGCATGACTCCCACAGGCAGAGGCATGATGGGACTTGTAGTTTTGCAACAGCTGGTGGGCCACCAGTTTGAGACCCCTGAGCTAGAGGCTATTTTTAGTATGCATAAGCAGTGCACATACGACTGACATACCTTACTTTTTATTCCAAACAAATGCAAGTAAGGGGTAAAAGGAGAGGTTTGGGAGTTCACTGAGGACATTACAAGGAAGAAAAAAAAACACAGTAAGAAACCATTTCATGAAAAATAGAGAATGTGTAGGGATTATTGTTGCAGAAAAAGGATACCAATTAGTGTCACTTTAATGGTTCCACCAATGCTGACCAGTATGCCTTCCCTTGCTGGACATTTATATCAGGTTACTAACTTAATTTTTGAAGCTATTCGCAGCCAGGCAACTGGCTTTTTAAAAGGAGGTCGGGACTATGGAAACTGTAGCCGCCAGGCTAACATCCTGATTAGAGGGTTGCCCGAGACTACAGCAGCCAGAGATATTGTTCCGACCCTTCAGGGCATTTTCTGGGAAATACTGGGTCTCTCATCTACAGACCCAGTGGAAATTGACAGAAGGCATCAGGCTCTTCACCCTCCCTCACAAGACCCAAATAACCCTGGAGACATAATATGCAAGCTGCACAAATATACCCTTAATGAGCGTATCATGCAAAAAATTAGGAAAAGGCCTTTCTTCGACTTCAATGGCACACTCCTCTTCTTCTATCAAGATCTATCCAGTTGCATCTTAATGCAACATAGATCTTTTTGCCACCTACTGGAGGTGCTAACCAAGGTTGAGGTTACCTACATGTGGAGGTTCCCCTTTAGCCTCCAGGCCCAGAAAGACGGTCAGTTCATTATTTTATGCACCAAGGATGACTTCCCACATTTCCTTTCCCAACTGGGCCTTGATCCTGTGGATTTCCAAGACTGGTGTCTCTCCACGAACATTCAAATACCCCTGGCTCCCCACCATGGTTGCCTGCTCGCTCTAAGGTCCACTCCAGTCGATTACCCCTTGTTTGTTTATCAGTTTTTACCTATATGTTTTTTCCGTATGTCATTTACTCATTTTGTTTTTGTATTTCTAGGATGCATCTTTTTTTTCCCATCACGCTCTTTCTGGAGGCCTCAACTTGGTCATTTGGACAACCACCTCCTTTCTTCCCATGGCTACAGTTAAGGTAGTATTATACAACGTTTGTGGTCTCTGTTCTCCTAACAAATGCAGCAGGTTGTTGTTGGAGTTGAAGCAGCTAAGGGCGTAGGTTATATTTCTGCAGGAAACCCATTTCACCACTGTCCCTAAACTCCCCACCCATCTTTACTCCTAATGGTTTCTCAGTAACTCCCCAGTAGTGAAATCTTGGAGTACTGCTATTGCCCTACATAAAAACTGCCCCTTTAAACCCCATGGAACACTATGCGGACCCGCAGGGTAGATACGTTTTTCTGAAAGGGACCATACAGGGACCGAAATACACTCTCGCAACCCTCTATGCTCCAAATTCTCACCAACTCAACTTTATAGACTCAGTACTAGTGTTGGACGAATGCCTGTTTGACATTTGCCTGTTCGACCTTTCACCAAACCCCTGAATTTGCAGGGTGTGCTCACGCCAGGGATGCAGCTCTCCAGCCAATACGTTAATCCCAATCCCTATACGTTACCAACTATATCTCAGTATCTCTTGCTTAACAGAATTTGTTTTGACCTCCAATCATGGACCAAAGTGTCATTTACTTGGTTAGGTCGAACCAATATAATTAAGATGACCATTCTACCCAGAATCTTATTTTTCCTGCAGATGGTGCCTGTTCCCCTGCCTAGATGCTTCTTTCTTGAGCTTCAACACTTATTCATAATGTTTGTTTGCAATGGCAGAAGACCATGAGTAGCCATGACCATACTGAAAAAACCCTGAACGGTTAGGAGGCCTTGGAGTTCCTCACATAAAACTCTATTACAGCGCAGTTGCTCTTCAGCGGATCCTGAACTGGCAGTTCCACTCTTCCTCCAAATTATGGGCCCCCCTGAAGAAAACACTAGCTGACTGAAATTTGTTATATGCTCCATGGGTTAACGTAGCAGATAGAGGCCTTACAGACTGGATGTCCCCCTTGACTACGCATACCCTTATGGTGTGGGACAAACTGAATAGCTCCCTTTCTCTAGCACCACTATTGTCGCCTCTGGCCCCATTGGAGTTTTTTCCTGTTCCCCCCCCCCCGAGAGAGCCTGACCTGTCTTGCCATTTGGGCTGGGGATAGGATCATTAGCCTGGTTAAATTTATAGCAGGCCCTGGTGCCTCTAGACTCCTAACGGGAACAATATGGCTCCTTCCCCCTTGATCTCTGGAGATACCTCCAGCTCCGTAACTTCCTCCTCAACCAGGGACATCCTTCCCGGATTAGGACTGCCTCAACTACATTTGAATGCCTTTGGGCCACTAGTGACCCTACCCTACTTATGATATATCAATTGCTCCTCTCTACCACCTCACCATCCAAGCCGTAATGTTGTTTTGTACACTAGAATTGTGCATGTATACTTGAAGTTGTTGCGAAGTACACGACTTCTGATCACACAATATTGGCACTGCCTCTTATGTACCTTTTTTTTCTTGTTTTTTTTTAAACTAATTTAAAATTTAAACTATATATATATAAATATATAGTATCTCACAAAAGTGTACACTACTCACATTTTTGTAAATATTTTATTATATCTTTTAATGTGACAACACTGAAGAAATGACACTTTGCTACAATGTAAAGTAGTGAGTGTACAGCTTGTATAACAGTGTAAATTTGCTGTCCCCTGAAAATAATTCAGCACACAGACATTAATGTCTAAACCGCTGGCAACAAAAGTGAGTACATCCCTAAGGGAAAATGTCCATATTGGGCCCAGTTAGCCATTTTCCCTCCCCGGTGTCATGTGACTCGTTAGTGTTACAAGGTATCATGTGTGAATGGGGAGCAGGTGTGTTAAATTTGGTGTTATCGCTCTCTCTCATACTGGTCACTGGAAGTTCAACGTGTCACCTCATGGCAAAGAACTCTCTGAGGATCTGAAAAAAAGAATTTTTGCTCTACATCAAGATGGCCTAAGCTATAAAAAAAATGCCAAGACCTTGAAACTAAGCTGCAGCAAATTGTCAAAGACCATACAGCAGTGTACAGGTTCCACTCAGAACAGGCCTCGCCATGGTCGACCAACGACGTTGAGTGCACATGCTCAGCGTCATATCCAGAGGTTGTCCTTGGGAAATAGATGTATGAGTGCTGCCAGCATTGCCTGCAGAGGTTGAAGGGGTGGGGGATCAGCCTGTCAGTGCTCAGACCATACGCCGCACACTGCATCAAATTGGTCTGCATGGCTGTCGTCCCAGAAGGAAGCCTCTTCTAAAGATGATGCACAAGAAAGCCTACAAACAGTTTGCTGAAGAGAAGCAGACTAAGGACATGGATTACTGGAAACATGTCCTGTGGTCTGATGAGACCAAGATAAACTTATTTGATTCAGATGGTGTCAAGCGTGTGTGGCGGCAACCAGGTGAGGAGTACAAAGACAAGTGCGTCTACAGTCAAGCATGGTGGTGGGAGTGTCATGGTCTGGGGCTCCATAAGTGCTACTGTCACTGGGGAGCTACAGTTCATTGAGGGAACCATGAATGCCAACATGTACTGTGACATACTGAAGCAGAGCATGATCCCCTCCCTTTGGAGCCTGGGCCAGAGGGCAGTATTCCAACATGATAATGACCCCAAACACACCTCCAAGACGACCACTGCCTTGCTAAAGAAGCTGAGGGTAAAGGTGATGGACTGGCCAAGCATGTCTTCAGACCTAAACCCTATTGAGCATCTGTGGGGCATCCTCAAACGGAGGATGGCTGTGTGTTGAGTTAGTTTGAGGGGGCAGCAAATTTACACTGTTATACAAGCTGTACACTCACTACTTTACATTGTAGCAAAATGTCATCTTTTCAGTGTTGTCACATGAAAAGGTATAATAAAATAAACAAAATATTTACAAAAATGTGAGCGGTGTACTCACTTTTGTGAGACACTGTATATATATATATATATATATATATATATATATATATATATATATATACACAGTATATATGTATATATATAAAAAAGGAGGTCAGCAATGGCAGAAGTGTCATTATATATTCCTTCCAGCACCAGGTTCCTTTTAGGTATTCTAGTTTCAGAACATCTCAGTCCATATCTAGAGATCTGCTGAAGGTCAGGGCTGTTTGATCACTTCCAGATTAACTTATAAAGCTGGTAGCACCATCATACTGACAGTAAATATTCAGCATCTCAGTACTGTAAATATAACCTTGATCATATACATTTAACAAGTAAGAATATGAGTATTACCCTGACCATCTGTGAGAAGAGTTTCTGAAAAGACAGAAAGCAATGTCAATGTAAATAGTTACAGATGTTATCCCAAAACTCTCACTAGTGCGCTGATAAATAGGGAATTGAACTGTCATGTCTTTTGAAACATTCACACATTTGAGACCTCTACCTTGCTTCAGTAATAATTATAGAACTAATTCATTTCATTTCTACAGGAGTGGTGTATGATTTTTTAATTCTGTACAATGCAATATGAGGGGCCATAAAAATAACATGAATCCAAACAGCTTAATACACAGCTGAAATATGTTAATTGTCTTTCCTGTCAAAGGATTTGTATTTCTGTGCATCCAATCCTGAGATTTACATGCCCCATCAACACATGGCTTGCTGTGGGGGCACTTGGAGGAGAAAGGACAGGACAGCGCTGGCCGGGGACTCCAGAGGAGGTAAGGGACCATTTTGTGCAATATCACTGCACAGAACAAGTACGTGTAACAACCTTTTTTATTATAAAGCAAAAAAATCACTTGAAGGCATTGGGAGAGATTAGTAGTCTTGGCATTATCCGGTAAAGTTAAAGCAAGATTAGGGATAAAAATAGAGAATAACATTTTTTTCCTGGTTTTGTACACACTGATGTACCTGTTTTTTTTTTTTTAAGTGCCCTGAGACTAAATATGATCAGACTGCAGATAAGATAAAATGGTCTCTAATGAATACATTCTTATACAATTATATCTTAGAGCATATGCTAAATCTAATAAATCTACTGATAGTGTTGTCATATAATGTATGCGTATCATTTTCTAGTTGCCTTATATACATTTAGGCTCACTGAAAATGGATTATTTTACTGTCCTTGGAAATCAGTGATAGCTGAAAACCAAGAATGTGGTAATAATGCTTGTACATTTTGTTAATGCCAAGTGGAAATGTTCTTTTCCTTTAAGTCCTGGGAGGATTATATCATTTTAACTTTAACATTAGTTGGTATTTAGCTGTGAACGTTCCTGACACCGCTAACAAGCTCTTGCATGCTTTGACAAGCCCAATTTACCTCCTGTTTGGTACTGTGAAACATCCCTAGTGTGCAGCATACAGAATTGTCACAATATTTTGGAGGGATTAAAACAGCCTATGACTCTATAAAAATATTACCACCCTGGGGCACAAAGAGAAAAATGCATAACATCATATCATGTTGTGATGCATTTTATAATGACAGAAGAAGATAACATAAACAAAATGGGAGCTAAAATATACTATATATATATATATATATACCTGGGGTACAGTCATTACATTTGAATACTATTGTTCAATCAATTGCATTTGTTTTATCAATGAATGTTATTTAACAGTTCATTGCACCTTTCTATATCAAAAAGCAAGTGTCTTTATACAGTATGGACAAAATACAATATGCTAATTAATTTTTTTAGGGTTTTGCTTCAGGGTGTCAATATAATAAGAAACATATAAAAAAATGTAAAACAAAATGGTATCACACAAAATAGCTGACCATGATACTTTAGCAGAAACAGACGGACATTTGAGAATATAACTAAAGTTAAACTGCAGAAAGAAGAGGTAATGTACTGTAGTTATTTCTTTTTCTAACAAGGAGAGTCAAATGATCTATAGATTAAAAATGATAGTACTACAAGGTTAAAGTGAAAGCTCATTTTAAGTTTTAGGTAGAGTGCTATGTTTATATTGCTTTCAGTTTATTTATGTACATATTTTTTTGCAGATTCACTTACATTTTGTAAACAAAGAAGAAGTGTTACTGGTATTTTTATAGTGCCAACAATTTTGCTCAGCACATTACATTCACATCAGTCCTTGCCCTCCAGGATCGTGCAATCCTACCTCATATGCATACATACTAGGACCTACCAATATGTCATTGGAATATGGGAGGAAACCTAGAAGCACAGAGAAAACATGCAAGTTTGATTCAAATAGTCTACTTATCAAACCTGCAAGGTGTGAGTGCTAACCACTAAGCCACAGTGCTGTCCGTGTATCTGTATTGGTCTGTCATCATCATATTTATAATCAACAAAATTGATTCCACAAACTGCTAAACTTTCCTGAAGTAGATACTCTCAGTTTCATTTATTGAGCTGCTTAGTTGAAACTTGTAAAAAAAAAATCTCCTTCTTTGCCTTTATGTAGATGGTGTGGGTTTTTTCTTGGTTGATGTATTTCGGGAAGTTTTGCTGCCTTTGCAACCCTCTGGAGACATTAAAATCCCATTGCATGGCTAAAAATACTAAGAATCAAACTAATTGTGCCTTCCCTATTGGCCCCAATACATTTCACCAAAATGGCAACATTTTTGTTTCCAAAAAATTTTTGGGGGGATTTAAAAAATGTTTTAGTTACATACAAAGGTATACACCACAGGCATATAGTATACATAATAAATATAATATATAATTAGTAAATATTTGAAAGTCCTTTAGATAAACAATAAATACAGAATTCTGAGGTACAATGGGTATGTCAAAGGTACAAAATCAGAGCAAGAAACGAGCAGCTGGAGTGTACATGAATGCAAACTGGGAATGTATAAACATGGGTAGAATTTATATGGGGAAATGGGCACAAAAGGTGGAGAAATAAGTGGTGAGTGGAAGGGGTGTGGTAAGGAAATCTGTAAGGTGTAAACATAGTAAGGAAAGCATGGAAGAGGTACAAATTAGCAAAATTTAACTGAAATCTGGACATTTTTTCTAAAATTTTACAAATATAAAAACTCTCAGATTTGCTCCCTTCTACAATGAAATGACCTTGCAAGGCAAGTTGTTCTGATTCAAGCATAGAATAGATGCTATTTCCTGGCTTTGTACAGTAATAATGGAAAGCACATAGCTGGTAATTATGAATTAAAAATGCTTTGTGTATATGTAAATTGAGAGCCTTTCTGGAGATGTTAATTGGGTTGATTTACTAAAGGCAAATAGACTGTTCACTTTGCAAGTCAGGCTGCACTTTGTAAGGGGCTGATTTATTTAGAAAAATAGGCTGGTAACTTTACAAGGTAAGTTGCATTTTGCAAGGGGATTTTTCCCTGAATTTAGTGAATGAGGTAAAACTCTGCTGACTTCCATCATCCAAACATCTTCAGGCAAAAATAGAGTTCATTTTATTTTTCTGGCCCGTGATTGTGAATTAATTGAAGAGTGAAACACCATCACATTCACTAAGGTCAGGGGCAAATTATTTTGCAAAGTGCAGCTTCCTTTTGCATTTAGTCAATCTCCAGTTGGTGAGTGAGTAAATAGTTGACTCAATCCAATACGTATCTGTGTTGGGAAGTCTGATATTTACTTATGAAGAAGACTCTTGATAAACTGTCTGAATGATCTGTTGGAGTAAGTTCAAAGATACATTATACAGTATATAATTGTTTTGATGGCAATTGAGGCTGAATATATTTTATGAACATGATTGTTCATATGAGGAACTTTGAACATACATATTAATTGATGGGCATAAAACAATATAAAGCATAAAGTATTAAAATACTGTATGTCTATTTTGTAAATATATCTGAAGCATAGTACTATAGTCATTTTACAGTATATAACTTCTTTTTCTGTAAGATTACTGACCTTTTACGTGCTATTATGAGAAAAGTTTGAAAGATCACAGGATTTGTGGAGATACATCTTGATGCAGCAACCCTCCCTTGTTTTGTTGAATTGTAAAACCACATTTTATGTGACTGGCAACCTGCAGTGTGGTTTTCTCCATAATCCATGCCTGACATCCTGTATTACTTGTCTCTACTTAATAAAATACACATTGTCTTCAGCAGAGCGAAATAAATCTCTGTGGCCTTGATGGGAAAGTCATGAGAAGAGTAAATAAACATAGGTAAGAAAAACTGGGTGACTTTTCATCCATCGTCTCATCCATTTCAATATGTCAGTTTTGTTTCTTTAAGCCACCCTCCTAATATTAAAAGTTTTATTAAATGTCAGGCTGTTGTCAGCAGTAGCATAAATCCAGAAGGACATTGGTGATATGTTTACATTAAAGGAGAACATCCCTGTCAGTAAATGAAAGTTATAATTTATAGTATGTGTTAGTCACTACTAATTTCCATGTGGAATTACAGTCATATACTGTGTGGCTTTATTTATCTTCTCAAGTATTGCATAAAAAACCTAGGTTCTTAAGCACCATGTAATAGTAAGTAATGTATTAAAAAAATAAATTATTATTTAGGTTTACTAATGATCATCCATCCTTAGTGTGTTATGTGTATTATTATACTGTTGCCATTTTTAATTGTAGCGGTACCCTCAAAAGGGCTGCTAATTGAAGATGATGATAACACTACACTCCTCCTGATAGCAGCAGCAAAGATTATGATCATGATCAGAGCTCTCCCCCCACTAGTGCAGTGGCTGTCAGCACACAAGGAGCATGGTCCTGGCACACTGACACAGAAAGCAGTCTAGGGGATGTATTTTTTGTTATTTTAATCTTAAATAAACTTGGAGGGGGTGCAGAGTAATATGGGATACTGCAGAACAGTAACAGCAGGACACTCTTCTCCATGTTGCAATTTCATGAACAAATCTTCTGCAAAACCAAGGGTACAATCCATCAATGAGAGATCAGAGAAGGTCAGAGGTATGAACCCCTTAGGTGAGGAACCAATTGGCCTCAGTTTAGAGCACAGTCTTCCCATGAGAAACCAGGGTTGGTCAGAGGTATGAACCCCAAAGGAGAGGAGCTACTTGAACCAACTATCCCAATAGTACACAGTCACCAGGATCTTTTTATCAGAGTAGGACTTGCAAGGCAAATTAAGTAGCTATGCCCATTCAGCTTCTTCCAGATGCTTTCCTAGTGGACTGGATTCTTAGATAAAGTCTTGGGGTGTCAGAGAAACTTTCAGGTGTAGGCCTCCCAGTTCTGCCCAACCGGGACCTTGATGAACATCTGGTTGAATCAGTAAAGTAGCTTGGAAGGGGTAGCCACCCCCACCAAGACATTTACAATCCTTTGAACAGGAAGACACCACTGTGATAAAGTTGAGACTATTTATGTGCTCCTCAGCCACTCTCTGGGCCCACCCACCCATGGATTGGTTTCGGCACCAGAAATATTCATGCTGCCCTTTTGTCTTGCTCTACTCCCTATGTTCCAGAACTATCCAGAAGAGACCAGCAAACTCTTTGGCTGCCTTCCCATTATCTAAAGGCCTGTTGAGTAAAAAACAACTAGCTGATGATGAGGATATAGATGTAAAATTATCCCAAATGGCTCAACAATCTCTTGCCTCATTTCCTGCTACAGATAAGCTTGCCTCAGAATCCACAATCAAAGAGATGCTACTATCTCTTAAAAGCAACCTCAAAGTAGTGCTGGGTAAAAATCTTGCTAACTTAAAATCACAAATTGAGCATGTGGAGGAAAGAGTTGACACAGTTGAGAGAAAACTGTGAGAGCATGCAGAGGCAGAGTCTGGCAGATGGGTTCCAAGAGCACAATGCTGACATTCTGTGGCTGAAATCCAAAGTTGCGGATCTTGAGGAAAGGTCCTGACATAATAACCTGAAATTTCATAGCATCCCAGAAACTGTCACAAACCCAGAGCTAATCCCATATATGCAACAACTCCTTAAAGCTATATTACCTATGAGGAATAATAAGGACTTTATTATTGACAGGGCCCACAGACTGGCAAAACCTCTACACTTCCTGACTTTGTTCCCAGAGGTGTGATTGCAAGAAAACTATTCGAATTCGAATGCCATCCAATTTTTTTTCCGTTATTTCGGATTCGTTTAAATTTGATACTATTCTAATTCAAAAATGTGGATACATCCAAATTTCTGAATAACGAAATTATGTCTGAATTTTAATTTGGAACTAAACAAACCACATGTCTGTAAGCAGTTCTCTCACATCACTACTACGAGAACACAAGATCACCTATTAGTGAGGATTCCCTATCAAGATACCCATAACGTACCTAGGCCACATGTATGTACTAAAACCTCCAAAAGATGCCAAAAAGCTACCACCCCAGTGGGGAATCTCACCCAGCAACAATAGTAAACCTCCGCACACAAAATTGACCCAGGAGGTTGGTCTGTAGTGGAAGTTACCTGAAACAGAAAAGCTGGCAATTCCATACTAGCCAATGCCAGTGCCTCTCCACATCAGCTGTCTTCTATGGGTGCACATATTTTCCACTTTAGATCCCTTAATGCTGGGCTTCCTAACCTATCTGTACCCCCACACTTGCAGGTGTTGCAAGTTTGTTACACAATTTGTCTTCTGCACTTTTGTAGATTATACTTGATTTCAGTTCCTATTTATCTGATATTTAGCCAACTGTCGTACTATGTTTTATTATTGCTTCTACCTTTCTACTTCTGGTTACCCTATTAGTGCTTACTATTTGAATTGCAATGAAACATCGGGTGTTCGCCTGTGTTCGTGGCAAATTTGAAAGTCACGGAACACCATTAAAGTCTATGGGACACTAACATGAAAAACCAAAAGTGATAATTTTAAAGGCTTATATGCAATTATCTTTTAATTTTGGTTTGGGATTCCCCTTAATATTCATACCAGTCCCAAAGGGCCTGGTAATGGACTGGGGGGGAGACTCATGCCATTTTTTTCAATGAGTTTTATCCATATTGCCAAGTTTTAAATGACTTTTTTACCTTTATAAATGTAATTTTGCTGTGGTACTGTTCTAAACACAGGAAAACCGCACCACTTTACAGGCATACTATAGATACCCCCCCAGGCACGATATTTAAAGGAATATTTAATTTTTATTGTTTCACTTTAAGCATTATTAAAATCTTTGCTCCTGAAAAAACATCCATTTTAAAAACTTTTTTTGCATTGATACATGTCCCCTGGGACAGGACCCAGGTCCCCAAACACTTTTTATGGCAATAACTTGCATTTAAGCCTTTAAAATTAGCACTTTTGATTTTTTATGTTTGTGTCCCATAGACTTTAACGGTGTTCGTGTGTTCGTCCAAATTTTTTGCCTGTTCGCAAGTTCTGGTGCGAACCGAACTGGGGGGTGTTTGGCTCATCCTTATTCATCAACACATTGTTTATTTTAACCATGCAGCGTTGTTCTAAGCATCTCTTCCATTGCTCACTTGTCACCTAAAATAACCTCTTTTAATCACAATGGCCTCAACAGCCCATTTACAGTGCCTTTCAAAGTGCCTTTTTCCAAATGTTGTCATGTTACAACCAAAAACATAAATGCATTTTATTGTGATTTTATCTGATAGACCAACACAAAGTTGCACATAATTGTCAAGTGGCAGGAAATTGATAAATGGTTTTCACAATTTTTTACAAATAAATGGATGAAAAATGTGGGGTGCATTTGTATTCAGTCCCCCCGGGTCAATACTTTGTAGAACCACCTTTCTACAGCTGAAAGTCTTTTCGGGAAGGCTCTACCAGCTTTGCACATCTAGAGAGTGACATTTTTGCCCATTCTTCTTTTCAAAATAGCTCGATCTCTGTCAGATTGGATAGAGAGTGTCTGTGAACAGCAATTTTCAAACCTTGACACTGATTCTCAATTGGATTTAGTTCTGGACTTTGACTGGGCCATTCTAACACATGAATATGCTTTAATCTAAACCATTCCATTGTAGCTCTGGCTGTATGTTTAGGGTCATTGTCCTGCTGGAAGGTGAACCTCTGCCCCAGTCTCAAGTCTTTTGCAGACTCTAACAGGTTTTCTTTTAAAATTGACCTGTATTTGGTTGCATCCATCTTCCCATCAACCCTGACCAGGTTCCCTGTCCCTGCTGAAGAAAAAGATCCTCACAACATGATGTTGCCACCACCATGTTTCACAGTGGGGATGGTGTTTTCAGGGTGTTAGTTTTCCGCCAAACATAGCATTTTGCTTTTAGGCCAAAAAGTTCAATTTTGGTCTCATCTGACCAGAGCACCTTTTTCCACATGTTTGGCTGCTTCTCTGATTAATGCTCTCCTTGCTTGGCCTGTCAGTTTAGGTGGATGGCTTGGTAGGTTTGCAGTTGTGCCATACGCTTTCCACTTGTGGATGATGAGATGTTCAAAGCTTGGAAGATTTTTTTGGAAGATTTTTTATAACCTAACCCTGCTTTAAACTTCTCCACAACTTTATCCCTGACCTGTCTGTTGTGTTCCCTGGCCTTCATGATGCTGTTTGTTCACTAAGGTTTTCTAACAAACCTCTGAGGGCTTCACAGAGCAGCTGTATTTATACTGAGATTAAATTATGTGCAGGTGGACTCTATTTACTAATTAGGTGACCTCTTAAGGCAATTGGTTCCACTAGATTTTTGTTAGGGGTATCAGAGTTAAGGGGGCTGAATACAAATGCACGCCACACTTTTCACATATTTATTTGTAAAAAATTTGGAAAACCATTTATCCTTTTCCTTTCACTTTACAATTATGTGCCACTTTGTTTTGGTCTGTTGCATAAAATCCCAATAGAATGCATTTATGTTTTTGGTTGTAACATGACAAAATGTGGAAAATTTCAAGGGGTATGAATACTTTTTCATGGCACTGTAAGAGTTCAGTGATGTGGAAAGAAACCCTATCCCAGAAATGCAAAATCTTTTATGCCCAAGAGACACACCTGTGGTCAAACTTGCCACCTAAAATCTCTCATCCTAAATTCCTCCACTGCTTCTTTGCTAACACAGACACAAATTCATTGCAATTGGGGACACTGTTTACTTCACTCACTTCAGCAGTTCTTAGAAATAGATCTGAATGGTCAATCTATTATTCTAGGTGCACTCCTTAATCACCAACCCTACACCATTGTCACATTATATGCCCCCAATATTAAACAAAAGCCCTCCCTAATAAGCTAATGAAAAAGTACAGACATTGCGTGCGGGTAGCCTTATTCTATGCAGCAACTTTAATGAGGTGCCTGACTAGGTGCTTGACTCCACTAATTGCAATAGGTGTCCCTCATGCACCCTGCCCATAATAATGAAAAATGAACACCTTTACGATGCTTGGAGGAGCGCTCACAGGTCTGAAAGAGATCATACCTTCTACTCAATAGCCGTACGGGTTTACTCTCGTATTGATCTGTTCCTAGTGGATAGAGATACTTTACTCCAAACCAAGACTACACAGATCGGTTTAATTACCTGGTCGGAGCATGCTGCTCTCTATATCCGTTCAAATCTCAAACCCGCCAGTCCCAAACAGGATTTGGAGAAAAACACATCCATTCTGCACAATCCATGCTACCAGGAGCAGATCAATGAAGAAATAAACTGTTTTTTTCAATCCAACATTGGTTCAGTGGACAGCTTTAAATCTTTGTGGTCTGCTCACAAAGCATACATGAGCATACATTTATCAAATTAAGAACCCTGGGAGAAATGTCTGAAGACCCAGCTAGTTACTGATTTAACGTAGGCTATACGTAACCTGGAATCCCTAAATAAAGCTATATTTTCTCCAGATAGGGCTAATCAGCTTAGGGACGTACTCCATCAGCTTTCCCAACTTTTCATCTCCCTACACAATCTCCTCCTAAAACGCCTTAAATTAAATTACTATGTAACAGGCAAAAAAATAGGCGGGCATCTTGCAAAACAGATTTAAGAAGAAGGTTGAGAGAAATTGTATTGCATATCTCCTAGATTCCAATAATGATGGAATCACAAACCCTGTCCACATTGCCCACAAATTTGAAGAGTTCTACTCTGCCCTTTATAACATAGGCTCTGAAACCCCAATAAATGCCCCCATGGATGCACAAATAAAAGGATTTATGGCTTCTTTAAACCTCCCCAAGTTGGGCCCAATTAGCCATTTTTAGCACCAATTAACCTCCCCAAATTGGGCCCAATTAGCCATTTTCCCTACTCGGTGTTATATGACTCGTTAGTGTTACAAGGTCTCAGGTGTGAATGGGGAGCAGGTGTGTTAAATTTGGTGTTATCGCTCTCACACTCTCATACTGATCACTGAAAGTTCAACATGGCACCTTATGGCAAAGAACTCTGAGGTTCTGAAAAAAAGAGTTGTTGCTCTACATAAAGATGGCCTAGGCTATAAGAAGATTGCCAAGACCCTGAAACTGAGCTGCAGCATGGTGGCCAAGACCATACAGCCATTTAACAATACAGGTTCCACTCAGAACAGGCCTTGCCATGGACGAAGAAAGAAGTTGAATGCACGTGGGCAGCGTCATATCCAGAGGTTGTCTTTGGGAAATAGACATATGAGTGCTGCCAGCATTGCTGCAAAGGTTGAAGGGGTGGGGGGTCAGCCTATCAGTGCTCAGACAATACACCTCACACTGCATCAAATTGGTTTGCATGACTGTTGTCCCAGAAGGAAGTCTCTTCTAAAGATGATGCACAAGAAAGCCTGCAGTTTGCTGAAGACAAGCAGACTAAGGCCATGAATTACTTGAACCATGTCCTGTGATCTGATGAGACTAAGATAAACTTATTTGGTTCAGATGGTGTTGAGCGTGTTTGACGGCAACCAGATGAGGATTACCAAGACAAGTGTGTCTTGCCTACAGTAAAACATGGTGGTGGGAGTGTCATGGTCTGGGGCTTCATGAAAGCTGCAGACACTGGGGAGCTACAGTTCATTGAGGGAACCATGAATGCCAACATGTACTGTGACATACCTAAGCAGAGCATGATCCCCTCCCATTGGAGACTTGACTGCAGAGCAGTATTCCAACATGATAACGACCCCAAACACGCCTCCAAAACGACCACTGCCTTGCTAAAGAAGCTGATTGGAATGATGATGGACTGGCCAAGCATGTCTCCAGACCTAAACCCTATTTGCACTTAGGGGTGTACTCACTTATGAGGGGGCAGCAAATTTACACTGTTATACAAGCTGTACACTCACTACTTTACATTATAGCAAAGTGTCATTTCTTCAGTGTTTTCACATGAAAAGATAAAATAATTTTTTTACAAAAATGTGAGGGGTTTACTCACTTTTGTGAGATGCTGTAGCTCAAAGCCAGCTTGACAGCCTTTCCACCCCTTTTTCTGCCCCAGAAATCTGAAAGGCCATAAGTAAACTACCTATACACAAATCCCTGGGCCCAGACGGATTTGGGAACAAGTACTACAAAACATTCTGTCACCTCCTGACCCCACACTTACAGCAGCTATATGATCAAGCTGCTACCAAGGCTTCTTTCACCAAAGAATACCTTGAAGCCCTAATAGTAACTCTACCAAAACTGTACAAATTACACACCTCTCCCGTCAACTACAGGCCAATCTCATTACTAAATTCTGATTTTCAAGTTTAATCAAAATGTATCGCCTCTAGACTGGAAAATTTACTTCTGCACCTGATCCACCTGGATCAGGTGGGCTTTGTAAAAGGCCACCAAAAATCAGACAGCACAAAATGTATTCTGGAATCTGTCACCAGATCTGTCCCTTTCACAGTGGACAACAGCAGGAATATCCACCCTCGGATGCATAATTGAATCTAATGCACCACATACATTCCAAGACTTGCAACATTCTTTTGGATTGCCTACAGCTGACTTCTACAAATTCCTTAGAATCCAAGCCATTCTTTCTACTCTCCTTAAAGGCTAAGTTCACCTTTGTTTGCCTTTTTTCTCTAAATTCCAGCTCCTCTATGTACCAATATAGCATCAGTGTACTTCTTTTGCAAAAATATCAAAGCTTTCCATTAATTCTACTTACACTTACTTCACTGTTCTCATCTATGTTTGCAAACTTATCCATTGCATTTGCTTACTTCCTGGGCAGACTATAGGTCATGAAACAGGAAGGAGTTGACCAGCTGACCTCATTAGCACACACCCTGCATTATCTACCCTCCTACCTACCCACCCACTTCCAGGTGTGTTTGCATTTCATTTTAAAAACACAATCAGTGATCCCCCTTCTCACTAAATACACAGACATAATTGTTTTCCCTTCCTTTATTTTAATCTTGCATAGATCATTCATTTGGCATTTTGAAGGGTGCAGCAAATGAGAGAAGAGATAACAGCCTATGTGGAGCAGAGCTGTATTATTGAAAACATAAGTTTGTCCTGGGTTCTGTAAAGTTCACCATACTCTATACAATCTGATTTTACAATCTCCTTTAGATCTATCATCAACTCTGTAGTGCAAGGGCCTGTCTGGTTGGATAAAGAGTGATTGGCTAGATTGGCGTGTTCTCCTATTTTATAAATTTGGTAAATCTAAAGGAGTTTGTACAATCATATTGTATATTATATTGCCACATTTATAAACTTAAAATTACCTAGTTGTGCTTTCAGTGCCATTAATTGTTAATGACACACCAAACACAGAAGCAAACACACATTTTGTCATTTGAAAAAACGAGTGTCAAATGCTGCGAAAAACACGCAACCCACAACATGCCAAAATGTTCCATGAGCCACATGAAGCGCAGCCCATTGAAATCAACAGGTTGCCCTATGCACGTCACAGAAAAAACAAGTCACAAAACATGCGCTGCCACTATGCTAGATGTGAATGGGTCCTGAAAGTGAAATTGGTGTGTTAACACAAGAACAATGAGGCTCCATTCACAATTGTACATTTCAGAAATGCGCTGCACCAAAAATTCTGAAGTTTCTTTGGAGCGAATGTTATGTGTAGGGCAGCCCATTCAGGTGGATGGGCTGCCCTATGCGTGATGAGTGAAAATTCTCCAAAACCCCCCTGCAAAAAAATGCATGTGGGAATGTGAGTTCCTGCTATGCAGAGATGTGGGCTTGACAGTTGAGTCTTTCTGTCCACCCCCTCCTATGTACTTGTATGAAGATGGCCATACACTATGCAATCTGATTGTAAAATCTCTGTACAGTTTTATTTAGATTAAAGAAAAATTGTTTTCCCCATGGGGCTTTAAAACAGCAATGCACATAATGAAAGGAAGTTCTTAATGGATGTATAAAAAGTTTTATCCAATATCATGGTTTGAAGTACAGTATAGAGAATCATCTGGTACAGTAACACACATCTTATTCCCCAGTGCAGTAACAAACACATATTAATACACATAGTTAGGTTACATAATGTTACATAAATAGCAAGCCCCGATGCGTTTCGACCTGTATATGGTCTCTTCAGGGGGACAGTTGGATCTAAAAAAGAATTATATAAATTAAATTCAGATAGATAAATATATATATTATTGTGCATCACTTGGATTAAACCAAGATAGTGAGTCTTTACCGCTAAGTGGTGGAATGGGTGTTCGCTAGTCCAGGATATGTGCTGAGGGCCAATGGAAACACCGGAGGGCTCGGGGGGCCACCCTCACTCTCCCAGGAGAGCCAGCCTCAGGGGGCTTACAAGGAGCCACACTTAGCGCGCCCCCCGGGAGGGGGGGGGAGATGAGGGGGAGGAGCCCACACCTGCAACAGAAACACAAGAATAGCCATGTATTAGTTAGAGGAAGTTTAATAATTAACTTGGTAATGTACTGAGTGTTTCCAATTTGTCTATGTGGAGACTGGCGTTGAATAGGATTTTTACTATGTAAATATATTGAGATGTTGATTCCATCCCATAAATGTAATCGACAAAATTTAATGATCGTGTGATCCAACAATGCAGTGGTATGGTAAGTCTGTTATAATGGATAGGTAAATAAGAAAGATGAAATGGGTGAAAAAGAGGGGGAAAGGTGTGTGTGAAAAAAAAAAAAAGAAAAAAAGAAAAAAACAACAACAACGATGGCCTAAATGGAGAGGAGTGCATTATGTGGTGGAGGATAGTGTGAATGAGGTGGTGCATGATGTGGTAACATGACATGGTGCTAGCTTGGTGCCTACTGTGTGAGAGCAAAAATGAAAAGTAAACTAAAAAGTGAAAAAAGTCTAAAATTAGGTGAAAAGCCAATCAAAATGTGAAAATGTGTATGTAGGGTGGTGAAAAGTGCTGTGTGGAATAAAAGTGAAATAACAAGAAGTTTACCTTATCAGTTGTATAAATCGTGTAGGCTGGAGGTAATGCTGGACTTGTTGATAAGTTCAATGTGATAAGCTTGGTGGCGATCATGCAAAAATAGGGGCTCTAGTGTAGAAAGAACCTCTCTTTTTCACCCATTTCATCTTTCTTATTTACCTATCCATTATAACAGACTTACCATACCACTGCATTGTTGGATCACACGATCATTAAATTTTGTCGATTACATTTATGGGATGGAACCAACATCTCAATATATTTACATATTAAAAATCCTATTCAACGCCAGTCTCCACATAGACAAATTGGAAACACTCAGTACATTACCAAGTTAATTATTAAACTTCCTCTAACTAATACATGGCTATTCTTGGGTTTCTGTTGCAAGTGTGGGCTCCTCCCCCTCATCTCCCCCCCCTCCCGGGGGGCGTGCTAAGTGTGGCTCCTTGTAAGCCCCCTGAGGCTGGCTCTCCTGGGAGAGTGAGGGTGGCCCCCCAAACCCTCCAGTGTTTCCACTGGCCCTCAGCACATATCCTGGACTAGAGAACACCCATTCCACCACTTAGCGGTAAAGACTCACTATCTTGGTTTAATCCAAGTGATGCACAATAATATATATATTTATCTATCTGAATTTAATTTATATAATTCTTTTTTAGATCCAACTGTCCCCCTGAAGAGACCATATACAGGTCGAAACGCGTCGGGGCTTGCTATTTATGTAACATTATGTAACCTAACTATGTGTATTAATATGTGTTTGTTACTGCACTGGGGAATAAGATGTGTGTTACTGTACCAGATGATTCTCTATACTGTACTTCAAACCATGATATTGGATAAAACTTTTTATACATCCATTAAGAACTTCCTTTCATTATGTGCATTGCTGTTTTAAAGCCCCATGGGGAAAACAATTTTTCTTTAATCCAATTCCGGGGTGTGCAGCCTTTCTTGTCTCTTTTATATGTGTCTTCCTTTTTTCATATTACAGTTTTATTTAGATTTACCAGAACCGTGGATTAGGATTACCCACCTATCTAGCCCATAACTCTGTATCCAAACAGGCCCTTACACTACAGAGTTGTTTGTAGATCTAACGAAGATTATACAATCAGATTGCATAGTGTATGGTGAACCTTACAGAACCCAGGACACACTTCTCCTGTTTTCAATACTACAATACTACAATACTACCACAATAGCATTTCCTTCTTTTATCAGACTATCAACCACAATCTCTTCTCCAGGAAAACTCCCTCTATGGAAATTTGGAAAACTGAACTTTCACAACAATTCACGCCACATCAGTGGCAAAGGGCTGCTCAACTGCTCATAACATCCTTAAAATGCATTACTGGGAAGCCTCTCTTAAGATCCTCCACCCCTACCAGGCTGGCTAAAATGTTCCTGTCCTCATCACCAATCTGCTGGAAGGGATTTGGAAACCATGGGACTTTCCTACACATCTGGTGGGAGAGCCCCATGGTACTCACATTCTGGAAATATGTTTTCTCTTTCCTGACTTCTGTCTCTACAATTACTATAGACTGCAAATCTGCTACAGCATTGCCACCACAAATCTTGGGCTTCAGTGCAAACCTCCTTTCTTTTACATGGCCTCATAGCAGCCAGGAGAATGATAACATCTGCATGGAAGAAGATCGTTCTCTGTTTCTCAAACTACTGAACACACACACTCAATTTGAGCTGATGTTTGCCATCAAAAATGGTAAATGTGTATCCTTCTGGAAACAATAGCATACATGGCTGAACCAATCAGACTGCACATCAGGAATTTAACATTTCCAGACTGACCTTTAAGGTAGAACACAGCTTTCCTTAGATATCCAGTAGAGGTTTCCTTTAACTACAGAACTTGCATATTACCCACAACATTACTTTATATTGTTCCTTTCCACTGAGACCCTATAACTCACTATGTCCAGTTTGTAATCCATTATAGTAGTCATTTGAATTCATTTAAACAACCTGATAACCATTACCCAAAATCTCTTTTTTTCTTCTTCTTTTACGTTCCACCCTTTTATGCTCTCAGTGTTCAAACATATCATTGTACAACTATTGTGTAACTATTACTGTTGTACCAGTTTTTTAATCGGTGCTTTTGGCGCCCTTGGCACTTCATTTGTACTTTTATTATGCCCTAATCTTTAATAAAAAACTAAAGATTAAAAAAAATGAAGTTAACAAATGCAGCTTGGTCAGTTGACACATCCAGGTGCAGATATCTTCACACAGTTTTATATTGCTTCAAAATATGTCATGCAAAATAATAGACCTTAAGCAATAGGACTCGTTTATCAAAGCGTCTCAATACAAATGTCTTTGATATCTTTATCAATAGGTTTTCAAATATGATTTCCCAGTGTCAGTTAAAATATTATCTGTCTATTATTAAAATAGTATCTGTCTATTTATCTATGTGTGTACATGTGTGCATTAGTGCAGATGGCTACTAGCTTTCTAACAGACGGACAAACCAGGGGTGGCATTTCAAGTATTAATGTACTAGTAAAAAGAACTACACGCTGAGAAACAGGGAGAAGGATAAAATTCCACAGCAGATGTTGCCTCAATCATACAAAACACTATGATGAGGACCTGCCAGCTTTTTTTTTTCATTCTGTCATTACAAATGATTATCTGCAACCATTCATCAAGAAATTTTCCAGTTCTCATGAGATGATAACAAGAAAGTTGTGCTCAAATTCATATTAACTGAAAAAAAGGGAGATTTGGGAATAAGAATCCTCATCGCAATGAATACTTCTTTGTTTGAAAATATGTAAAGGGACAATATTAAGGGTTAAATTTATGTTGCTTGACTTCTCATTCAGTTGTTTTATATGCAAATATATGTCAGTTTTCTAGAAAGGTGCTGTGATAAGATTTTATTTCCCTGAAGTGATACAGATGTTCAGAAAGTAGGGGGTCAGGATAATCTGCTGTTGGGGTTATCACCATTGTTTCTCTCTGGACATCATTGTCTACAGATTATATTGGACAATCTGTTGGAGGGCTGTTCACCACATTATGGTAGTGTCATTACACACGTAATGTATTCTACTCAGGTAGATATTAAGAATATATTTCACAAAGAGGCACAAAGAACCTATCTCAAAGCAGAACACTGACTATTTTGCCTGAATTTGTTGTCCAGGGGGTTGTTCATGCAGGACCTGGAGGAATGTAAACAGCCAGTGGGGGAAAAAACATCTTATCTTACTCCACCCAAGATACTCAATATATGCATTTAGTAAAAATTAGGAATAAAGTAAAAAATAATATATCATTGCTTACTAGTTTTTAGATAAGTGCCTTTATTCGTTTTTCTTTTATTTTTTAATTTTTTTTTATCTTTTATCGTCCCCTGGTGATTCTACCAGTAATACACTTTCTGTCCTGGGGTGACAATGCTGACTCATTCTATTGTATCAGGACTAGAGTTGGGCAAACAGTTTGGGCCAAGCAAAAGTTTGGCACGAACATTGCTAGTTTGGGCCGAACAGGCGAACATCCAAATTTGCAGGGCATTTGGTGGGTGTTCGCCACGCTGAACCCTCCTGCAATGCAATGCGCGCTGCACAGTGCATTCTGAACCCTTATTGGGAAAAGCTTTGCCCAATCAGGGTGCAGTGAATAGCTGGAAAAAGGGGGGATGTGTGAGTGCCCCCCTCCTCCTGAACCATACCAGACCACATGCCTCAACAATTGTTTTTCGGGCCTCATCCCATAACCCTGTTCTGTGGTTGTGGGGGTCTGTGGGCAGGGGGCTCATCGGAATCTGGAAGCCCCCTTTAACAAGGGTGCCCCCAGATCCTGCCCCTCTATGTGAATGAGTATGCGGTAAATAGTACGCATACCCTTTCACCAAAAAATTGTCAACAAGTAATAAAAACACAGAGACAGTTTTTGACAATTCCTTTATTAAAAATAAAACAAAAAGAGTCCCCTGATGTTGATCCATTGTCAATCATGATGACGACACCACCAGCGGACCATAAAAAGAAAAAAAAATGCTCCGCTGTCAAACCACAGAATGCCTGGCTTGCCATCTTGCAGTCCTTATAAACTGTAGATAAGGGGCTGAGCCACCTGGCAATGTCAACTGTTGACTCCACACCCTTGTCACATCATGGATCTGTGCATGCTGAGTCAGTGATGTCACAGGAGAGTAGTGTCACCAGGTGACGTTGCAAGGCGGACCCGTCTTTACCTATATAATAACTGTCAAATGGCAAGCCAGGCATTTGGCGGTTTGCCTTAGAAGACAGAGGAGCAATTTTTTTTTCTTTTTCAGGTCAGCGGTGGTGGCGGGCATCATGATTGATGATGGATTTACATGGGGGGGACATTTGTTTTTATTTTTTATGTTTTTAATAAAGAAATTGTCAAAAACTGTCCCTGTGTTTTTATTACTTTTGGACACTTTTTACTATGTACTCCACACTCATTCACATGGGGGGTGGGAAGTTGGGTCCCACTTCTTAAAGCAGGCTGGGGTTCCCCTTAAAATTCATACCAGATCCGAAGGGCCTGATATGGACTGGGGGGACCTCACACCATTTTTTTCCCCCCATTTATCTATTGCTGGCAATGGTATTGTATTGCAATTTAAATGTTATTTGATGCATTTTTTTCATTAGAAATGTCATTTTTGCTGCAGCATGTTCTATGCATGCTACAGATGTGAAAATTTACAGGCAGACCCCCCAGGAATTTTTCTTTTTTATTGTTACATTTTAACCACTTCCCAACTGCCTCATGTACATTTACAGTGGCAGGTTGGCTCCTCTGCGCGAATCGCCGCACCTGTATGTCTGCTCCTTTAAGAGCCATAGCAGGTGTGCGCCTGCTGCACGGCGGGGGAACCTGATGCGCGCGGCTGGCAGGTTTGAAGTCTGATGGCCACCTGTCATTGAGGGCATGAGAGCCAGAACGGGGATTTGTGTGTGTAAACAGGAGAGGAAAGGAGAGACAGATTGTCTGTGCCTAGTAATTAGGAACAGCAATCTGTCTCCTCCTCCAGTCAGTACACTGCCCCCACAGTTAGAAACACACATGAGGGAACACATTTAATCCCTTGATTGCCCCCTAGTGTTAACCCCTTCCCTGCCAGTGACATTTACACAGTAATCAGTTCATTTTTATAGGGGAGTGGGAACAGGCCTTTTTGACTGTTGACAAGATACTAAGTTGGTATCGCTATATAGATGATATGTTGACTGTTGGGGGGTCACCCGACTTACTTAATCAGTGCATCACAGCTATGAATCAAAATTTGTATAATTTAAATTTTACCATGACCTATAACACCTCGGAAATCAATTTTCTGGATGTCACATTTAATCCCTTGATTGCCCCCTAGTGTTAACCCCTTCCCTGCCAGTGACATTTACACAGTAATCAGTTCATTTTTATAGCACTGATCACTATAAATGTCAATGAAAAAAGAATTCCAAAACCCATGGGATCATTTGTTGAAGATCACTACATCCCAAAATTGTATAGAAAAAACACATGGAACCCCCATTGGTAGGTGGGACTTTAAAAGTGACCAAGAACAATAATATATATCGAAAATTGAAAGTTTATTACAAAAACATATATTGAATAGAAAGACTTAAGTCCTCAAAGACAAAAGTATACATAAGTATTTATACAGTTGATTGAATTGCGAGGTGCATACAGACACATATAGGCTTAATGGATGAACCTGACATTTCTGTCTTAATGCCCTTCTTAAGGGGTTTTGACAAACAATTTAGACCATATGTAATGAACTTACCTTCATACATAAGAGGCACTTTGCATCTTCTTCAGAATTTAGAAGAAATGGTATTGCCGCCTGATGCCCTGATGGTGGCAGTTGATGTTGAAGCTCTACATAGCTCCATCCCCCACCAGCAGGGCATCAATGCTATTAGTCATGCTATTTCACAGTCACACAAAGATAATCGCCCTTTCAATTAATTCATTCTTTCAGCGTTGGAATATATATTAGTTCATAATGTTTTTTCATTTTATGGTTCCTACTACCTCCAGGTACAGGGTGTGGCTATGGGGACCTGTTGTGCCCCCTCTTTTGCCAACCTGTACCTGGGGGAGTGGGAACAGGCCTTTTTGACTGTTGACAAGATACTAAGTTGGTATCGCTATATAGATGATATGTTGACTGTTGGGGGGTCACCCGACTTACTTAATCAGTGCATCACAGCTATGAATCAAAATTTGTATAATTTAAATTTTACCATGACCTATAACACCTCGGAAATCAATTTTCTGGATGTCACTATCCACAAACAACAAGATGGCACACTGGCTAGCTCTTTGTATCACAAAGAGACAGCAAGTAAAGCGATACTTCACACCAGTAGTGCCCACCCGACACCTCTAATAAAATTCCTCCCCTATGGCCAGTTTTTGCGGATTTGCCACAACTGTTTAGAGGAGGGCAAATTTTGTGAAGAGGCAAACAAATTGAGAGAGAGACTGTTACTGAGAGGATATTTCCCCACATGTCTCAAAAAGGCATTTAAAAGGGCCATTTCTAGACCCAGACAAGATTTGTTATTTAATAAAAAAATTCAGAAAAACTATAACATGGAACAATCTAACAGTGCTAGAATTATTAGACGATATACCAAACAACATAGAAGTATTAAAGCTATCATATCTAAATGCTGGCATCTTTTATGTATTGATTCACTACTAAGTCCATTTGTTCTGACCAGTCCTTCCATCACTTATCGTAGAACTAAATCCTTAAAAGATATATATATATACAGAGTGAGTTTACGGTAGAATTTTGCAACGGTCCAAGCAAGCATCTAGGCATCTTTCGATGTGGTGGATGCTACTATTGTAAACAACATTAGACTGCCCAATGGTAAGATCTTTAAACTGGTACATTTTGCCAACTGCAAAACATCTGGGGTTGTCTATATGCTGGTTTGCCAGTGTGGCTCATTCTATATAGGCAAAACCAAGCAAGAATTCCACAAAAGAGCATATAGACATATTCTAAGTATGAAAAAATCCAACCCAGATCTTCCATTGGGCAGACATGTTAGAGATGTTCATGACAGTAGAATACTCAGATAAAATTCCTTATCCTTGATAGAATACATCCTAGTATTCGGGGTGGTGATTGGAATAGAACTTTGTTGCAGCGTGAAACTTGTTGGATAATTATTTAAAATGCCACCCTACCCCTGGGTCTCAATGATATGGTCAGCTATCGTCCTTTTCTGGAAGGTTTCTCGTCTGGGGGATGGGAGGAGTAGATATCCCCTTCGGTATGATGTGTATTAGTCATGGTACTGACATCTCCATCTTTTAAATTTAAAATCAAAATTAAATCCAATTCCCTTTTTCTTACCATCTAGGATTTTTGCTCTACACTCTAATATAAGGTACTGTCACATGTGGCCTTTTTATTCTAATGCTTCTGTACAATTAGAAATCTACACTTCTATGGTTTATCCATGTTGACCATGTATAAACACTTCCTGTTTACTACATCTTCTTAGCTGTGCTCTCCCCCCTGTTCCTTATTTGTTTTTTTCATTAGGCTATTTGTGTGATTCCCTCTCCCTGTTTTCTCATTGATCCTCCACCTGGCGTACTGGGGGGCATTTGGCGCTTGTTAGCCCTGATGCCTTCTCAATTCTTTCATGGCTTTGGTACGATCGGGCTCTTTTCAGAGCTATGCTCCTTGCTATTGGCCGTGAGTATGCGTCTGTGTCCCCTGAGTACAGGGCGCCGCCACACCTTGTTGGGGCGGCGTCCTGAGCTTGAGGGACAGTTGTTCCGGGCACCCTAGCTGATGCGCATCCTCAGTGAGCATGCTCCATGACGTCTCCACGCCGGTGCGCGTGTGCAGACACCATGGGGTTTTTATCAGAGCCGTCAGTGACGTGTAAACACAGCTGCGATTATCAGCATGCAATAGAGTTGCATCTAATGGAGGTAAGCTGCACTACCCCAACATCTATGATTCCACATTATTTGGCTTCACAGATGGTCCTTAAATAGTTATTCCTTTATTTGTAGGCACCCTTACAGGTATACTCCCTGGGCTGGATACTTAATGTGTATTCCTCTAACCACTCTGCAAACATTGGATGTTTCTCCATTATGTGGTGATATCCTTGATATGTCCTCCCTATAGGTATGTACACCTTACAGACTTTATCCGGATATATTGCAACTCTGTAAACTAGGCTGATTTTATACCAGTATACATCCTATTATATTTTATTTAATTTCAGATCATTTGATCTGACTTCTTGCTAGGGGCTCTTTGGACCTTCGTTGGGGGACCTCTGTGGAACAATTTGGGGACACATAAAATATAGTCCTTTATATCTCTTTTTTACTGCCATATCTGGGCACCATATATGTTTTTGTAATAAACTTTACATTTTTGATATATACTATTGTTCTTGGTCACTTTTAATTTCCCACCTACCAATGGGGTTCCATGTGTTTTTTCTATAAATTAATTAGTTAATTAGTGAAAAAGTTGCGCTAAATTAAATGTTTCCCTATACAAGAAATAATAAAAAACCCATAAACATGCAAAAATCAAGGACACACCCGGATCAGGAGTGCACTCTAAGCTCCTTCAGGTGATGGGTACATAAATAAATAAATTGTGAAATCAACACTATAGTAACAATTGAAATCAATCATATACAAATCGATTAATAAATAAATAGATGGTGTCCATGTGAAAAATAAGTATAATGAGCAATGTCTTTCTTTGGGTGTGATAGATAAACATAAAATTATATGGATAATAATCCACAGCAGGTATCGGGGTCCGAATAATCAGCCTGCTCCTGTAAAAATAATCTTTTTTGAAAAAAAAATTTGCATTGATACATGTCCCCCAGTGTAGTATCTGAAGCCCCATACTTTTTTGGCCAATTGCTTGCATATAAGCCTTCAAAATGGGGACTTTTGATTTTTCAAGCTTGGGTCCTATAGACTTTAATAGGGTTTTACCTTTGAGTCAGAACTTTTTCCATGTTCAGGAGTTCTGGTGCGAACCGAACAGGGGGGTCTTTGGCCCATCTCTAATTAGGACATTGTAAACAGAACAGGACCTTCCTAATAACAATATAACTCATCAGAACGCAGCAAAGGCAGGAATGACAAGAAATTATCAGCTGAAAAGATTTCTGGCAAGATCAATAGTTGTTTTTGACAAACAGACACAACAAACCACTTAACAGTTATATTTAATAGACCCAAAGGATCCACATAAGAAAAGTTTATTGTTTACATACACTTTAACCACTTGCCATCCAGCGCACAATGATATATGTCGGCAGAATGGCACTTGGGTCCCACGGACTGGATGTCTGCCGGTTGCCCGTGATCGTGACATGGAGAGGCAGAATGGGGAGATGCCTATGTAAACAAGGCATTTCCCTGTTCTGCCTAGTGACATGACAGGGATCTACTGCTCCCAGTGATTGGGAGCAGTGATCTCTGTCATGTTCTAGTGAGCCCATCCCCCTACAATTAGAACACACTGCGGGAACATAGTTTATCCATTGATCGCCCCTAGTGTTTAACCCCTTCTCTGCCAGTGACATTTACACAGTAATCAGTGCATTTTTATAGCACTGATCATTGTATAAATGTCAATGGTCCCAAAATAGTGTCAAAAGTGTCCGATCTGTCCACCGCAATGTCGCAGTCATGATAACATTTGCAGATCGCTGCCATTACTAATAAGAAAAAATGAATAATGAAAATGACATAAATCTATGCTTTTTTTTCAAAATTGTTGCTCTTTTTTGATTTATAGTGCAAAAAATAAAAACCGCAGAGGTGATTAAATACCATCAAAAGAAAGTTCTATTTGTGGGAAAAAAAGGATGTCTATTTTGTTTGGGTGCAACATCTCACAACCACGCAATTGTCAGTTAAAGCGACACAGTGATGTATCGCAAAAAATGCTCTGGTCGGGAAGGGGGTAAATCCTTCCAGGGCTGCAGTGGTTAAAGTGGACAGCTAGATAAAAGGGGAATATTTGTACTCTTAAAATTGTGGTTAGGGAAGATGTTAAAAAATGTACATTTCCACCAAATTCCTCCTAATAAGTTGCAATGTACTTCCTAGCATGTTATTGTGTCTAGTCATAATTTAGGAATCATCTAATGTTCATAGCAACCCTGCTTACGTATTTCAGCCTAAATGGTCTTATTCATATGACTAATGATGGACAAAACAGCTGAACATTTGACATTTAACATTCTATCCCTTTTCTATTCCAACCAAATAGTAATTTAATTGCTCATTTCTCAAAATAGTGGGCTTCAGCTTAGTTCTGAATTTTTACAGATATAAAATCTCTTCCTTAATCACAATAAACTGTGATGTCTGACTCAATTAGACTCTTAAGCATGCGTTAGCTTTAATTTCTTAAGTCGCTTAGATTATTCTTCAAGCATGGTTACAAATTATAATTGGTTGAAAATGATGCTGATCATTATAAGTGATCTTTTGTATGCAAGCGTTTTGAAGTAGATTAGGTTTTACTATATTTTTGTATGATAGAACAAACATGGGTGTATCAATGAGCTCCACTTTGACATCCTAGCAGGACCTTATTAATATTCATGTAATTCATTGTTTTTAACTCATGTATTTTTAATGATGATTCATTGGGCAGGTAACTGACTCAATTACTGACTGTTTTAGCACGTCATATGTTGTGGTATTAGCTGGCTAAGCCTGGGAGTTTCCATCAACATGCTACTGCCACTATCTTTCACATTGCTGCTTTGATTTTAAAAGCCTTTGTGTTAATAGTGTGCTTTACTGATGAGAGCCTTTGTTTTACTTAGTAAAGCTATTGATATACTTTATAGGAAAGTTCTTAAAGCAATGCTAAACAAAGGCATGGATATGACAATTGTAGTATATGTGTTAAAACTATAGGCTTATCCAGACTTGGGATAAATAACACAATGTGTCTGCATATGAATATAACATATTGGCTGCACACACTAGCTCAGCTCCAGAGCGATGGCAGCAATAGAGGGCCAGCAAAGCAGGTGATCTCTCCCCACACAAGCACATCAGCGATCCCCTACCTCTAGGCAGCCTGCAGGATTTCAAAATGGAGGAAGGATCACTCAGTAATGTGTAAAATGACATCGTTCTTTCCCCCTCCACACAGGCCAGATCTCCAAGATGGTGCCGTCAGCCATGGGAGTACACAGCAAGGCACAATGGTGGGCCCTTGCAAGCATCTCTCTCCAGGGAGAGAGTAACAACTCATCACCTCCAATGGCACCGAGCTCCCTGTCCTCCACACCATCCTGCAGCCCAGTGAAATCTAAGCTATGGCTGTCTGAGAAAGGATTATCTGCTGCAGAGGTGAACCATTTACACTCTCCTTCTTCTGGCCCCAGGGTGCTGAAGAGCTCCATTGCAGAATTCCCTACACTGAACCAGTCAGTTCTGGACTCCACACTCAAGGACACGTTACTGTCCCTGCAATCATCCATCCATGCAGATTTCCTCAACAGGATGCACCATTTTAAAGATTAAATGAATGATATAGGGAACAGGTTCATCCACATTGAATCTAGGATGGGAGAATTCACTACATCATACAATGAGTTAGTGTATTCTCACAGTCAAAAGAGGAGGAATTGGATTGGATTAAAGCTAAACTGGCAGGTCTAGAGGACCATAGCAGGAAGAACAATGTTAAAATCAGAAGCATACCTGAAACAGTCCAGCCAGCAGCCTTACCAGAGTATTTTAAACAACTACTAGCTTCTATCTTGCTAGACGCTACGCCAACTGATTTAATAATCGATCGCATTCACCGACTACCCAAACCATCCCACCTATCAAGAGATACGATTGTACGTATTCATTTATTTCACACTAAAGAGAAGTTCATGAGGGCAGCTAAGAAGCTCTTAAAGTATCCCTGACCCTATGCTAATCTATCTTTTTATGCTGACCTATCCCAATACACGATGTTGAAACAAAAAAACCTTGCCACAATCACCGTTCAGTAGAGGTTGGCATAAAATTACTGAGACAATGAGCCACAATGCACACATCTTCGCCACCAGGCAGACGACAACTGGGAGGTTGATATTCCAGATGATGACATGATCACCTGAAAATTTAGTTCAATACCACTCTTAGCAACTTTGTCCCTAACCATGCTGCTGTTTTACCCTTATTAAGAGTCGCAGTAATATAGCACTTGTTCAAAGGTTTTTCTTAGGGTTATTTAAAGAAAAAATACAAACGCACAACCCTTGCAGTTCTGTTGTTTTACAGTCTTATCCAGTTACAGTTTCTTCTATAGAATACACCTAACTTTGACATCTTCTTCCAACCTCCTCAACGTGACACGGGTCAAGACCTTCTGCACTATCAAGAAAAGACTCGCAAGACCTTCTCAACTGTAAGTCAACTACTCCACCTGCATTGATTACCTACATTAGCCAGGGTCCTCTACAAACTGCATAAACGACCCTTCACTACAACCCTTCACTGTACAGTACATCAATGCACAATATCAGCCATGCCTTTTAAAATAGCTTCTTTGCATGTCAAAGGACTAAATGAACAAAGGACTAATTCATCCTAGTAAGCATCACTCTATCTGATCTGAAGTTCACAGGCTTCAATGTGACATTGTGTGCCTTCAGGAAACCCACTTATGCCATAAGGCAAGGCCCATCTGTGATGCATAAAACTTCCCCGCATATCTTCTTTGCCAATGCCCCCACCAAAACTAAAGGGGTGCTCATTGCCCTCAAAGACACAATTTAATTCAAACTCATCTATATCGTTACCGATGAAAAAGGGCATTTTATTATTATAATATTATTATTATTGTTGGTGAAATAAACAACATACCCTATACTATTTTCAACATATATGCCCCTAACACCAAGAAAATTCCATTTCTCCACAAACTATAGAAAAATTAAATTAATTAAAAAGCATCAACAAGGTCATACGCTCATCTGTGGGGACTTCAATATTGTTCCCGACGTAGAATTTGATGTTAAAGGTCCCATAACCAAAAAATTACATTCCTTTTCACCAGGGCTATTCTTCTCAAACAATAGGTGCTGGAACTTAACCACGGCCCCACAAAACCCCTCCCCCTACACACACCGTCCAAATCACATCAAATAGTGGGTGTGTTCAGTCAAATTTCACAAAAACAGTAGGAGGGTCTTAAAGGGGCATTAAATACCAGGATTGCATTACATACAGAGTGCAGAGCTGTCACTTGTAAACACAGAAACCAGACTTCTGTGTTTACTGTGTTTACAAAGGGTCTGAGCCAGAGGTGGTGGATTTGAGTTCCACCAAGTTCCCCCTGAAAAAAAGCCCTGCTTTTCACTATCCAGCTTTCTACAATCCACAAATCTCTATGATATCTGGAAATGCCAGCATTCCTCAGAGATAGATTTCACCTTTTTTCAAAGCCCGATTACACTTATTCCAGGATTGACCTACCTTATTTATCGGCGTATAACACGCGCCGGTGTATAACACACATCCCAAGTTTAGGAGGGAATTTTAAGGAAAAAAAACATTTTAAGGAAAAAACTTACATTTGTATGCCCATCAATGCAGCCTTATCAGTGTCCATCTGCAGCCTTGTAGTGTCATTTGCAGCCTTGTCAGTATCATCTGAAGCCTTGTAGTGTCATTTGCAGACATTTGCAGCCTTGTCAGTGTCATCTGCAGCCTTTTAGTGTCATTTTCAGCCTTGTAGTGTCATTTGCAGCCTTGTAGTGTCATCTGCAGCCTTGTAGTGTCATTTGCAGCCTTGTAGTGTCATCTGCAGCCTTGTAGTGTCATCTGCAGCCTTGCCCAGTGACACTGCAGACTTGTCAATGTCACTGCAGTTTTTAAATATGGCGCCGCCAAGATACACAGAGCCGGTCCTGTGTATCTCGATGGCTCTCAGCCATTTTTGGCTCCTCTCATAGTCCTGTGGGCGGAGCCGAGCGCTGCCGATATACATACATAGCCTAGTGCACTTGGCGAGGTTCGGCTAGCTCCGCTCACAGTCACGTCCAGTCCCTGTGTTATGTCCATCATAGGGCGGGACTGGGCATGACTGTGAGCGGAGCTAGCCAAACCTAGCCGAGTATACTTGGCTATGTATGTATGTCGGCGGTGCTCGCTCCTCCACTCACAGTCAGCGGGGGATCGGCGGGGATCCGCGTATAACACGCCCCCGCGATTTTCCTCTGATTTTAAGGGGAAAAAAGTGCGTGTTATACGCTGATAAATACAGTATTTATAGTGGATAAACAACTATTGCAAGAATCACTTTCATCAGAAAACCACACAATCACCTGGTCGCATCACGCACCCATATCCCTCCACATAGGTGAAAAGCCTAACAAACCGTTTATGTATCCATGGTGTAATGATCCTCCCATGATGTCAGACCCCAGCAATGTTAAGCTTATTCACCAACACCAGACAGACTTTTTCAACCTAAACGACTCCACTGACACAAAACCATCTTTATTATGGGTGACACATAAAGCCTTTTGATTAAACTAAGCTCACAGGCTAAATGCCAAAGAACACAGCAGCTAAACAACATATTAACCACTTGACGACCGCCTCACGCCGATGTACGTCGGCAAGGTGGCACGGACAGGCAAAATCACGTACATGTACGTGATTTGCCTTCCGCGGGTGGGGGGTCCGATCGGTCCCCCCCCCGGTGCCCGAGGCGGTCGCCATTTCTTCCCGGGCGATGAGAGGTGAGGGGGTGGCCATCCATTGTTGGCCACCCCCTCCCGATCGCTCCCGGCGAATGAGAATGCTTCCTTTCCCTCTGTAATGTAAACAGAGGGAAAGGAAGTGATGTCATCCCTCCTCGAGTCGGTCTTTTTGATCCGGCACCGAGGAGAGAAGACATCAAGTAAGTCTGCACAACACTACACATCCAGTAGAACACGCCAGGCACACTTGTCACCCCCCATCACCCCCCGATCACCCCCTGATCACCCCCCTGTACCCCCTGTCACTCTGACACCAATAGCATTTTTTTTTTTGCATTGGTGTCAGTTTGTGTCAGTTAAAAGTTTTAGGGCAGTTAGGTTAGCCCCCTTTAGGTCTAGGGTACCCCCCCTTAGGTCCAGGGTACCCCCCTAACCCCCCCTAATAAAAGTTAACCCCTTGATTACCCCTCGTCACCAGTGTCGCTAAGCGATCGTTTTTCTGATCGCTGTATTAGTGACACAGGTGACGCTAGTTAGGGAGGTAAGCATATAGGTTCGCTGTGTTTTATAGCGACAGGGACCCCCATATACTACCTGCTAAAGGTTTTAACCCCCTGATTGCCCCCTAGTTAACCCTTTCACCAGCGATCACCGTATAAGTGTTACGGGTGACGCTGGTTAGCTAGTTTGTTTTTTGTAGTTTATTACAGTTTATTACAGTTTATTATAGTTTTAGGGCACCCGCCGTTTATTACCCTATAAAGGTTTAACCCCCTAATTGCCCGGCGGTGATAGAAGTTAAGTTTTTAGGATCAGATAAGGTCTGCGTCGCCCCAGGCAGCGTCAGGTTAGCGCCAGTACCGCTAAAACCCACGCACGCAGCATACACCTTTCTTAGTGCTATAGTATCTGAGCGGATCGATATCTGATCCGATCAGATCTATACTCCCCAGCAGTTTAGGGTTCCCTGAAACGCAGTGTTAGCGGGATCAGCCCAGATACCTGCTAGCACCTGCGTTTTGCTCCTCGGCCCAGCCCTGCCCAGCCCACCCAAGTGCAGTATCGATCGATAACTGTCACTTACAAAACACTAAGCACACATAACTGCAGCGTTCGCAGAGTCAGGCCTGATCCCTGTGATCGCTAACAGTTTTTTGGTAGCGTTTTGAATCAGTCGCTGACAGTCAGGAGCTTTTTTGCCTGTGAGTCTCACTAGTGTACCCCTAAATTTAGAGCCCAAAATGGCAAATAGAAGGTACACTAGTGAAGAGGCCTACACATTTCTGAGTATGACAGATAGTGAAGAGGAATCACTCATCTGTCAAGTTCAGGCTCAGAATACGAACCTGTAGAGGACAGTGGCTCCATGACAGATAGCTCTGACGACAGAGTTGTGGTCCCTGCTAAGGTCAGGCGTACCAGACCCCAATCTTCTTCTGTCCTTGAAATGCAAGAACCGCAGGGCTCTCGTATGGAGCAGAGAAGTACTAGCGCCGCTACTCCTTCTGGTGAACTGGCAAGCACCAGCGGCCTAGTACACCCTGGTCGTACATCCAGCACTGCAGTATCACGTGGTGACTAGGGATGAGCCGAACACCCCCCTGTTCGGTTCGCACCAGAACATGCGAACAGGAAAAAAGTTTGTTCGAACATGCGAACACCGTTAAAGTCTATGGGACACGAACATGAATAATCAAAAGTGCTAATTTTAAAGGCTTATATGCAAGTTATTGTCATAAAAAGTGTTTGGGGACCTGGGTCCTGCCCCAGGGGACATGGATCAATGCAAAAAAAAGTTTTAAAAAAGGCCGTTTTTTCAGGAGCAGTGATTTTAATAATGCTTAAAGTCAAACAATAAAAGTGTAATATCCCTTTAAATTTCGTACCTGGGGGGTGTCTATAGTATGCCTGTAAAGGGGCGCATGTTTCCTGTGTTTAGAACAGTCTGACAGCAAAATGACATTTTGAAGGAAAAAACTCATTTAAAACTACCCGCGGCTATTGCCTTGCCGACAATACACATAGAAGTTCATTGATAAAAACGGCATGGGAATTCCCCAAAGGGGAACCCCGAACCAAAATTTAAAAAAAAAAATGACGTGGGAGTCCTCCTAAATTCCATACCAGGCCCTTCAGGTCTGGTATGGATATTAAGGGGAACCCCGGCCAAAATTAAAAAAAAAAATGACGTGGGGTTCCCCCTAAATTCCATACCAGACCCTTCAGGTCTGGTATGGATTTTAAGGGGAACCCCGCGCCAAAAAAAAAAAAAAAAAAACGGCGTGGGGTCCCCCCAAAAATCCATACCAGACCCTTATCCGAGCACGCAACCTGGCAGGCCGCAGGAAAAGAGGGGGGGACGAGAGTGCGGCCCCCCTCCCTCCTGAACCATACCAGGCCACATGCCCTCAACATTGGGAGGGTGCTTTGGGGTAGCCCCCCAAAACACCTTGTCCCCATGTTGATGAGGACAAGGGCCTCATCCCCACAACCCTGGCCGGTGGTTGTGGGGGTCTGCGGGCGGGGGGCTTATCGGAATCTGGAAGCCCCCTTTAACAAGGTGACCCCCAGATCCCGCCCCCCCCCTGTGTGAAATGGTAAGGGGGTACATAAGTACCCCTACCATTTCACGAAAAAAGTGTCAGAAATGTTAAAAATGACAAGAGACAGTTTTTGACAATTCCTTTATTTAAATGCTTCTTCTTTCTTCTATCTTCCTTCATCTTCTGGTTCTTCTGGCTCTTCTGGTTCTTCTGGTTCTTCCTCCGGCGTTCTCGTCCAGCATCTCCTCCGCGGCGTCTTCTGTCTTCTTCTCCTCGGGCCGCTCCGCACCCATGGCATGGGGGGGAGGCTCCCGCTCTTCTCTTCTTCTCTTCTTCTTTTCTTCTTTTCTTCTCTTCTTCTCTTCTTCTCTTCTTCATTTTCTTCTCCGGGCCGCTCCGCAATCCATGCTGGCATGGAGGGAGGCTCCCGCTGTGTGGCGGCGCTCCTCGTCTGACAGTTCTTAAATAACGGGGGGCGGGGCCACCCGGTGACCCCGCCCCCCTCTGACGCACGGTGACTTGACGTCACAGGGAAGTCCCGTCAAGTCACCGTGCGTCAGAGGGGGGCGGGATCACCGGGTGGCCCCGCCCCCCCCGTTATTTAAGAACTGTCAGACGAGGAGCGCCGTCACACAGCGGGAGCCTCCCTCCATGCCAGCATGGATTGCGGAGCGGCCCGGAGAAGAAAATGAAGAAGAGAAGAAGAGAAGAAAAGAAGAAGAGAAGAAGAGAAGAGCGGGAGCCTCCCCCCCATGCCATGGGTGCGGAGCGGCCCGAGGAGAAGAAGATAGAAGACGCCGCGGAGGAGATGCTGGACGAGAACGCCGGAGGAAGAACCAGAAGAGCCAGAAGAGCCAGAAGAGCCAGAAGAACCAGAAGATGAAGGAAGATAGAAGAAGCATTTAAATAAAGGAATTGTCAAAAACTGTCTCTTGTCATTTTTAACATTTTTGACACTTTTTTCGTGAAATGGTATGGGTACTTATGTACCCCCTTACCATTTCACACAGGGGGGGGGGCCGGGATCTGGGGGTCACCTTGTTAAAGGGGGCTTCCAGATTCCGATAAGCCCCCCGCCCGCAGACCCCCACAACCACCGGCCAGGGTTGTGGGGATGAGGCCCTTGTCCTCATCAACATGGGGACAAGGTGTTTTGGGGGGCTACCCCAAAGCACCCTCCCAATGTTGAGGGCATGTGGCCTGGTATGGTTCAGGAGGGAGGGGGGGCCGCACACTCATCCCCCCTCTTTTCCTGCGGCCTGCCAGGTTGCGTGCTCGGATAAGGGTCTGGTATGGATTTTTGGGGGGACCCCACGCCGTTTTTTTGTTTTTTTTGGCGCGGGGTTCCCCTTAAAATCCATACCAGACCTGAAGGGTCTGGTATGGAATTTAGGGGGAACCCCACGTCATTTTTTTTTTTAAATTTTGGCCGGGGTTCCTCTTAATATCCATACCAGACCTGAAGGGCCTGGTATGGAATTTAGGGGGACTCCCACGTCATTTTTTTTTTTTAATTTTGGTTCAGGGTTCCCCTTTGGGGAATTCCCATGCCGTTTTTATCAATGAACTTCTATGTGTATTGTCGGCAATGCAATAGCCGCGGGTAGTTTTAAATGAGTTTTTTCCTTCAAAATGTCATTTTGCTGTCAGACTGTTCTAAACACAGGAAACATGCGCCCCTTTACAGGCACACTATAGACACCCCCCAGGTACGAAATTTAAAGGGATATTACACTTTTATTGATTGACTTTAAGCATTATTAAAATCACTGCTCCTGAAAAAACGGCCGTTTTTAAAATTTTTTTTTGCATTGATCCATGTCCCCTGGGGCAGGACCCAGGTCCCCAAACACTTTTTATGACAATAACTTGCATATTAGCCTTTAAAATTAGCACTTTTGATTTCTCCCATAGACTTTTAAAGGGTGTTCCGCGGCATTCGAATTTGCCGCGAACACCCCAAATTGTTCGCTGTTCGGTGAACTTGCGAACAGCCAATGTTCGAGTCGAACATGAGTTCGACTCGAACTCGAAGCTCATCCCTAGTGGTGACGTGGCGAGTCCCATAAGTGCAGTTCAAGCTGGCGAGGTGGCAAGCACTAGTAGTGTCCCGCTGCCACCAAGAAGACAAAGACAGGCCCGTCGTGCCCATAGTGCCCTTCCTGCTGCATTGGCCAATCCGAATTGGGAACCCACCACTTCTGCAGCACCCGTACTTCCCCCTTTCACTGGCCAACCCGGAATTCAGGTGGAAACAGTTGACTTTACGCCACTGGATTTTTATTCACTGTTTTTCACCGAAGATCTCTATAGATCTATTGTGGACCAAAGCAATTTATACGCTGGTCAACACATCGCCGCTAATCCCCAGTCCTCCCTTGCCAGAGATTGGAGACCAATTACGGTCTCCGAATTTAAGACCTTTCTGGGCCTTTCCCTCCTCATGGGGTTGAATAAAAAGAGTAAGTTGCGGTCATATTGGTCCACTGACCCAATTTACCATTCACCCTTGTTCTCTGCTTCCATGGCCAGGGCACGATACGAGCAGATTTTGCGGTTCATGCACTTCAACGACAATGAACTCTGTCGTCCTCGTGGAGACCCTGCATACGATCGGCTCTACAAAATTCGGCCCCTCGTAAACCACTTCAACCAACGTTTTGCAGACTTGTTTACCCCCCATCAAGTTGTCTGCGTTGATGAGTCCCTGATTAAGTTTTCTGGCCGCTTGTCATTCAAACAGTACCTTCCCAGCAAGCGTGCCAGATACGGGGTCAAGATGTATAAGCTCTGTGACAGGGCCACAGGCTATACATGTAGATTTATGGTTTACGAGGGAAAAGATAGTCACGTAGAGCCGACAAACTGCCCTGACTACATAGGAAGCGCTGGCAAGATAGTGTGGGACTTGGTGTCACCCTTATTCGGAAAGGGGTACCACTTGTATGTGGACAATTATTATACGAGCGTGCCACTTTTTAGTCACTTGTTTGATCAGCAGATTGGAGCATGTGGCACCGTGCGACCTAATCGCCGGGGCTTTCCCCAGCGGCTTGTAGATTCCCGTCTTAGGCTGGGGGAGAGAGCCTGCTTGAAGTATAATAATTTGCTCGCTATGAAGTGGATAAGAAGAATGTTTTCGTTCTCACCTCCCTTCATGCAGACACGACAACCCAAATTCCTACGGCGACTGGTGTTGTGGAGAAACCCCTCTGTGTCCACGAATACAACCTTAATATGGGAGGGGTGGACCTCAATGACCAGTTGTTGGTGCCGTACCTAGTTGCCCGTAAGGCCAGACGCTGGTACAAAAAAGTGTCTGTATACTTATTTCAATTGGCTTTGCTGAATGCTCATGTGCTATACAGAGCTTCAGGACAGACTGGATCCTTCCTTAAATTCCAGGAAGAGATCGTCAGAGCCCTTCTGTTTCCAGACGGTGCTCTACCTCACCTTCCCCAACCAAATGCAGTAAGCCGGCTGCATGAGCGGCATTTTCTTTATGCCATTCCGAGTACCCCTACCCAACGAGCCCCCCAAAAAAGATGTCGTGTCAGCAGCAAGCGCGGATTTAGGCGTGACACCCGGTGTTATTGTCCCTCCTGTCCTGGCAATCCTGGTCTTTGCATGGGTGAATGCTTTGAACGCTACCATACATTAGTTGAGTATTAGCGTAGGGTTCAGCACTGCACAGACTAGGCACACTAACACAGGGTCTCCCAAGATGCCATTGCATTTTGAGAGACCCAAACCTGGAACGAGTTACAAAAGTTAAAAGTTACTAAAAAAAAGTGTAAAAAAAAAAATAAAAAAAAAATAAAAAAAAATAAAAACACAAAAAAAAAATATAAAATAAAAAAAACAAAAATATTTGTTGTTTTATTGTTCTCTCTCTCTCTATTCTCTCTCTATTGTTCTTCTCTTTTTTACTCTATTCTATTCTGCAATGTTTTATTGTTATTATGTTTTACCATGTTTCCTTTTCAGATTTTTTATACTTTACCATTTACTGTGTTTTGTTGGTAACCATTTTATTGTTTTCAGGTACGCCATTCAGTTGTAGCGCGGATTTATTTATCTTGACAGCAACAGCGTTTGCTCCCACGATATATAAAGCCGTGACTCCAGCACTGTCGGAGGTGATTTCACCACCACAGTTACATACTTCAGCATATATGCCGAAGCGTGGGGGCAGCAGTGGGTGGAGGAGCAATTTGCTCCTGCCTTTTGCGGGAGGATGCCCCCATGCTTCGGCATATATATATTTTAGGCACAGGTTGCGTTAAATGTTTTATTTTTTACAATTTTTTTTTTTTTTTGTATTTGCTTTGCAGGTATGGTAAGTCTTACTGTTATACTGTAATGTTACTTTGTTTTATTGTTAACCATCATTTGCTTAGCAGGTACGCCATTCAGTTGCAGCGCAGATTTATTTATCTTGACAGCAACAGCGTTTGCTCCCACGATATATAAAGCCGTGACTCCAGCGCTGTCGGAGGTGATTTCACCACCACAGTTACATACTTCAGCATATATGCCGAAGCGTGGGGGCAGCAGTGGGTGGAGGAGCAATTTGCTCCTGCCTTTTGCGGGAGGATGCCCCCATGCTTCGGCATATATATATTTTAGGCACAGGTTGCGTTAAATGTTTTATTTTTTACTATGTTTTTTTTTTTTTGTATTTGCTTTGCAGGTATGGTAAGTCTTACTGTTATACTGTAATGTTACTTTGTTTTATTGTTAACCATCATTTGCTTAGCAGGTACGCCATTCAGTTGCAGCGCGGATTTATTTATCTTGACAGCAACAGCGTTTGCTCCCACGATATATAAAGCCGTGACTCCAGCGCTGTCGGAGGTGATTTCACCACCACAGTTACATACTTCAGCATATATGCCGAAGCGTGGGGGCAGCAGTGGGTGGAGGAGCAATTTGCTCCTGCCTTTTGCGGGAGGATGCCCCCATGCTTCGGCATATATAAATGGTGCATGTATGCCCATCATTAGAAGTGGGTGGATGAAGGGAGGTAGTCTAATGGTGGGCATACCCACCGATCAATATCTTTTTTTCGTTCAGCCCACAGGCTGCATGAAAAAAAAGTTTACAATATATGCCTAACAAGGACCAGCAACGTACTGGTATGTTGCTGGACTTTGAGTGGTTATACCAGAATGATGCCTGCAGGTTTAGGTATCATCTTGGTATCATTATTTTCAGCCAGCGGTCGGCTTTCATGTAAAAGCAATCCTAGCGGCTAATTAGCCTCTAGACTGCTTTTGCAAGCAGTGGGAGGGAATGCCCCCCCCCCCCCCACCGTCTTCCATGTTTTTCTCTGGCTTTCCTGTCCCAACAGGGAACCTGAAAATGCAGCCGGTGATTCAGCCAGCTGACCATAGAGCTGATCAGAGACCAGAATGGCTCCAAACATCTCTATGGCCTAAGAAACCGGAAGCTACGAGCATTTCATGACTTAGATTTCGCCGAATGTAAACAGCGCCATTGGGAAATTGGGAAAGCATTTTATCACACCGATCTTGGTGTGGTCAGATGCTTTGAGGGCAGAGGAGAGATCTAGGGTCTAATAGAGCCCAATTTTTAAAAAAAAGAGTACCTGTCACTACCTATTGCTATCATAGGGGATATTTACATTCCCTGAGATAACAATAAAATTAATAAAAAAAAATAAAAATGAAAGGAACAGTTTAAAAATAAGATAAAAAAGCAAAAAAATAATAAAGGAAAAAAAAAAAAAAAAAAGCACCCCTGTCCCCCCCTGCTCTCGCGCAAAGGCGAACACAAGCGTCGGTCTGGCGTCAAATGTAAACAGCAATTGCACCATGCATGTGAGGTATCACCACGAAGGACAGAACGAGGGCAGTAATTTTAGCAGTAGACCTCCTCTGTAAATCTAAAGTGGTAACCTGTAAAGGCTTTTAAATGCTTTGAAAAATGTATTTATTTTGTCGCCGCTACGCGTTTGTGCGCAATTTTAAAGCATGTCATGTTTGGTATCCATGTACTCGGCCTAAGATCATCTTTTTTATTTCATCAAACATTTGGGCAATATAGTGTGTTTTAGTGCATTAAAATTTTAAAAAGTGTGTTTTTTCCCCAAAAAATGCGTTTGAAAAATCGCTGCGCAAATACTGTGTGAAAAAAAAATATGAAACACCCACCATTTTAATCTGTAGGGCATTTGCTTTAAAAAAAATATATAATGTTTGGGGGTTCAAAGTAATTTTCTTGCAAAAAAAAATTATTTTTTTTATTTAATCAAAAAGTGTCAGAAAGGGCTTTGTCTTCAAGTGGTTAGAAGAGTGGGTGATGTGTGACATAAGCTTCTAAATGTTGTGTATAAAATGCCAGGACAGTTCAAACCCCCCCAAATGACCCCATTTTGGAAAGTAGACACCCCAAGCTATTTGCTGAGAGGCATGTCGAGTCCATGGAATATTTTATATTGTGACACAAGTTGCGGGATAGAGACAAATCTTTTTTTTTTTTTTTTTTTTTTTTGCACAAAGATGTCACTAAATGATATATTGCTCAAACATGCCATGGGAATATGTGAAATTACACCCCAAAATACATTCTGTTGCTTCTCCTGAGTATGGGGATACCACATGTGTGGGACTTTTTGGGAGCCTAGCCGCGCACGGGACCCCGAAAACCAAGCCCCGCCTTCAGGCTTTCTAAGGGCGTAAATTTTTGATTTCACTCTTCACTGCCTAGCACAGTTTCGGAGGCCATGGAATGCCCAGATGGCACAACCCCCCCCCAAATGACCCCATTTTGGAAAATAGACACCCCAAGCTATTTGCTGAGAGGTATAGTGAGTATTTTGCAGACCTCACTTTTTGTCACAAACTTTCGAAAATTGAAAAAAGAAAAAAAAAATACATTTTTCTTGTCTTTCTTCATTTTCAAAAACAAATGAGAGCTGCAAAATACTCACCATGCCTCTCAGCAAATAGCTTGGGGTGTCTACTTTCCAAAATGGGGTCATTTGGGGGGGGTTTGTGCCATCTTGGCATTTTATGGCCTTCAAAACTGTGATAGGTAGTGAGGAGTGGAATCACAACTTAACGCCCTTAGAAATCCTGAAGCCGGTGCTTGGTTTTCGGGGCCCCGTATGCGGCTAGGCTCCCAAAAAGTCCCACACATGTGGTATCCCCATACTCAGGAGAAGCAGCAGAATATATTTTGGGGTGTAATTCCACATATGCCCATGGCATGTTTGAGCAATATATCATTTAGTGACAACTTTGTGCAAAAAAAAAAAAAAAAATTGTCACTTTCCCGCAACTTGTGTCAAAATATAAAATATTCCATGGACTCAACATGCCTCTCAGCAAATAGCTTGGGGTGTCTACTTTCCAAAATGGGGTCATTTGGGGGGTTTTGTGCCATCTGGGCTTTTTATGGCCTTCAAAACTGTGATAGGCAGTGAGGAGTGAAATCACAACTTTACGCCCTTAGAAATCCTGAAGGCGGTGCTTGGTTTTCAGGGCCCCGTATGCGGCTAGGCTCCCAAAAAGTCCCACACATGTGGTATCCCCATACTCATGAGAAGCAGCTAAATGTATTTTGGGGTGCAATTCCACATATGCCCATGGCCTGTGTGAGAAATATATCATTTAGTGACAACTTTGTGCAAAAAAAAAAAAAATTGTCACTTTCCCGCAACTTGTGTCAAAAAATAAAATATTCCATGGACTCAACATGCCTCTCAGCAAATAGCTTGGGGTGTCTACTTTCCAAAATGGGGTCATTTGGGGGGGTTTTGTGCCATCTTGGCATTTTATGGCCTTCAAAACTGTGATAGGAAGTGAGGAGTGAAATCAAAAATTTATGCCCTTAGAAATCCTGAAGGCGGTGCTTGGTTTTCGGGGCCCCGTACGCGGCTAGGCTCCCAAAAAGTCCTAAACATGTGGTATCCCCATACTCAGGAGAAGCAGCAGAATGTATTTTGGGGTGTAATTCCACATATGCCCATGGCATGTTTGAGCAATATATCATTTAGTGACAACTTTGTGCAAAAAAAAAAAAAAAAAGTGTTACTTTCCCGCAACTTGTGTCAAAATATAAAATATTCCATGGACTCAACATGCCTCTCAGCAAATAGTTTGGGGTGTCTACTTTCCAAAATGGGGTCATTTGGGGGGGTTTTGTGCCATCTTGGCATTTTATGGCCTTCAAAACTGTGATAGGTAGTGAGGAGTGAAATCACAACATTACGCCCTTAGAAATCCTGAAGGCGGTGCTTGGTTTTCGGGGCCCTGTATGCGGCTAGGCTCCCAAAAAGTCCCACACATGTGGTATCCCCATACTCACGAGAAGCAGCTAAATGTATTTTGGGGTGCAATTCCACATATGCCCATGGCCTGTGTGAGAAATATATCATTTAGTGACAACTTTGTGCAAAAAAAAAAAAAATTGTTACTTTCCCGCAACTTGTGTCAAAAAAGAAAGTATTCCATGGACTCAACATGCCTCTCAGCAAATAGCTTGGGGTGTCTACTTTCCAAAATGGGGTCATTTGGGGGGGTTTTGTGCAATCTGGGCATTTTATGGCCTTCAAAACTGTGATAGGTAGTGAGGAATGAAATCAAAAATTTATGCCCTTAGAAATCCTGAAGGCGGTGATTGGTTTTCGGGGCCCCGTACGCGGCTAGGCTCCCAAAAAGTCCCACACATGTGGTATCCCCATACTCAGGAGAAGCAGCTGAATGTATTTTGGGGTGTAATTCCACATATGCCCATGGCCTGTGTGAGCAATATATCATTTAGTGACAACTTTTTGTAAATATTTTTTTTTTTTTCATTATTTCATTATTCAATCACTTGGGACAAAAAAAATAAATATTCAATGGGTTCAACATGCCTCTCAGCAATTTCCTTGGGGTGTCTACTTTCCAAAATGGGGTCATTTGGGGGGGGTTTGTACTGCTCTGTTATTTTAGCACCTTAAGAAATGACATAGGCAGTCATAAACTAAAAGCTGTGTAAATTCCAGAAAATGTACCCTAGTTTGTAGACGCTATAACTTTTGCGCAAACCAATAAATATACGCTTATTGACTTTTTTTTACCAAAGACATGTGGCCGAATAAATTTTGGCCTAAATGTATGACTAAAATTGAGTTTATTGGATTTTTTTATAACAAAAAGTAGAAAATATCATTTTTTTTCAAAATTTTCGGTCTTTTTCCGTTTATAGCGCAAAAAATAAAAACGGCAGAGGTGATCAAATGCCATCAAAAGAAAGCTCTATTTGTGGGAAGAAAAGGACGCAAATTTCGTTTGGGTACAGCATTGCATGACCGCGCAATTAAAAGTTAAAGCGACGCAGTGCCAAATTGGAAAAAGACCTCTGGTCCTTAGGCAGCATAATGGTCTGGGGCTCAAGTGGTTAAACAATATAACCAGACTAGAGAAAGAAACTAGAGAAAGAGAATAAACAATCACCAATTCTTAGTGATATGATCTTTAAAGCTCAAACAACCTCAAAATCCTCCTCTCTTCTCAACACACTAAAAACACTAAAAACACAAAAATCCTAACATCAAAGTTAAAACAACATAGAGCCAAGCAAAAAATCCCATATATTATCCACCCTACCTGGGGGGGGAAGTTCTACAACCTTAATGACATTGCTAACGCATTCCGAACGTATTACGGAAGCCTGTACAATTTACAGAAGGAGGTCTCTGTAATGCAACCTACACAAAATGGCATTGCAGATTTCTTACAAACAATGTATTTACCATCCCTTTAACCTACCCAGCTTGAAAACCTTAGTGCTAAAATAACTGAGAAAGAAGTTGAACGGGCTACCCTTGCATTCCCTATTGGTAAAGCTCCTGGACCTGATGGCTACTCAGGGAGTATTATAAATTGTTTTCTCAAAATCTGATCCCATATTTGACAAGAACCTTTAATGCTGCTGTGTTCTCTGGCACCTTGTATGCCATTGGGCGGAAGTGACGTTTCACATCGCTTCCGCCATTCAATATTATGGAGCCGAGCGGGGGCCATCTTTCCCTCACTCAGCTCTATGTCTGTCGGGGGAAGGACGTGATCATCTCCGCCGGCTCCGGTAAGCGGGGATATGACCAGAAAGTGGTGGGAGGGGGGAATCCGCTGCAGAGACCACTTTTATCTGAATGAGCACCGCTAGACGTTGTTAAAAATACCAGGGTTATGGCAGCTAGCTACTGTCATAACTATGGTATTTAGCATCAAAGAACCAACGTACAATGACAGTGATTTGTGCTAATTGGCTAAATGACTTATAAGTACATATGTTTGGGCAAACAAAAAATAAGATACAAATACGCAACTGTTATACACCATAAGTATGCAGGGTGCATGGGCTATCCTAAAATACAGGACTAATATGTTGCAGTAATACTTGATCAACTTAGACACTGGATCACACCCACTCCCACTAAACACTGGCGAGAATTAGAACATTCCTTTGTTCCCCAAGGGGACCTGAGCATCCTCTTATATGCTCAACACTTATAGGGCTCCCCTTACAAGACCACACACCCAACCACTGCAGCAGCAGTAACATTGTGAAACTATTTCCTTTCTTCCACTTTTGAAGAATATACTAGCTTAAAAATCAGGACCTCATTGGAAATACTCAACTTCTTAATTTCAAATCTCTCTCTCAAACGGTGGTCCAGCCTCAGAAAAAAAAAACCCTAACACAATTAATGCATAAAGGAAAACTCCTTCCATTCTCAACCCTGCAAGCGCAATACCGCATACCTGCACAGGACCTATTTACTCACAACCAAATATCCTCCTACCTATCTAAGAACCCCATACCAACCATTCTCCTCCCATCCAAATCATATTCCTTTTGGACATCCTCAGCACCAAAAGTGAAGGGTATCACACTTTTCTACAATACTATCAAATCTAAACTCACCTTTGTTAAAACTCAACCCTTAAAAAAAATGGGAGACGGTCAGGGTAAGTCTTCCACCATCAGAAGCACACTCTTTACTCAAAAATCATGCCTAACACCACTCTATCCTCCTCCCAGATAAAAATTATTTCTCATAATGTCCAAGGCCTCAACTCCCCAACCAAAAGGAGGAAAATCTTCCAATCATACCATAAACAAAGGGTTTCAATAGTGATGCTCCAGGAAACGCATTTTCCCTCTCGATTCTCCCCCTCATTCCTACATGCGTGCTTCCCCTCGTTTTATTTAGTAAACGCAGAGGATAAGACCAGGGGGGTCGCGATTCTATTTGTTAAAGACTGCCAATTTAAAGTTAGCCGGACCCTTAGTGACCCTGAAGGCAGGTACTTATTAGTGAAAGGTCAGATCGCAGACCAAATTTTTTCTCTTATATCCTATTATGCCCCGAACAAGGGACAGAATGCATTCTTCACATCGCTTTTCCTAACACTAGGACCCCTCCTGTAAGGAACGGTAATATTTGGAGGAGATTCGAATGTCGCCTTTGATCAGAGTCTGGATAAATCTAAACCCCCAGCTAAACAGTTCTCCAGGCCAACAAAAATCAGCTCTAAAATTGCTAAACTAATTCACCAGCAGGGCCTCACAGACATCTGGAGAGAACTCAACCCCACATCAAGGGATTACTCCCATTTCTCAATACCCCATCAAGTGTACTCCAGAATCGACCATATTCTAATCTCCTCCTTGCACATCCCAGCTGCTATCTCAGCTAAAATTAAGGATACTCCCCTCTCTGACCACTCTATGATCTTTCTATCCATCCATGGCCTGCTCCTCAGACCCTCGTCCCCCATATGGCGCATTAAAGAACACATCATTAAATATCCCATTCAGATCACGGTACTCACCAAGTCACTAAAAGAGTATTTCGCCCAACAACGTAGACGATATCTCGGCCGAGACCCTCTGGGCAGCCCACAAAGCCGTGATACGAGGTAAACTTATCCAAATCTCCTCCCAACTTAAAAAGGAGAGAACCATGGACATCCCAAAACTGGAAAGAGATTTTCTCCTCCTGCGCAAAAATCACAAAGCTAACCCGTTCATGGTTCAAGTCGACCAGCTTGACGCTGCTCAGATTAAACTAAACCTGGCGCTCACAGTTAAAGCTAAGAGTTCTCTGCGTTGGAATGGTGCGAAATTCTACCTGAATCAGGACAAAATGAGCACGATGCTGGCTTCCAAGTTATCCCCTAGGACCCGTCTCTTCGCTCTCCCCAAAATAAAACTTCAGGACGGATCGTCTTCCCAAAATCCCCATAGAATCTTGGAATCTTTCCAATCCTTTTACTCACAACTATATAGAGCAAATGATTCCCACAATACACGAGCTATAGAAGCATTCTTAGAGCATCTGCCTATCCCCACTATACATAAGTCCCACAAAGATATTATGGAAGCACATATCACAGTAGAGGAAACTTTAGAGGTCATTAAAAATCTGAAAGGGGGCTCAGCCCCAGGTCCAGATGGTCTTTACAATCTTTATTATAAGACTTTTGCCGAGACTCTAGCGCCACACTTAACTAAAATGTTCAACTCCAAACGAAAGGGAGACCCCATGGACCCCCAGATGAATGCAGCATTCATTACTGTCATCCCTAAACCCGATAAAAATCCGGATCAGGTAGAAAACTACAGACCAATATCACTTATAAATAACGATTTAAAAATCCTGACAAAAATTTACGCCAATAGACTAAATACATTCATCAACACTTATATCCACAAAGATCAGGTGGGTTTTATCCCCGGCAGACAGGGTCCAGACCAGGTCAGAAGGGCCATAGACATAGCTTCAATTTTGCATTTGGGATGGGATGGAGGCCCAAAGCAGGAGGGTCTCTTCCTTTCCCTAGACCTACAAAAGGCCTTCGATTCGATTCGACTTGGCCCTTCATATTCGCCTCCCTTAAATTCTGGGGGTTCGGTGAACATTTCATCGGAATCCTCAAATCTCTTTACTCAGAACCGGAAGCGAAAGTTAAATTTCAGGGCTTTCTCTCATCCCCAATCAAAATTGCCAGGGGCACAAGACAGGGCTGCCCCCTATCCCCACTTGTGTTCGCTCAAACAATAGAAACACTAGCCATAGCAATCAGGTCAGATCCAAACATTAAAGGTGTCAACTGTGGCTTGAATACCCATAAATGCGCCCTCTTCGCAGACGACCTTCTTCTATTTATCACCTCTCCAATTACCTCACTTCCCAACATTAACAAACTACTTCAGACATTTGGCGAGGTCTCAGGCCTACGAGTCAACATGACCAAATCACAGGCATTAAACATCTCCTTCAATCCAGCCCTAGCTGAGAGATTAAAACTGGCCTTTAATTTTAATTGGAGTGATTACTCAATTCGATACCTAGGTATAAACCTTAAACCCAGAATAGACTCCCTCTATCAAGCCAATTTCCCTCCTATGTACCGTAGATTGGAAGAGGACATAGGAATTTGGTCATCCCACAAACTATCATGGCTGGGGAGAATCCATGCCATCAAAATGACCTTGTTTCCTAGAATCCTGTACCTATTTAGAGCCCTTCCGATCGCGATTAACAAAAAGCACCTCAAAAACTTTCAGGGAAAGATTATAAAATTTATCTGGGGAGAGAAAGGATATTGATTCACGCGAAACACCCTTTATGCCCCGAAATCTAAGGGAAGGCTAGGCCTCCCTGAACTATCCAAGTATTACCAAGCAGCTAGGCTTGCCCAACTCTCCACCATATATTTCAGGGGCGAAAAACCCGACTGGATACAAATAGAACGCCAAGCGGTACCTTCCCACACACTAGACTTTCTACTCTGGACTCCCAGTAAATCTAGACCTCCCATCATGGCACCCACACTTTCACACTCCTTCAAACTATGGGATAACCTGATCCAACTTCCCGCTTTGACCTCACAGCTTCGCCCCCTCTCACACATATTCCACAATTCCCTCTTCAAGCCGGGGTTAGACATCAAATCCTTTCAATGGTGGCTTGATAAGGGAATGTACCGTATTGGACATTACCTTGTCGCCTCCGGACCAATCTCCATGAAACACTGCATTAAAAAACTAGAGCTCCCCGATTCCGAAAAATTTAGATTTCTTCAAATCTCCCATTTTCTTCACACTATTTGGAAAGACAAATCAATTCCCCCAGAGTGCACATCTTATGAAGAATGGTGTGGACAAGCAACAGAGCAAAAAGGAGGCATATCCCTGATATACGAAGCTCTTTCAACTCCCCCAACCAAACTTACATACATGACAGAGTGGGAGAGGGACGTGGGCGAGACTTGGGACCTGGAGATCTGGAATAGAATGAGCACAAGAGACTACAAAGGTATTGTTAATATTGCATTAATAGAAGCTAACATGAAAGTTCTTACGAGATGGTATCTGGTTCCTTCCAAACTTGCACAGATGTTCCCTTCCTCGTCTCCTTTATGTTTCAGAAACTGCCATGCCCAGGGCTCCATGATACACATTTGGTGGGAATGCCCGAAAATCAGGGGCTTCTGGAACAGGATTTTTCACCTGATCAGAAAAATTACGGACACTCCCATTCCTAAATCCCCCCAGATAGCCCTATTAAATGGTCATATTCCCAAAATCCCCAAAACAACCGCTAAACTTATTTCTTTCATCCTGACTGGCGCCAAGCTCTCCATAGCAAAAGCTTGGAAACAACCAGGAGTCTCTATAGCGGCTGTCAAGAGAAAGATATCGTGGATCACGTCCCAGGAAAAATTAGTCAGTGTCTTAGCAGACACAAACAAAGCATTTTTGGCTGTCTGGGAACCCTGGGCAAGGCATGTAGGCATCTCTCTCATACCGGGAGTTGAAGCATGATTTGTTTCTATTGTTATATTGCAGTCTGTCAACCCACCCCACCCCCCATCCTCTCTCCCCCTCTGTTTTTTTTTTCCACCTATTTTTCTCTATTTCCTCCTATTCTCAGGAAGTTATTAATGTATTTTTTCAGAAAGTATTGGTTCCAAACGGTTTGCTCCAGTTTTCTATGCACTTGACTGCGATTAGTTGGCACCTCGACTTATTTTCCGTGGGTCGTCCTCCCAGCCGGAACCTTCAGGATATTTTTATGGCACCCCTGGTTCCTTTGGCTTTTGGCCTTAGAGGACTGGGGAAGGCTTCCTCACGCAGTCTGGGACCTTTATTTTCCCGGAAGGCGCGATGGGCCTTAACAGGTTAGTTACACACCTAATGGTTAACTACAGCTGCTCTACGGTGTTCGACACAGTTTGTTCCCGATAGGGGTGTCGAGCCTACCTGCAGCACTAGGTATCTCCTTATTATGTCTGAGGGCTCTTCTCTCTGCTTATTCGAAAAAGCTTAGATATTAGGTCAACCTCTCTGTTATTGTTCATTATTTGAGTATTGTCACAGAGGTGGGCTGCGCCCCACCAGCAATTCCGTACTATGAAGTGTAATGTACTGCTCTTCAATAAAACTTCTTTAAAATCAAAAAAAAAAAAAAATGGGAGACAGAGTTAAATCTGTCACTTACTGACTCCCAATGGCAAAAACATATCTACCACAACTATACTTCCTCTAAATGCGTTAACTACAGGGAGTTATCCCAAAAATCCCACTATGGATGGTACCTCACCCCTATTCACTTAGCCAAGTTCTCAAATGTAGATGACAACAGATACTGGCGAGGCTGCTCCTGTGTAGGATCTCTTGCCCATATCTTATGGGATTGCCCCAATCTGAGAAGCTACTGGAACAAAAAATTTACTCTAATATCGGATACCACAGGCCACCTGACAATGCAATCCCCCCTTAGAATAGGCATAATTACTTTCCCACCAAACTCCAGACCCTTAGTTATGAATATCCTGTTTGCTGCTAGGCTAATGTTTGCATGCAAATGGAGATGAAACCTGGCGCCAAGTGTATCAGAGGTCAAAAAGTCCTTAATTAAGAAATTATTATTATTATTATTATACAGGATTTATATAGCGCCGACAGTTTACACAGCGCTTTACAACATTAGGGCAGACAGTACAAGTACAATACAATTCAATACAGGAGAAATCAGAGGGCCCTGCTCATTAGAGCTTACAATCTAGGAGGGAGGGTCAAGTGATACAAAAGAGTAATAGCTGTGGGGGATGAGCTAATGGAGAAAATAGTGCAGTTGTTAGATGGAGGCAGGATAGGCTTCTCTGAAGAGGAAAGTTTTCAGGGATCGCCTAAAAGTGGATAAAGTTGGAGACAGTCTGACAGATGGGAGGAGGTGATGAGGGAGCTAGAGAGCTGGAGGTCTTGGGAGGAACGGAGATGGCGATTAGGTTGGTATTTTGAGACTAGGTTAGTGATGTAGCTGGGGGCAGAGTTGTGGATGGCTTTGTAACTTATTGTTAGTATTTTGAATTTAATTCGTTGGGCGAGTGGTAGCCAATGGAGGGATTGGCAGAGAGGGGTAGCAGACACTGAGCGGTTTGTAAGGTGGATGAGTCTGGCAGCAGCATTCATGATGGACTGAAGGGGGTATAGTCTGTTTAAAGGTAAGCCAATGAGGAGTGAGTTGCAGTAGTCAAGGCGAGAGATAACCAGGGAGTGAATCAGGAGCTTTGTGGTTTCATTGGTTAGAAAGGGACGTAGTTTAGAGATGTTGCGGAGGTTGAGGCGGCAAGCTTTGGAAAGTGATTGGATGTGGGGCTGAAAGGAGAGTTCAGAATCCAGGATAACACCTAGCACCCTGACATGTGGGGACGGGTGGATGGTTTTGCCATTGCTCTTGACAGAGAAGTCGGGGGAAGAGAAACGTGGGGGAGGAAATATTATAAGCAATGTCTTGCTGTTCAATCTGGTAACCTTAAGAAATTCCATGACATATGGGACATTTGGCCCAAATTTTCTGTTTATTAAAATAAGTCTACATATCACCGTAATCTTGGAAGCTTATAGCCATCTATGAATCACTTTACCTACTTACTGTACTTAACTCTACTCAATGCATTTATGATACCAATTCTTGTTCACATGTTTATTATATGCAACATGACCAATTACCTTTACAATCACTTTAGGAGGAGTGGTTGGGGGCAGTACAAACATGGCTCAGCCACATGTTTTTACACCCCCCTTTCCCCACCATAATTGTAAAGAAGCCCTAAAAGTGAAAACACAAAGTACAGTGTACCCTGAATAATCTATCAAATAGCACATAGAGTCATTTTAAGAATTCTTACAATGATCCACTGAGCACATGAGCAAATCCCTAAAGCGGAGTTCCACCCAAAAATGGAACTTATGCTTATCAGATTCCTCCCCCCCCTCCACCGATACCACATTTGGCACCTTTCAGGGGGGAGTGGGGAGCGGGTACCTGTTTTTTACAGGCACCCTTCCCCACTTCTGGTGGACACTGCCATGGTGGAGTCCATCAGAGGTTCGACCCCCTCCTCCTTCCCCGCCACCAGGACATTCAAAAAGCACTGTGCGTTTTGCACATGCACAGTAGGGACCCGGCAGTGAAAAGGCTTCACTGCCGGGTTCCCTTACCAGCAATGGCGGCACTTTGGATCACTTCCTGAACTCTGTGGACCAAGTCTGATAGGGGGGCGGAACAGTAAGCGGGGACAGAAGCCTGCAGAAGGGTGGGAGAGAGAACACAGCACTCACTGCAGCTGGCTCTTTACTCCTAGGGCTGACAGGAGAAGTGATACCACTGTCAGCCTCAATGCCCCCCTCAATGCAGCGCCCAGGGCAGGTGCCCTCCCCTCAGTTTCGGCCCTGAATAGCGGTAACAATGGAGTTTTGAAACAATTCAAAATTATTGTCTGGGGCTTTCAACTTTATACAACTTTACCAATTTATCCATGTGAAGACTTTAATTTATGCTGATGTTTTCTTGTGCATGTATCACCTATAGTGAAGTGATCTGTATTTTGTCTACACTAAGTCCCCTTTTGTTGTACATGATGCTTGATATATCTGAATTTGAAAACAAATAGGCTTAAAATGATTGCTTGGAGCTGATTTTCTTAAATGGTCTCTAGTGTTTTGCTTATGATAGAGCCAGTGGTGTCTGCTCTATACAGAAAGGTGCAAGGTTGGTGGAAAAATAATCATTGTTTATGGAAAAAACATTATTTTGGCTGTAAACTGGTGTCTACAGGATAGCCCTATCATTTAATTTCTGAATTAAACTGGTTTCTTTAGTTAAATGTATGTGGGCAACAATGTAGTTTAGAAAAAAGTTTAGGACAAAAAATAATTTATAAATGGCTCAACCATGTATAGCACATAGCATTAACTGCTTCTGGACTGCCCACCACATAGGATAGAACCCACCGATCATTCGCTGGAGAGGCAGGATGGTGGTCTGCCAATGTAAACAAGGCAGACCGCCGTTCTGTCAGAGAAGAAGAGAGATATCTGGTCTTTCTGGTTATCAGGAACACAGATCTCTGTTTTCCTCCAGTTAAACCACCCACCACACAGTAAGAAATCACTCCCTAAGAGCACACTTAATCACCCCTAATGTTAACCCCTCCCTTGGCAGTGTAATTTATACAGTGACAGTGCATTTTTTTAGCACTGATCACTGTATTGGTGTCACTGGTCCCCACAAAGTGTCGCCTAGTGTCCAATTTGTCAGCTGCAATGTTGCAGTCCGGCTAAAAATTGCTGATCATTGCCATTACTAGCAAAAATTAAAACGCCATAAAAATGTCCCATAGTTTGTAGACGTAATAACTTTTGCGCAAACCAATCAATATATGCTTATTGGGTTTTTTTTTTTACCAAAAATATGCAGCAGAATACATATTTGCCTAAATTGATAAAGAAATTTGGTTATTTTACATTTTTTATTGGATGTGTTTTATAGCAGATAAAAAATTACAGAGGTGATCAAATACCACCAAAAGAAAGCTCTATTTGTGAGAAAAAAGGGCATAAATTTTGTTTGGGTACAGCATTGCACAATTGTCAGTTAAAGCAACGCAGTGCTGTATCTCAAAAAATGGCCTGGTCATGAAGGGGGTGAATCCTTCCGGGTCTGAAGTAGTTAAAAGTTATAATGTACTGTAATGTGCTTATAGTCTGATGTAATCTGTCTTTCCTACTTGCTGTGCTATCCTTTCAACACGTTCTTCCTACTTAGGCTTTGTCAGCTGTATGTTCTGTGACCCTGTGTCTTTTTCCTTCTCTACCCCATGTTCCAACTTGCTCTTCTTGTTCCCACCTGGAAACTATTACCATATGGGTTATTCAAGTGTGTCCTAGATTTAATATTATTTATTTATTTATTTGTTTGTTTTTGTCAGGTTAAGTGTACTGTTACCTTACATCTTGCATTTGCTACCTTCTTGCCTTTTTTTTGTCATTTATACTGTACACTCATATGCTACTTTGGATGTTAGGTATTTATCATTTTGTTGTGTCAGTTTGCTTTTCCGGTTTAGTCTATTGATATATCTATACTCTATGCCCCTCTCGCTTTTGCCTTTTTTTATCTAGTTTCTCCTATAACTCTCAATATTCCCTCTTTTTGTGCCTAAAGCCCTGTACACATGGGCCAAATAGCAGACAACATTAAAAAAAACAGCTGACATTCGGCCCACATGTATGCGACTGGTCCGACAGAAAACGGCTGTTTGGCCCGCTTCTGTTGAACAAGCATGCTGGAAAACCTGCAGCCAACCGGCTCCCAATCAGCGCACTCTGTCAGTGCCTGAGAGCGCTGACTGGAGTGTTCTGGTGGAGGGGCCAGCCCCCTGTCAGAACACTACAGCTCAGTGGGGGAGATCGCTGTAATAAATTCTGATCATTAGTACATCGGCTCTTACCTGAGCTGACATTTTTATTTATTCAACCCACTAAGTTTGAAAGGAAAAAAACTCATATGCTGCGTACACACGGTTGGATTTTCAAACAGGAAATGTTCGATGGGAGCTTGTTCTCAGAAATTCCAACTGTGTGTAGGCTCTATCGGACATTTTGAATTTCCGACAAACAAAATTTGAGATCTGGATCTCAAATTTTCCGACAACAAAATCCATTGTTGCAAATTCCAATCGTGTGTACACAATTCCGACGCACAAAGTTCCACGCATGCTTGGAATCAAGCAGAAAAGCCACACTGGCTATTGAACATTTTTCTCGGCTTGTCGTATGTGTTGTACGTCACCGCATTCTTGGCGATCGGAATTTTTGACAAGATTTGTGTGACCTTGTGTATGCAAGACAAGTTTGAGCCAACAACCATCGGAAAAAAACATGGATTTTGTTGTCGGAATGTGCGATCGTGTGTACGCTGCATTAGCGTGTACCAGGCTTAAGTTTTATTTCAGTCTTTGTTGTGATCTCCTGCATTCCATTACCCAGTCACTTTTAGCTCCTATCTCTCAGAGTACCTTTTACTGTCCTCTTCCAATACTTTTACCACTCAGTCTTCTCAGAATCTGTTCATGCAACATCTCATCTTTACTATGACTGACTCCCTTGCTCTGTCTGATTATCACCTCTAGTTGATGACCCTCGACATTCCAAATGATGTTGGTTGTAGTTTATAGCCATATTTTTTGCCAACATTCTCTTTTCATTAAACCTAGGATTTTTATGATTTCTGTCACTCCCAACCCTGACTAGTAATCCTAAAAGTAGTAAAACAAAAGCGTTTAATTGTTCTTTTTTAGGATGGCTTAGGCCTTGGCAATGGATTTTCTTTTCACTCAGTTGGAGATGTCTTGTCCTAACTAAAGGAGAGCTGATACACAGAGTATGGTGTTAAATAACTTGTTACAGATTAATGGAGCTGTATTAATTCTAGATATTTAACAGGAGAAACTTAACTCTGTATGTTACAATCTCTTATTGTCTCTCAATTAGATGACTTTCCTTTGTTGAAACAACAAAAAATATGCCTTCAACAAGATGATGTTCCCCAACACCTTGCTATTGTTGTGAGCAGAAGGTGAGGTCCATTTAAATGGCTTCTTAGATTATCTGAAGTTAGTAGTCTATCTAAATCAGCCTAAAACAATCACTGCACTAAAGGAGAAAATAATTTTTTGTACGTTAAATTAATTTAGATCTGCTAAAATAAGTATACACAAGTGTTGTGAAGTTTTAGGTTGTCAATTTGAATAATAAACTTTTTCCGCCTATAGATCCAAAGTTTTGAGACACTCTGTCATTATATAGAGTTTGAAAGATATTAACTGTGTAAATAAATTACTTGGGACACTAAGCTATATCACAATTCTGGTATTTATGTTGTTAATATTTAATTCGTCTCCTAAATGCTCTTAATCATTTTAAAATATGTGATACTTTGCAGGATATATTTTCATGAATCATGGCCCTATGTGGTGAAGTACTTCTGTGTACAATAGAAACTGTAACAAAAACTGTTTTTCCTCACCAAGGAAAGGCTGCTGATACAATTTATAGCAAGAAATGTAATGTGTTTAGCACCATGATGAAATGCTTATCATCTTTTAGCATTGCCTGAAGTACTTGCAGATCTTAGGCTGTTCAGTTTCTACTGGTAATGAAATGAAATAGTATGGGCTCTGTGCCTACAAAATAAAAGTCATTTCAGTACACTTCAACGTTTTTATTTCCCTACCACTATGAAGATTAAGAGATCACGTTAAAAATCTCCTCCCCTGACACCACACATTGTAAAGGAGCTGTATCTGATTCAAATTGATGTTTTTCCATGAATTATAAACTTTCATTTAAATTTACTATACCAAAAACAAAACCATTTGGAAGGCATTTTGCAGAATTGCGAAATGGAAACAAAATAAGCATTATTACTGGGTTTATTTAACACAGCAAGGTGAACAACTCACCCACAACAACCAAGCATAAAGCTCAATTTACACCTGTGCAACTTGTAATGCAACTTTGGACATCAAAGTTGCATGACTAATGGTTCCCCATGTTTTCCAATGATAACCATTTATTTATGCACAAAGTTGCAGCTATTTCTAAATAGTTCATGCACTACTTTGGTCCAACTTTCATGCAACTTGAGAGCTATAGACTTCAATGTTAACCCTCAGAAGTTGCATGAAAGTTATGCCTGAATGTTATACAATGCAACTTGCGTGCAACAGTTGTCTATTATCACTGGTCAAAGCCAAAGTCATATGCAAGATACACCCATCCAAAATTGCGTCAAAGTTGCATCAAAGCTGCACCAAAGTTTTACCAAAGTTGCACTGTTGTCGGTGCAACTTTGGAGTCATACAAGTGTGATTGGAGCCTAAGTGAATGTTCACTAATCTGACTTCAGTAAATCAAGATCGTTTTGCCTATTGTGTTTATTTACATTTTTACCTACCATTTTAAGCATATGTGTGGCAAATGCCCACACATCGCACATATGCATCCATGGTGACTGAGTTTTCTTTGCTAATAGCACACTCACTGCATGCTCCTAACACAGTGACTGGGCTGTAATGGATAGATCATGGACTCCAATTATTAGTGGGAGCAAGTGGGATGGGCTCCTGATCATGTGAACACCGAGACAGCCAATCACAAAGGTTGTTTGATCAGAACATCAATTTTGAAGTAAGTGTAATGTGGTTCACTTTATAAAAACTACCCAATTAGATGCAAGGAAAGAAATCATTTTGCTTGCATGTGATTGGATGATGGGAATCAGCAGACCTTTACCACATTTATTAAGCTCTTAGAAAAAGTGCACAGTCTGCCTTTAGAAAATCCACTCCATCTTTTAGAAATCATAAATGCAGAAAAGATAGTGGGAAGAGTTACCTAAAATAAAACTTTGGTTCCCCTTCAAAATATATATATCATCGCTACAATTACATCCCTGTAATGGGTGACAACACTGCTGCACTGCTCTTGAATTTAGAGCAGTGCTGTCAGCCTCATGCAGGCTATGGCTGATTGCACTATATGATGTGAGAAAATGTTGCAGGGTTGTGGACTTCAGAATTCATAGGGGGCCCCCCACTCAGCAGTCACAAAAATGTTTTTTTTTTTAAAAAGATCCCTTTAAAAAAAAAAAAATAGAAAAATATGTTCTTTAAGTGCACTGTGTTTGGGCACAGGACACAGTGCATTATGGGAAGGGCCAAGTCAATGCAATCACAAGATTACAGACGAGGCACTTCATTTGCAGGCTTTTGACCTGCTTAGCTGTGCAATCCAAAGCACTGAACAGCTTCCGCCTGGGAGCATTGTTTTTCAAGTTAAGAGGTTACTTTCGGTTTCTGGAAACCGGAAGTGACATCAGCAGCTCCGTGGAATGCACAGCCTGAGCGGAATTGCCTGTAAGGTAATTGAGGCTGCATTTGATGGGACATAGTGAGGCTGCACATGATGGGGCACAGTGAGGCTGCATTTGATGGGGCACAGTGAGGCTGCATATGATGGGGCTCAGTGAGGCTGCATTTGATGGGGCACAGTGAGGCTGCATATGATGGGGCACAGTGAGGCTGCATTCAATGGGGCACAGTGAGGCTGCATTTGATGGGGCACAGTGAGGCTGCCTATGATGGGGCACAGTGAGGCTGCATATGATGGGCACAGTGAGGCTGCATTTGATGTCACAGTGGCAAGATTTGATGGCACAGTGGGAGCATTTGATATGGCACAGTGGCTGCGTTTGATGGGCATAGTGGCTGCATTTGATGGGCACAATCTCTGCGTTTGATGGCACAGTGGCAATTGGTGGGCATAGTGTCTGCGTTTGATGGGCACAGTGTCTGCTTTTGATGGTACAGTGGCAGCAATTGATGGGCACAGTGGCTGCATTTGATGGCACAGTGGCTGCGTTTGATGGTGCCGTGGGGCAATTGATGGGAACAGTGGCTGCATTTGATGGGCACAGTGGCTGCGTTTGATGGCACATTGGCTGTGATTGATGGTACAGTGAGGCTGCAGTTGTTGTTTTTTTCAGAATTTTTCAGTTTGTTTGCGCCCCCCCCAAAATTTTGAGCACCAGCCGCCACTGGTCACTGCTGATTCACAAGCCTGTACCTTTAGCTTGTCAGTAAGCAGCTGGCCATACCTAATACAGCCCACTGCTTTCTGGATCAATAGAATAACTTCGGGTGCTGAAACCCTCCCTCTGTTCACTCCAGTGTCTGGGAGTGTGTGAGTCAAAAAAAAGGAGGATTTTTATTACTTAAGAAATCACCACATAGTAACTGGATGTGGGGCTTGTTTAGATTATCATACAGCATCCTACAGATCTATTTAAATGACTGAAAAGAATGGCATATGATTTCAAAAGATAGCAAATATTAATTTCATAATTGAAGATGTTATTTTAAATACATTTTATAGAACATAAACATAAGACTTTTTTTAAATAAAATATTTTTTCAGATTTGTTTAACCTCCCTGGTGGTATTCACGAGTGTGGCTCAGAGTTCATTTTCAGTACCAATAGCGGTAACCCCAAGCCACACTCAGGATTGCATCTCAGTATCCAGGAACATGTACTTGCTTTGTCCCTGGGATCTCTCAATGTACTCCTGCTGTGTCCCTGGCTGGATCCTCCACCTGATGCTCTGTGTGCTCCAGGTTCCATTCCCTGTGAGCGTTGTGACGCATGGAGGCGGAACCCAGCAGCAATTTTAAAAAGTACAAATCTCAACACACACAATACATTGTAACTTTATAGGATTACATTACTGTATCAAATCATTTGTCATCATTCAGTTTGTCTCTAGTGCTTTGTCCAGTGCCCTGTCTGCACTTTTACACTTCTTTCTGCCATTCTTTCTACCTGGAAACTTTAGAACGTCCATGGCATCCAAAAAGCGTTTCTCTACATCAAAAGTGGTTTATGACCAACTTGAATACTATTGAGCAATAGTGATTTGTGGGGAAATTCATCATCAGACACTGAAAGTGATGGCAGTGATGATTCTGCGACTGAGCTCAGTGATGTGGGAACTTGGTGCTCTATTGACTGTGGTACGGATCACACACCGCCCCCAAGATTCCAATTTACAGGAGCACCTGGTATGAAAGTAGATGTTGAGGATGACAACCCCTTAGCTTACTTACAACTATTTTTGATTGATGAGGTTATTGAAAAAATAGCTACGGAGACAAACCGGTAACAAAAGAAACAATTAGCTATGCATTGAACGTTTCAAAGAAGTAGAAAGTGGGAACCAGTGACCAAAAATTATATTTCGAAATTTCTGGGCCTAATAATACTTCAGGGAGTGGTGGGCAAACCACTGCAGAAGTTATATTGGACAACTAACAAATTACTTGCCACTCCATTCTTTGGCACGATCATATCGGATTAAAGATTTTCCCTGATCATGAAATACTTACACTTCGAAAACAATGAAGAATTCGATGAAACTACTCATCCTTCACCAAAACTCATGAAAATTTGGGAAGTATTTCAAATGATCCTAAAGAATTTCCAATGGAGCTATGTGCCAGAAAGAGATATTAGCATAGATGAAAATCTAATGGCCTACAAGGGAAGGCTCAGCTGGATACAATACAATGCATCAAAGAGAGCACAATTTGGCGTAAAATCCTTCATGCTATGCGAATCCTGAACTGGCTACATTTGGAATTCTGTCCTATTCACTGGGAAAGGAACTAAATTAAATCCAAAATGGATTGGCAACATTTTCCGTTCTTTCACTGATAAAGCCATTGCTAAACAGGGCTATTGCGTAACAACCGACAACTTTTACACGTCTCCTGAACTTTATGAGTTTCTTCTGCAAAACAAAACAGATGCCTATGGAACAGTTAGGGCTAACCGGGGCAACATGCTGCCAATGTTTGGCAATAAGAAGCTGAAGACTGGAAAAATAGTTGCCTGGCAGAAAGGCAAAATGATAACACTGCGATGGCGTGACAAGAAGATGTGTGCCTAATGAGTACAGTTCATAATTCCTCCACTGTTATGATACACACAAAAGGTGGGAAAGAAATCATGAAGCCACAAGTAGACTACAATAACATCATGGCAGGTGCTGACAGAGCTGACCAAGCAATGACATTCTAACCAGCAATGAGGAAACAGCAAAAGAAGTACTACAAGAAGATCTTCAGGCATCTTCTTGAACAATGCTTGTGGAATGCCTACATTCTTCTCCAAAAAAAGAGTGACAAGCTTCATTCTGACTTCATTTGGAAAGTTGCAGAACGGATATTTGTGAACCACCAAACACCATTATTATTATTATACAGGATTTATATAGCGCCAACAGTTTACGCAGTGCTTTACAATATAAAAGGGAGACAATACAGTTATAATACAATAAATTACAAGAGGATTAAGAGGGCCCTGCTTAGAAGAGCTTACCTTCTAATAGGGTGGGGCAGGTGGTACAAAAGGTTATAACTGGGGGGAATGAGCTGATGGAAGTGGTAAAAGATTAGTTAGAGACGTTATAGGCTTTCCTGAAGAGATACGTTTTCAGGGACCGCCTGAAGGTAGCAAGAGTAGGGGATAGCCGGACAGGTGGATGTAGTGAGTTCCAGAGGATGGGAGAGGCTCTGGAGAAATCCTGGAGACGAGCATGAGAGGAGGAGACGAGAGAGCTTGAGAGTAGGAGGTCTTGAGAAGAGCAGAGAGGACAATTTGGGTGATATTTGGAGACAAGATTGGTGATGTAGCTCGGGGAAGAGTTGTGAATGGCTTTGTATGTTGTGGTTAGTATTTTGAATTTAATTCCCTGGGTGATTGGGAGCCAGTGTTGGGATTGGAGGAGAGGGTTGGCTGACACTGAGCGGTTGGTAAGGTGGATAAGTCTGGCAGCAGCATTCATGATAGACTGAAGAGGGGATAGCCTATGGAGAGGCAGGCCAATGAGAAGGGAGTTGCTATAGTTAAGGCGAGAGATAACAAGGGAGTGAATAAGGAGCTTGGTAGTTTCATTTGTTAAAAAGGGGTGAATTTTAGAGATGTTACGGAGGTGAATTCTACAAACTTTTGACAAGGATTTGATTTGAGGCTGAAATGACAGGTCAGAGTTTAGGATTACACCTAGTACCCTGGCGTGAGGGGAGGGACTTATGGTTGCATTGTTGATTTTGATGGAAAAGTCGTGGAGGGGGGCACAGGCGGGGGGGAATATTAATAGCTCAGTTTTAGTGAGATCTTATTTAAGGAAGTGGTGCGACATCCATGCTGATATGTCAGTTAGTAAGTTAGTAATGCGAGAGGAGACTGAAGGAGTGAAGTGAGGAGTAGACAGATAGATTTGGGCGTCATCAGCGTATAAGTGGTATTGGAAGCCGTGGGCGGTTATCAAGTGACCAAGGGAGGAGGTGTAGATAGAGAAGAGAAAGGGTCCAAAAACAGACCGTTGTTTGGCAGCATGGAGGCATGAATTGTATTTTAGAAGAGCGGATTTATATAGGGTGAAGTCTTGCAGGCATTTGGTTTTACGCCACAGGTGTTCAAGAGCACGGCAATGTCTCTTGAGACTTCTAGTGTTGTCAGTTTGCCAGGGTTGTAACGGTCGGGGCCAGATTCTGCGTGTGGTTAGAGGAGCAAGTGCATCTAGTGATGATGAGAGTGAACTGTTGTAGACAGAGGTGGCCAGGTCAGGAAAGGACAGGGGAGAGATTATGTCATATAGGTGGTCAGTAGCAGAATAGAAGAGAAGGGTTAAAGTGGCAAAGGTTTCTACAAGTAATTGTTTGCTGCTTAATAAAACAAATAATTCTGCGCTGCCCCAAAGAGTAAGCAGCTAACACAGCCAGTAGGATATGTGCATAGATTAGAAAACAAAATAAGTGTAGCACTAATATGAGAATAAATAAGTGGCCTAAGAAGACCATTACATCATCAAGACAAAGTAAAAAAAAAGGCAACAGAAAAATGCATCCAACAAAATGAAAGTCCTCAGTGGATGTGTGACTCCTATAAGTTAGTAACAGTCCTCAATACAAATGTGACTTCATAGGTATATCAGTGTGCATGTGACATCTGTAGTGAAAGGAACACCACCACAGACAATAGGGAGGCTTACCGGAACGTTTGAACCCAAAAGGACATACGCTCAATTGGGTCAAAAAGGCTTGGATAATGAATGGCTGATGGATGTCCGTAAAGGCTGTTGAAACATCCTGGGATGGTCTGTGAACCGGTATGTTACTCAGGGGTGATGCCCACAATGGAAGAAGATTATAGCAAATGGGAAAAAACAAAGGAAGGCCACATAGTGTAACTCTGTATAAAATGTGTACCAATTTATTTAAAAAGAGGAAATACACTCACATGAAAAGTGGGTAAAACAGCGCTGTATGAGTAAAATGGCAGCAGTGGGGTCCTACCCGATGCGTTTCATCTCCTTGGACATCGTCTGGGGGTTCTGTTACTAACTTATAGGAGTCACACATCCACTGAGGACTTTCATTTTGTTGGATGCATTTTTCTGTTGCCTTTTTTTTTTAGTTTGTCTTGATGATGTAATGGTCTTCTTAGGCCACTTATTTATTCTCATATTAGCGCTACACTTTTTTTGTTTTCAAATTATTTGCTGCTTGGAGGGATGGGTGGTTGGAGGCAAGGATACAGTGATAGTAATGAGGTTGTGATCAGAGAGAGGAAAGGAGGTGTTGGTGAGGTTGCCAGGGTTGCAGAGATGGGAGAATACAAGGTCAAGAGTATTACCATTGGAGTGAGTGGAAGTATGTGTCCATTGGGTTAGGTCAAAAGATGAGGTTAAGTCGAGAAGTTTAGTGTAGTTGGGCTGTTAACATTAACAGGAATGTTGAAGTCACCAAGAATGATAGTGGGTATTTCAGAGGAGAGAAAGTAGGGTAGCAAGGCAGCAAAGTCATCAAGAAAGCATGATACCAGCCCAGGAGGCCAATAAATTGCTGCAATCCTCAGCAAAATGGGAGAAAACAGATGAATACAGTGCATCTCGAAAGAAGAGAGGGATAGAGAGGGAGGGACAGGAAGGACTTGGAAGGTGCTTTGTGGGGATAGTAGGAAGCCAACTCCACCTCCTTTCTGTCTGTTGGGTCTGGGGGAGTGAGTCCAATGGAGACCACCATGGGAGAGGGCAGCAGGAGAAGCTGAGTCAAAATTTTGAATCCAGGTTTCTGTTATGGCGAGTATGTTAAAGCCATGAGAGATGAAGAGGTCATGAACAGATGTTAGCTTGTTACAGATGGAGCGGGCGTTCCAAAGGGCACATGAGATTGGTGGGCTGCTTTGAGGAAGCAGGGGGATAGAAATTAAACTGAGTGGATTGTGGTGGTTGCAGTTGGAAAATGGCAGACCAGGATTAGGAGAAATGTTACCTGAGACTAGGAGAAGGAGGAGGGCAAGAAAGGTAAGATGGGAGTGGGATGTGCATGAGCGCACATGTCTAGTGTCCCTGGTGTTTATGTCAGCATGTGGATGCAGCAAATGCAGGAGATGATGGGTGCCATAGTAGGGAGAAGGTAGGAGTGAGGGTGATATGTGTATGCTGCAGGGAAGAGAGGAGGGATAGAGTAAAGATAATTTGAGGATAGAAGACACCAATGTGAGAAGGAAGAGAATAAGGAGCATGTTAGGGGATAGAGAGTGGAAAACTGACTTTATCTAAAATATAAATTAAATGTCAAAAGCTGGTTTGCGTGTTGTCTTGCAGAGTGGAGCAGAGTTCTTGTTGTACCTTCATACAGCTGTAGTTATCCTGCTTTCGTTAAACTGCGTTGTTGAAACTGCGCATCACTCGTGACAGAGCCACTCAGGAAAGAGCCATGATGTCTGCTTATGGCTAGGGTCGTAAAGCTAATTACCTCTCTTGATCACTCAAGCCAGATGGGGTTGAGAATAAATCACCAGTAATATTACTATTGCAGTGGGGTTGGTTTAGAGCTAGCAATAAATATAGAAGTTTAAAGATATGGCAGCAGAAGATGTTTACCAAAAATGTTACAGCAAAGTCAGTTCAGTAGAGATGTACAGATGGATAGATGTTTACCAAAAATGTTACAGCAAAGTCAGTTCAGTAGAGATGTACAGATGGATAGATGTTTACCAAAAATGTTACAGCAAAGTCAGTTCAGTAGAGATGTACAGATGGATAGATGTTTACCAAAAATGTTACAGCAAAGTCAGTTCAGTAAAGATGTACGGATGGATAGATGTTTGCCTGTAAAAGAGCAGAGAAGACATGATCAGAATTGATAACTGCGTTGTTGAAACTGCACATCACTCATGACAGATCCACTCAGGAAAGAGCCATGATGTCTGCGCCTTGCCCCTGTCTGCGCCACCCCATAAGATGCTTTAAATTTATAGGGAGACTAAGCAAGCATGCTTTTCTCAGTTGGTCATTATTGGGTCAGCCATCAATGGCTGTGAATAGAGCTGGACTTCGTGCTGTTGGAGTTGTCAACCCAGAAAGCCTGACTGGTCGTCACTTCATGGACTACATCCCACTAACCGAGAAAAAGTCAGCACCTACAAGGATGTGTTTGTTGCTTGAAGCGAGATGACAGTGGAAAGAAAATCCAAAAGGAAACCAGGTTACACTGTCCTGATTGTGATCTTTGTGAAATTTATGATACCCGGGATGTTTACTAAACCATTATGAAGTGTCTAGTATTACAATGACTAGTAATATTGCGCCCTTGTTTGGACAAATGTCAGTGTTTTTTTATTTGATTACATTATTGAATAAAATGTACTATTATTATATTATTATTTCTTATAACTTTTTATAGTTATTTATTATAATATAATTTATGATTTTGTGTTTCAAACTTTATCATACCCGGAATGTCTACTAGACTCTTGTTTGGACAGATTTAAGTGAGTTATTCCTAAGAATTACAGGCCTACAATATAAAACGCTAAATTTCCATGCAAAACAATGTACTGCTTTGACATACAAAAATCAGAAATAATTATAATGCCAGGGAGGTTAATATGGTATGTAATAGGTTTTGCTGTCATTATTTGTTATTTATAGAGTTTACCATATAATGCAAATAAATTGCCATCATCCTAAGCCCATTTTGTATACCTGCTTTTTAACATGAGCTATAGTGCAAACGCAGCACTTCAGCTGATATACACCAGGGCTGAAAACACATATATGCACTTAAAAAGGTAGTAAAGTCCTTTATGGTACTTTTATCTACAATATCTATAATTTTTACCTACAATACCTGTAATTCTTTACCTATAATAAAGCTTACCTGTAGATAAAATTAATATCTCCTAAACATGCACCGTTTAGGAGGCATTCCATGGAGCAGCAGCCGGAGATGTCACTGGCACATGCACTCTGAAGGAACAGCACACTGTGGAGATTTCATGACTTCCGTGAGCAAGAGTGGGAGTGACATTGTTGTAGCTTGGCCAGTCAGATGGCCGGAGCCTGCGAACCTGAAAGGAAGACTGGGTGAAGATGGAAGCCCCGTCAGTGATGACAGCATGCCCCTGGAGGGCTTCATTTAAAGGTAAGACTCTCACAATGTGCTAGTATGCAATGCATACTAGCACATTATGACATTGCCTTGCAGGGTGATTTTTTTTTTCCTTGTCAAAAGAAGTTTATTGAGTATACAATGTTATAAAGATACATAAAGTAAGTTTACAAGGATCTATAAAGTAAGCTCATTGTTTTACAGTAGGGTTTATATAGGTAAATATCATGAAATTTCAAATATTAAACATTGGGTTCACGTAAACCTAAATTAAAAATATATATTATTTCCTTAGTTACTTTTGTAGGTATTTAAATGATTTATACCTACTATAGAGTGTATATAGGTCAAATAAATTCTGATAATGAGCTTTAATCGTAAGGTGGAGAAAAGGAAAGAGAAAGAAGAAAAAGGGTTGAAAGGTAGAGGTATGGTCCACAAGGTTGTCCCGCTCGTCAGTTTATTATTCTTTTTAGTTCTCTTTGAAGCCTTAGAATGGGTGTCTCTGTAAGTCATTTAATCTGTTACCATGGCAACAGGACAGAGTCATTGAAGTTTGACAGGAACTGTTGTTTTATCCAAGGATGCCAAAGTTTTTCAAATTTTGGAATTTGATTTTGATCGATGGCTACCATCTTAGCATGGGACATTGTATTATTCATTCTGTGAATTGTTTCTGCTAGTACCAATGTAGGAGATTTCCATGCCTTGGCCACTGTTTGTTTTGCAGCCCTTATTAGTTGGATCATAAGTTTGAATTGAGAGAGTGTTAACCATTCCGGTTTTAGATTAAGTAAAGTTAAATATGGATCTGGTTGTATTATTTTTTTAAATATTTTAGATGCAATCACGAAGACTTCCTTCCAGAAGGTTTGGATTACTGGGCACGTCCACCATATGTGTAAATATGTGCCTATTTCTGGGCATCCTCGAAAACAAAGCTGAGGTATTAGGTGAATATTTTGCCACTCTAGCGGGTACAAGGTACCAGCGAGTTAGGACTTTATAATTTGTCTCCAGTGCTAAGATGTTGGGTGAAGATGACTTAGATGTGAGCCATATGTTAGACCAGTCCGTGTCTTCTAAAGTTCGTCCCATGTGATTTTTTTTTTCAATAAACTTTACTACTGCTTTAAATCTTATTGGCATAATAATAAATAATGTTATTTCAAACATATTAGGCCCATTCATACTTAGTGCAACATTTTGCATGTCAATTGCCTTAAGACAGTCCATTAATTTTGAATGGACTGCTAATGTACCTCAAAATATACAGTATTTGAACCATTTTTATTAATTCACTTGGTGTTACAATCCATTAACCACTATAATGAGGTTAATAATCCACAAGAAATATAAACAGTTAAAAAGAGTTAAAGCAACCCCATCAGGGTGTAAAAAATCATACTGTAGATGTCATTTTTTCTAACCCTGGAAAATGTTGCATTGGCAGCAGCCATAGGATCATCACAGATAAAAAAAAAAATCACACGTAAAGAGAGGGTCCACCGTCTATTTGCAACAATAGGAGTCAATAGTCTGCATCAGAAATCAAATCCCCAGACAAACAAAGTCAGAAGTCAGCAGAAGCTCACAATAAGAATAGGATCCTGCACCACAACTTAGCAGTGTCATGGAAAATAACTGAACTTTTATCTACACCTGTCTGGGGGCTATACCTCCTTCTTGAGTAAAGTCCAATTCAGGAAATGTGTGTGCATATGTGGATGGGAGGGGGGAGCACTATCATAGAAAAAATGATTGGACAGTTTAGAAAAACTTGCTATTGTTTTCCTTGGCCTTGGGACTTTAAGTGTCTATGCACAATTCCTGCACCAACTGTCGCTAACAGAAGATCTGGTCTGATTAGAGTAGTCTTGTTTTGGAGACAAACTGTCCCAGAAGACATTGAGACAGCCAGATCAAGCATGTATATCCAATGATTCTCTAGTGTCTATGGCCATCTTAATAAAAGAGAAACATTCCTTTGTATAACAATTGTATTTCTTAATTCCCAGTTATATTTCAATACACATAATAAACAGACATTAAGCTGCAGAAGAAAGCAGAAGAGCATGTCTCACATTTGTCACGCAGCATATCAATAACACAAATGTAAGATAATGTGACATAGTATGTATGTATCCTCCAGTATATGTTGTATTTCTTTATTTTGTGAGATAGGAACCTGCTATTATGAATAAGGATGGGCTTTGGGTTCAGGTTGAACATAAGCTCGATGTGAACCAATCCTGTATGCAGTTCAGTGAACAGGAAAACAAACTAGCCACAGGCTGCTGTACCTGGGCATCAGTCATTTAGCAGTAGTATCACTACCACCTCTAAATGGCCTATCTCCCCCTCATTATAAATGAGGCTTCCAAATTCTACCAATTTCTTCCCTAAGACCCCTACATCCCTTCTGGGAGATAGGATGTGGGGTCCTTGCCCCCATTAACCTGGGGAAAAGGTTCCTTGCAAGAAGGAATGCTTGGCTGAGAAGAAACCCTGATTTTTTTTTCTCTTGAAAGGGGTAGCATACAAATTAAAAAGCAGTGTGAGCTTTCCCCAAATATTCATATAAGACCCTTATCCAGCCATCCAGGCTGGTTGACAGTAAAGGGGAGGCAGTGAGCATAAGCATCAGAACAATACCAGGCCACATGCCCACAATATTTTGAGGGTACCCTTCAAGGGGAAAGAAAAGCCTCCCCCTTGCAATGCACCTTGTACCCATGTTGATGGGGATAAACGCAATGTTCTTTTTTTTAAAAAAAATGTCACTTGTCCTTGGGAGAATACATTTGGCCCTGACTTTCTACACTGCCTTTCTGCACTGCATTGATCTGTTTTATTGCAATCCAAAAAGGTGGTAATGTGATCTTGGCCCCATTATCAGTAAATAAAAGTACCTACCAGAGTTGATCCCTTTCTCCCACAGTTTCCCCCTATATGATAGAACCGCTTGCTGTAGCAATAAGAACTAACTGTGCATTAAAAGGGCGTATGATCAATCAGTTAAAAAGGGATGAAAAAGTATCATCGTATGCAGAGGATATGCTGCTGTTCCTTAAAGACCCCGACTTATCTTTATGGTCTACTTTGCTTACTCTGGAGCTCTTCACACAGGACTTAAAATACATTGGATAAAGTTGAAAATATTCCCAATAGAACCTATTCCACCTCAGGCCTCGGATGAGACCTTTCTTCTTCAGTGGGTAACGCAGATTAAATATTTGGGTATTCGGGTGTCTGCTAATATAGATGATTTTGTACCCTTAAATTTTATGCTCCTCTTTGGTCTCAAAAGTTCCCGATTGAAGACTTGAAGATCCTTACCATTATCCCTCCTAGGCAAAATGATTTGAATTAAAATGAAGCTGCTTCCTCTCTTTCCCTATGTCCTGAGGAAAGCCCCATGTGGATTCCCTTATCCCTATTTAAACATTTAGACTCCCAAATGTCCTATTTTCTCTTTAATAGCAAACCTTCCAGACTTAGTCTATCGTGAAACAACCTCTTTCTTTGCCCACAGTTGGCTTGCATGCAACCAAGATAATGCCACGATCATACTCGAGGAAGCAAATCTGGGTTTGTATGAGACGTTGTGGTCACTGTTTTATAGAGGAGGCTATGCTCCATAAAGTTTTATGTGTACTATGCAAACTGTGATCAAGAAATGGATTAGGGTTGGGTCCTACCTAATGTTACTTCCAATTTGGCACCCAGCCGTGGAACAACCCCAGTTTCCTGCATTTGCTCCATATCTCAGATCCAGTCATATGGGAGACAAGAGACATAAAGGTCAAGGGAGAATATTTTGATGCTGCTGATCAGTTCCCCACCTTAAAGGCAAAATATAATTTTCCAAACTGGTACTTTTTCCATTATATACAGCTGTATCATGCCTGTAGTTCCCAATTTGATTTGCCTGGGACACATCTTTCTTCTATGTGACTGGAATCTCTCTTGAAATCTGAGTTTTCCAAACCTCTGTCCAATTCCATTTAAACTTCTCTCCATTGTCCTGCTCACCCGGTTTTGACAAAAGTAAAGGGTGCTGGTCCCAGGACTTCATATCCCTTGATAACAATGACTGGGATGATATTTGGGACCACCCATTTCAGCAATTGATTGGAGCCAGAGGCCGACACATACAATTTAACATAGTTCATTGCACCTACTTCACACCAACAAGACTGAAGAGGATATCTGTCAGTTGGAGATCTTCTACCGCAACCGCTGGCTCCATACATATTTGGACCTGTAGTACAATTGTGTCATATTGATCTCAGATTATAAAATGTAACTCTAATTTGACAAGTATTGTAGTCCTTCTGGACCTGAGGTGTGTATTCTGGGTCTACGGGAAGCATTAATGGCTAGAAGGGCCAGCAGAACTCTGCTTGCCCCCTTGCTGTTTGTGCTATAAAGACAATTGTCCTTCAGTGCAACATTCAGGCTTCCTCTACTTTACATACATAGAAAATTGAGCAGAAATCACGGATTAACTTTGTACTCATGTTGTATAAAGCTGCAGTTTTAAAATAATTGGTCTCCATGGTTGTTGGCTTTGGACACTGCCTACCTTAAGTCTTTTTCCCCCAGTAGCTTCTTATTTAATCACTGATCCAGTGGCTGTTTAGCTCTGATATTGGGAAAAATCCTCAAAAGCTTAAAAGTATTTTTTTTTTCATTTTACCGGAACATCCCCTGCTGGTATTGTGTGTGGGTACTGGCTCTCATTCATTTTGGTGGGTGTTCAGTAAGTATGTAATGAATCCTTTGTATCACCTCTTTATTGGTCTGGTCATTTTTGTTACCATCATCTGTCATTTTGAGCTCAATGTGGTATGTATGGAAGTTGAGCACCATGGGTTTCTGTATCAGCTAAGGTTAACACAAATATTTTTCAATGTTCTTTAAATGTATTTTCTATGTTGAAAATCAAATGAAAATAATTAAAAAGAAAATGTGTCCCTTGATGTCAACCCAATGTCAATCATGTTGTCTAGTGATGTAGACCCATGTCAAGCACAATGAGCAAAGTACAGTAATGTTGACCTAGCTCCATGATCATCCACTCCCACGATGATGCTGCCCTGTTGCTACTCCTGTTACAAATGACAAATCTCGGGCAATCTCTGGCACTGATGTTATGTAAACACTGGATCAGAGCTCCCAAGTGACTTCAATCACATCACCCAGGACCCCTGACCTTCTCATTTACATACAGCAGAGAAAAAAGATCTGTCATTTAGAGGCAGTAGTGATACCACTGATAATAACAGGTTCTCTGGTTTATTCCTTGACCAAGGCCTTCCTCAACACACTGCTCCTTGGCCACTTTGACTGCTTAACAGCAGTATAGCATGCCTAATGCATAGTATAACATGGAGCACTAGATTATTCATGCTATGCTCATATTATTACTTTTTTCACTCTGAGGCAGACATGTCAATTCAGGTCTCTCTTTGCACCTTATGGCATTTTTGTTTCAAAAAATTTGAACTTGTATTGAAAAATACATCCATTTGTATGTTTTTACATGTATTTGTATGTATTTGAATAAACCAGTTAAGGGGAAAGTCTACCCAAAATGTTTCTGGTCCACCCATACATATTTTAGACATGTTTTGGTGGGTCACATGTGAGAAAATCCTTATGTAAAGGTCCTGGATCAGACACATTTTCCTGAAAGACTGTACAGATGATTGTTTTGGGACTATCATTGCCTGATTAAACATGGTCGTATGAAAAAAGCATGAGAAGAGAAGGGTGAACTTATTCTTTAATCTCATTCAGCTGTCTGTGTAATCTAAGATTCAGCTATTTAGATTTAAAACACCAGACTTTTTTTCTGTATTAAAGCAGTTAAAGCTAACCTGGTTAACATTGCCTGGAGCTACACCCATTGACTAGTTTTTCTATATAAAATGTACAATTTATAAAAACCTAATTTTTTAAATGTGTATTCTTTAGTCATGAACATAATAAACAAAGGCAGAACATATATATAAAAAAACACACTATAAATTATTTCCACCTGTAACACTAACATTGCATATTTGCAGAGTTCTTTAATTCATTTTTTTTACTATTATTATTGTTTTAGTCATTTTCCATAGATCGTACATACGTTGCTTTCATAATATGCTCTACTTATTTGTTCTGATAATTCTTCTATATACAGGAAAGCTACATTATTATTATTATTTATATACAGGTTTTATATAGAACAAAACAGTTTGCGCAGCGCTTAACAAAATAAAGGCAGACATTACAGTTACATTACAATTTGGTACAAGAGCCCTCAGAGGGCCCTGCTCATTAGAGCTTACAATCTAAAAAGGAAGGGTCAATTGATACAAAAGGTAATAGCTGTGGGGGATGAGCTGATGGAGGAAGTAAAACAGTGTTAGTTAGAAGCAGGATAGGCTTCTTTAAAGAGAATGGTTTTCAGGGATTGTCTAAAGATGGACAGATCGGGATAGGGAGTTCCAAAGGATGGGAGAAGCTCTGGAGAAATCCTGGAGGTGAGCATGGGAGGAGGTGACAAGGGAGCTAGAGAGCAGGAGGTCTTGGGAGGACCAAAGAGAGCGGCTTGGTTGGTATTTTGGGACTAGGTTAGTGATGTAGCTGGGGGCAGAGTCATGGATGGCTTTGCAAATTATTGTTTGTACTTTGAATTTTATTTGTTGGGTGAGTGGAAGCCAGTGGAGGGAGGGATTGGCAGATAGGAGTGAACACTGAATGGTTGGTAAGGTGGATGAGTCTTGCAGCGGCATTCATTATGGACTGAAGGGGGGATAGTGTATGTAAACATAATCCAATGAGGAGGGAGTTGCAGTAGTTGAGGCAAGAGATAACCAGAGTGTGAATTAGAAGCTTGGTGGTGTCATTAGTTAAAAAGGGGTGTATTCTGGAAATGTTGCGGAGGCTAAGGCAGAATGATTTGGACAGGGATTGTATGTGGGCCTGAAAGGACAGTTCAGAGTCTAAGGTTACCCCTAGCACCCTGGCATGTGGGGATGGACTGATAGATGTGCCATTGATCTTGACAGAGATCAATGGCACATCTCACTTTTGTCTTCACCTTATTACTGTACGTATCAGCTCCTGCTAATTCTGAACCCATATACCAATAAAACCTACAGGACACATGTCCCCCCACATAAGTGACACTCCCATATCACCTCTTTCACCCTTCTGCTTCTCCTAACTTCTGTCATTAGTTAAAAAGGGGTGTATTCTGGAAATGTTGCGGAGGCTAAGGCAGAATGATTTGGACAGGGATTGTATGTGGGCCTGAAAGGACAGTTCAGAGTCTAAGGTTACCCCTAGCACCCTGGCATGTGGGGACGGACTGATAGATGTGCCATTGATCTTGACAGAGAAGTCAGGGGCACGTGGGGAGGAAATATTAAGAGCTCAGTTTTAGATAGATTCAGTTTGAGGAAGTGGTTTGACATCCAGGTTGATATGTCTGTTAGTAAAGAAGGGTGAAAGAGGTGATATGGGAGTGTCACTTATGTGGGGGGACATGTGTCCTGCAGGTTTTATTGGTATATGGGTTCAGAATTATCAGGAGCTGATACGTACAGTAATAAGGTGAAGACAAAAGTGAGGGTGATATATATATATATATATATATATATATATATATATATATATATATATATATATATATATATATATAAAAGCTGTGGGGTGGAGAAGATGGGTGAAGGAAAGAGAATTTAAGGAAAGAAGATGCTACTGTGAGAAGGAAAAGTAGGGCGTGCATGATACAGAGTGGTAAGATTGAGAGCAAGCCTGGATGAGAGATTAAAAAGTTTGATGGAGAATCAGGTCACCTGTAGTCTGTTTAGTGTTCTGCAGAATTCTGTTGTGGATTTTCACTTTGTGCATCTGCTGAAGTGCTGAGCCGAAGTGTAATACTAAATCCAATATGAATACTTTATCTAAGATGATAGTTGCCAATGCAATCCCTGCCTGTTAATTATAATTGCAGGTACTTTACGTGCTTTTATTCACACATTTACTACATTGCTATTTTGTTATCATTTCCAGAAGGGAAAAACATAGACTGGCCCCATTAGAACAAAACAGGGATAAATGGACATGCAATCCTACACTGTGACACTTTGTCCTTACATGAATATGAAGAACCGGGAAATCAGAGGGGAGAAAGGAACATTCATCTTTGCTGAAACACATGCAGCAAGGTGCTGAAGAAATTAATTGTTTTACAGGACTGGGTGTCTGACCTCATTAAAACTCCAGTAGCAAACTACTTTGTTGCATTTTACTGATCTACGTCTGCTGCTCTGTGATAGCACATCCCTTGTTTGTAAATTTAACAGAGACCTTTTGAAACTGAAGCAATACAATTTCGCTCGTCATTTTTCCAAGCCCTGCAGGGATACACTGCCAGTATTTTTAACATACAGAATTAAAAGAACTATAAATTATATTAGGCACTTTCATCCGCCTTGTAAGCCAGTGCTTTTATTTTCTAATTTGCAATTTTGGCATACCAATGTTAGTTCATGCACCGGGCCATGTACATTCTTCAGAACGTAACTCTGGGCATTGCACCAACAATACTGAACAAGATCAGAATCATTTCAGGAACAATAGAAACCAATTACCATTATTCTCTATTATCCATTAATAGTAAATAAAAACAGCAACAACAAAAATGCATTGGGATGAGACATTTCAAGAGTTAAAAAAAGATTTGAGGGAATATATATATATATATATATATATATATATATATATATATATATGTATGTATATATATATATATATATATTTACTATATATACATGTAACATTAAATATTGGTGATGAATAAAACAAAAAAATTGCTGAGTCTAAATATCTGCATGCAACTGTGTCCAGTTTATGGACAATCATGTAATTCAGGTATCCAGGTAATTGCGTTTTTTACATATTTTATGTTTTTTTGATGCTTTGATAAATTCACGTGCATATTTTTAGGGTAATGGTTCACCATTTTACCTGACTTGGAAAGCATATCAAGTATCAGTAAAAAATACCTAAAACTCAATTAAAGGACAAATATTCCATTATTTCAATTAAATCAATGTTCACTAAATCAACTTTATTTAAGCTTACCACACATGTTATGTAATTTCACAATATCCTTTAGATCTACGAACAACTATGTAACACAAGGATCTGTCTGATTTGATACAAATTGATTGGATAGATTAGGTAGGTCCTTATATTACATAGTTTTTGTAAATCTAAAGTTGTTTGCACAAGGAATGCACAGTTAAATGTAACATGTGCAGTATTCGTAAGCTACACTGTGCTAACCCCTTTCCCCATGTGCCTACGTACCTTAATTCTAGAGCTGTTAATTGTCTTCTTGACCTTACTGAGACTGAATGACTGTGGATTCCCAGTTCTATTCAACTCACTGGAGCAACCACCACTGAAAACTGTTTCATCAGATCAGGCTGTAACACCTAAAGGAGGCCATGGCTCTGGGAAATAGGTAACTATGCACCTAAAAAGGGGGTAAGTGCAGCTAAAGTGCACCTGTGCCTAGACTATGGATATTAAATTATTTTTCATATTCTTAGCAGGCAGCAAATGAGCTTTACAACTAGCATTTCACTAACCTCTCTAGCTGCATGCAATCTAAGTTCATTTTCAATAGATCCTTAAAGATCACAAAAAACCCTAGAATTAATAAAGCATTTCATAGATTTTTCTTCTGACATGTCTCCATAAGACAAATGTTGGTGCCTGTGACAAATGGAAATACCTGTTGAAAACAGGTACATGGATTAGTTGCAAGAAAGCATGGCAATGGTGAGGGTGACACTCAGACTAGTGTGCCTATACTGTACCTTCCATCCCCAGGGCAGATTCAGCAGCCCCCCATCCCCAGCCACACAGCAGCTATGGTTGCTATTAAACTATCGGTTGTGCAGCACAGGCCATTTTAGAGAGACCCTACTATCAGAAATGTGTTAAAAATGCTTCATGGAATGCCCCCCAAAGACTCTAAAGTTGGATTTCTAAAAAACTAGAAACATCTTCTGGTTGAGTACATATGATGGCTGAAAGGCTGCCAAGAAATCTGATGCAAATTGAAGGTACTAGAAAAAAAGGTTTCTCCACAATGCCTATAGCTACAGAGGTGAATGATGGCTTGCTTTAAACTTAATCAGGGTTTGATTGTGCTATCTTACTTACATTTATCACCAACTACGTAGTGCAAGGGCCTATGTGATTGTTAGTGTTCGGTCGTCAATAAGGGTGGAGCGTTTTTTTTTCAGGTGTCATGATTGATGATGGATTTACATCAGGGGACACTGTTTTTTTTTAATTTTTTAATTTTTTTTAATAAAGGAATTGTCAAAAACTGTGTTTTTATCACTTTTTAAAACTTTTTTGGTGAATGGGTAGGGGTACCCCATACTCATTCTCATGGGCGTCCAGGATCTGAGGGCCCCTTATTAAAGAGGGCTTCCAGATTCCGATAAGCCCCCTGCCCGCAGACCAAAATTTACAAATAAAAAACTTGTGCTGCCACCCATCAAAGTGTAAAAACACTGGAATAGTGATATGAAATATAGAGGGTGCTAGTGACTAACTGCTGTATCCCAAAATAGATATATATATATAAAAACTACATTTAAAAGCTGACAAGTGCATAAATGCATATGAAAATAAACATGTAAATTAATAAATATAGCAATAACAATTCATAAATCCTGTGGTGCAAATCAATGTGTACCAAAAGTGAAACAATAATGATTAAAAATATGTGAATTCTAGATGCTAACAATTAAAAATAGCATAAACATGGTGACATCAAACCAATAAGTGCCATCACAAAAGCAAATAAAGTCCATAAACCACATCCACTCTGAGTTTTCTTTCCACACCATGCCTAGTGAATTACATACTGTAAGTGCTAAACACTCACCATACCACCAGTGACCACCAATCACTAGTGCCCCCTATATTTCATATCATATTAAAAAGCATATTACTTAAAATAAGGAGTTGCAGATGTTTATTTTTCAATGTCATTCAGTCAGTGTTTACATTTACTTTAGGAGAGAAAGAGGGGTAAAAAAGAGTCTTGTCAATATTCCCATTGCACACCTTCCTTGAAACAGGCCTCATCACTAATGGGTGCTGCAGCAATTACCAGCTGGATACTGGAAACACCAAGTTAATGTACATATTCGCCCACACACAAGGAATCTTCAATTTTGTACAGGGTTTTTATTTCAGATAGATCACATCACAAAGACAAGTGCAACGTTTCGGAGCCATGCAGAGCCCCTTTGTCGAGCAACATGCCTGTCAAAGGGCTCCTGAGTGGCTTTGAAACTTGTCTTTGTGATGTGATCTATCTAAAATAAAGACCTTTGGATGATAATTGAAGATTCCTGGTGTGCTGGCGAAAATGTGCGTTGACAGGGGGAACAAAGAGGACACGAGCTTACCATGTCACATGTCAAATACCCTCTAGAGCCACTGCATTATTATTATTATTTTATAGGATTTATATTTATACAATACAAACTTAGATAGTACAGTTACAATACTAGTCAAAAAAAGAGTGTTAGGAGGGCCCTGCTAATGGGAACTTACAATCCAATCCAATAGAGCTGGGCAAGTGGTAAAAAAGATAATAACTGTGTGGGGATGAGTTGGAGAAAAAGTTCAGTTTGTTAGGCAGAGGCATGATAGACTTCCCAGAAGAGATGAGTTTTCAGGGATTGCTTAACAGCTTGCTGCCTGCTGGCCATCATATGATGGGCAGGTGGTGCGGCTCTTGTTCTGGGCGGGCGTCATAAGACGTACTTTCGGTGGCAGCGTGTCACAGAGACACCGCTCACCACCGAGAGGGGTGAACAGCCATTGGGCATGGCTGTTTACCACGTGATCGGCCATGATGAAGTCACGACCAATCACAGATGACAGGTGTTTTCCTTCCAAAATTGGGTCATTTTGTGGGTAATTCCACTGTCCTGGTACTCCAGGACCTTCAAAAGTGTGATAGGTAGGAATGAAATGAGATGTGTAATTTATGCTCCTAGAACGCTGAAATTACTACTTTAATGTTGGGCCTCTGTATGTGGCCAGGCTGTGTAAAGTTGACATCTTTTTTTCCCCCACAAATAAATCTTTCTTTTGGTGGTATTTGATCACCTCTGCGATTTTTATTTTTTGCGCTATAAACAAAATAAGAGCAACAATTTTGAAAAAAACGCATTATTTTTTACATTTTGCTATAATAAATATCCCCCAAAAATATATAAAAAAACATTTTTTTTCCTCAGTTTAGGCCAATATGTATTCTTCGCAATAAGCGTTTATTGATTGGTTTGCGCAACAGTTATAGCATTTACAAAATAGGGGATAGTTTTATGGCATTTTTATTAATCATTTTTTTTTACTAGTAATGGCGGCGATCAGCCATTTTTATTGTGACTGCGACATTATGGCGGACATGTCAGACATTTTTGACACATTTTTGGAACCATTGTCATTTATACAGCAATCAGTGCTATAAAAATGCACTGATTCATATGTAAATGACACTGGCAGTGAAGGGGTTAACCACTAGGGGGCGGGGAGGGGTTAAGTCAGTACTAGGGATGTGTTCTAACTGTAGGGGGGATGGGCTGTGTGTGACACGTCACTGATCTCTGCTCCCGATGACAGGGAGCAGAGATCAGTGACACTGTCACTAGGCAGAACAGGGAGATGCTGTTTACATCAGCATCTCCCTGTTCGTCCTCTCTGTGAAGTGATCGCAGGTATCCCCACAGCGATCGAGTCCGCGGGACCCGCGACCCTGCCCATGGAGCTCGCGTCAGGCGTGCACACGCCGGCAAATTCAAAGTAACGTACAGGTACGTTACTTTGCACAGCCGTGCCATTCTGCCGACGTATATCTACACGGCAAGTGGATACACATGCTATTTGTTAGAAATATCTTATAAATTGACAACTTTGTGTAAAAAAAAATTGTTTTCATTTTTTTTCCACATTTTCCAAAAACTTCTGGAAAACAATGAACCATTCAAAACTCATTATGCCTCACAGATTATATGTTGGGGTGTTTGCTTTCCAAAATGGGGTCATTTTGTGGGCAATTCCATTGTCCTGGTTTTCCGGGGCCTTTAAAGGTGTAATAGGTGGTTGAGAAACGAGATGTGTCATTTATGCTCGTAGAACGCTTGAAGGTGCTACTTCAATGTTGGGCCTTTGTATGTGGCCAGGCTGTGTAAAAGTCTCACACATGTGGTATTGAGTAGCAGAATGTATTTTGGGGTGTCATTTATGGTATGAATATGCTGTGTGTGAGAAATAACCTGATAATATGACAAGTTTGTAAAAAAAAGAAATCTTCATTTTGCAAAGAATTGTGGGAAAAAAATACAACTTAAAAAAACTCACCATGCTACTTACTTAATACCTTGGAATGTCTACTTTCTAAAAAGGGGTCATTTGGTGGCCTGATCAGATGTGATCAATTTTCAGTGATTGGCACCATAGTTTGTAGACTCTATAACTTTCACAAAGACCAAATAATATACACTAATTTGGGTTATTTTTACCAAAGCTATGTAGCAGTATAAATTTTGGCCAAAATTTATGAAGAAAAATTACTAATTTATGCAATAATAATAATAATGCAATATTTTATGGCAGAAACAAAGAAAAAGGCATTTTTTTTCACAAAATTTACGGTCTTTTTTTATTCATAGCACAAAAAATAAAAAACCCACTAGTGATTAAATACCACCAAAAGAAAGCTGTATTTGTGTGAAAGAAATGACGCAAATTTCATATGGGTACAGTGTTGCATGACTGAGTTATTGTCATTCAAAATGTGAGAGCGTTGAAAGTTGAAAATTGGTCTGGGCAGTAAGGGGGTGTAAGTGCCCTGTATTGAGGTTGTTAAAGCTGGTCAGAGTAGAATATAGTTGGACAAATTAGAGTAGAAAACTCTAGAGAATTGGAAAGCTCTGGAGAAGTCCTGGGTGTAAGCTTGTGAAAAGAAGACAAAGGAACTAGAGAGCAGGAAGCCTTGTGAGCAGCATAGAGGACAGTTTGGGTGATATTTGGGGACAAGATTAGTGATGTAGATGGGGCAGAGTTGTGAATGGCTTTGCATAATACTGTTGTTAATATTTTGAGTGTTATTCATTGGGCAATAGGAAGCCTGTGGAGGGATTGGCAAAGTGGGGTGGATGACACTAAGTGGTTGGTAAGGTAGATGAGTCTGGCAGCAGCATTTATTATAGACTGAAGAGGTAATAGCCTGGGTATAGGTAGACCAATGAAGATAGAGTTGCAATAGTGATAACAAGGGAGTGAAGGAGTAGCATTGTAATTTCATTTGTTCAAGAAGACCAATATTTTGGAAATTGATGGTGAAGTCTGCAAGATTTGGACAGTGATTTTATTTGGGGATGAAAGGAGAGGTCATTGTTCATTACTTTTTTTGGAATGTGTGTGATGTGACATGTGTAATAGGCTTCTGCAGACGCTGCAACTTCTTAAAAATAAAGGTGTCACTTGTCAGTATATATAATAATATTATCCAACAGTAAATGGCGATTAAATAATAAGTGTTGGTCCTGTTATTAGTGATGTGGAGAAAGCACATAATACCTTCTATGGTACAAATAATGATTTATTCTATTAATTTGACTGACAAGAGGTCTAATTGCCCATGGCTCTGTACAAAATGATTTTATTCCCTCAACGATATCCGTGTAAAGATGATTACTAAAATAAAATATAATTTCCTAATCCACTGTTGCTCTCTGTTTAAACAAGCTATATTTTCAAATGCAAATCTTTCCTGACTTTCACAGGTATGTCAGATAATATGTGAAGAGGATTTCTTTCACCCAGTAGGTAATCGACAGATGTTAAATATATGCAGAAAGGCCTGGTAAAGGACAGATGAGATAAATCCTTAGCAGGGAAGGGACCATGGGCTTTGCAGTGCATCTGCTTCAGGGAGGCTGTAAATTTCCATGTGATTGGATTCCATGTGATTGAATGCAAACTATCGCACATGTGACTTGTGCAGCCAGCAATCAAATGTACTTAATAAGGACACTGTGAGAACAATTAATGAAGAAGCCTCAAGATTTAAAAGCTAAAGCTAAACTCCAATGCAACCAGAAAAATTTCTATTTGGAGTTTTAAGCCCATACTGCAACTGCTTGTTTAGTCCAGGAATGGTAAAAGCAATTCTACTTACCCAATCCTCTGCTCCCACAGCAGACAGTGCTCCCCTATGCTCCAGAGATGGACTGTTACATGGCATCCTCACACCCATTGCAGTGCTATGGACCCTGCATCAGTCTTAATGATGTTAGGACCTTAAGCTGGATATACACACACACACACAGTTTTTTTTTTTTAAATAGTGTGTTGAATATAATAAAAAAGATCCCACATCAGCGTGATGTATTTTGACAGGGGTACTAGACAACACTGGTCAGAATACACTGATCAACACTTGCAGGCAATAGCTGCAAGTGCTGATTGAATGCTTGCCTTGCAGCAGGACCATTTTGACCGGCTTCTGTTAAACAGACTGCTCTACACATAGACTGAAAGTTGGCTGAACCGGCCAATTTCATGGCTCATGTGTAGCGGGATTTAAACTACCAGAGAATAGGAGAGAGAAGAATCTGCAGAGACTTGCAGTGGGGAAGAGTCTTCAGGAGTGAAGGAGTGAGTAAGTAAATCTACTTTTCTCTCTGCCCCCCTAGGGCTAAATTACCCTTGCAGTAAAGGTGCAACACAACCACAAGGGAGAATTTTTAAGTTTCCTGGAGTTCAGCTTTAAGACTGAACTATCAAAAAGTTGAAAAATGCCAAATATGAAACAGTCTGTCAATTGTGTTTAACCACTTGCCGACCACTCTATAGCCGAATGATGGCTACAGTGTGAATGGCTAGTTTTGTAAGGGCATCATATGATGACCTCACATGCTTGCGCTTCTTGCTCGCCCCCTGGAGCGCGCACCTGGAATTGTCCATGAGAGCTGGGTCCTCAGAAACCAGCGCATAATGGATTGGGGTAAAGGGCCAATCACAGCAGCCCTTTACCATGTGATTGCTCTGTCCAATATTGGAGCAATCGCTTGTCAACAAACTGGGATCATGTCTGGTTCAGCTTACACTGCTGCAGTGTTTCTCTCTCCTCTACTCACATGCTGTATCGGTGTGAGGAAAGGAAAGAGAAACAACACAGCAGCATGAGTTGGCACGATCCCAAGTGCCAGTACAGTACTAATCAGTGACCTACAGTGCTATTAGTGCCCCTACAGTGCCATCAGTGCCCATACAGTAAAAAAGTGCAAAAAGTGCCCAGTAAATAGGGTAAATAAACAGTGTGCAAATGGTGCCCAATAAGTTGGGATAATATAGTGTAAAAGTGATTAATCCATGAATTGGTGTAACAATCCAGGGGCATTACATTCAATATGGTGATTGTCTCTTAATCCAGCATTTTACAATAAATGTCCAAATAAAGAAGAGGTTTCTTCAAAATGCGTTTAAATAAACTACACAGCAGAAAGGTGAGAGGTGTACAACCCCATATCCGAGCACGCAACCTGGCAGGCCGCAGGAAAAGAGGGGGGACGAGAGAGCAGCCCCCCTCCTGAACCGTACCAGGCCACATGCCCTCAACATTGGGAGGGTGCTTTGGGGTAGCCCCCCAAAACACCTTGTCCCCATGTTGATGAGGACAAGGGCCTCATCCCCACAACCCTGGCCAGTGATTGTGGAGGTCTGCGGGCAGGGGGCTTATCGGAATCTGGAAGCCCCCTTTAACAAGGGGACCCCCAGATCCAGGCCCTCCCCCTGTGTGAAATGGTAGGGGTACCCCTACCATTTCACTAAAAAACTGTCAAAAATTTTTAAAATGACAAGAGACAGTTTTTGACAATTCCTTTATTTAAATGCTTCTTCTTTCTTCTTTCTTCTATTTTCTATCTTCCTTCGATTTCTTCCTCCATCTTCTTCTTCTTCTGGTTCTTTTGGCTCTTCTGGTTCTTCTTCCGGTGTTCTCGTCCAGCATCTCCTCCACTGTGTCTTTTTCCCTTCTTCTCCTCGGGCCGCTCCTCATCCATGGCATGGAGGGAGGCTCCCGCTCTTTTCTTCATCTTCTTCTCTTCTTCATCTTCTTCTCTTCTTCATCTTCTTCTCCGGGCTGCTCCGCACCCATGGTGGCATGGAGGGAGGCTCCCGCTGTGTGATGCTTCTCCTCTTCTGACAGTTCTTAAATAACGGGGGGCGGGGCCCCTCTGACGCACAGGGACATGACGGGACTTCCCTGTGGCACTCATCAGTGCCACTACAGTGCTCATCAGTGCTGTATAGTGCCCATCAGTAAGTGCTTATCGGTGCACATTGGTTCCCTACAGTGCACATCATTGCCCTACAGTGCCATCAGTGAGTACTCATCAGTGCTACTAGAGTGCTCATCAGTGCTCATCATACAGCTTTCCATACCCACGGATATCCTCCCGGGAGCTGTGATTATCCTTAAAGACCCATCCTCTGCATACATCACCATCTACCTGGGCACTTTCGTTTGACTCGGCCCATTGGGGGCCGCTACTGCAGGTGAGAGGCTGGGGGAAATAATGGTCATGCACCAGAACAGAATCAGTGAATGTATCATAAGAAACTGGCCACCACTATATCTGCACCTTTTTGTAGAAGATCTCCCGTTGCGGACATTGGTGTCACATTAGGAGTCGCACAGCACTGGAATTAAATCATTCGTTTTTTGAACTTTATTGCACTATTGTCACTTTATACGTTTTTCAATGCTTAATGTCTGTACGTGAGACCTGAAATTGCATTATCAGTCGCATATATGCACTTTGTGGTCAGTTTGCACATTTTGTCACTTTTTTGCCTAGGATACAGCAGTCGCACTAGGAGCTGCAATTTTTTGCACCAATTAATCCACTGCGCACTTGACACTTTGTTTTTTTATATATATTAATTTGAATATATGAATAATAGGAATCGCAATACATGATACTTTGATGTATGATTATTTATAGTTCACAACTTTGTGGTAAGACCTCACTGTGTTACCACGTAGGCATTATTTCAATGCACTTTATCACCCACTATAATTGTATATGCACATTGCACCTATAGTTGCACACATGCACTTTTTGTGATTTTTGCACAATGTGTCACTTTGAAATTTTTTTATGTCAGAATAGGCGCAACAGGAGTTGCAAGGGCACTTTAATATGTATTTAATTATATCTATGAGCACTAGGAATCATACTATAATAGTTTGATGCACTATTTTTTGGATCTATGTTACATCATTTATGTATTGAAGTAGATCTTATTTGGTCATCACAGGGCATTGTTATTAGAATACTTATAGTTTTGTAGTACTCTGTGATTTTTTATTTCCCCGTTTTGGAGTTGGTACACAAGGATAAGGCAGCGCCACATATTAATTTTATTTGAATATTTTTTTTGTCAGAGTTGTGTGAGTACATTGATTTATGTTGGCAGCTTCTTGTCTGGTACTATCATCTACCTATTTATTTTGTGGTTTTGCGCATGAGTTATATACAGTGTATATACTGTATATACAGTGCTCATCATTGCCACTACAGTGCCCTATTAGTGCTCATCAGTGTCCAATAGTGCACATCAGTGCCCATCAGTGAGTGCTCATCAGTGCCACCCTATCAGTGGATCCTCATCAGCACCCGTCAGTGCCATAAAAATGTGTACAAAATGCGTTAAAAATGTGTTTTCATTTTCTTTCCAAATTTTCCAAAAACTGGGCATTTTCATTGTCCTGGTGCTCCAGTGCCTTGAAAAGTGTAATAGGTTGTCAGGAAATTAGATGTGTAATTTATGTCCCTAGAACACCTGACGGTGCTCCCTGAATGTTGGGCCTCTGTATGTGGCTAGGCTGTAAAAAAAAGTCTCACACATGTGGTATCACCATACTCAGGAGGAGTAGCTGAATGTATTTTGGAGTGTTAATTTTGCTATGTACATGCTGTGTGTGTTAGAAATATCTTATCAATGGACAACTTTGTGTAAAAAAAAAAAAAAGTGTTTTAATTTTCTTTCCACATTTTCCAAAAACTTGTGGAAAAAAATAAAATGTTCAAAAGACTTATAATGCCTCATAGAATATACATTGGAGTTTTTGATTTCCAAAATTGGGTCCTTTTGTGGGCGTTTCCATTGTCCTGATACAACAGGGCCTTCAAAAGTGTGATAGTCAAGTCAAGAAATTAGATGTGTCATTTATGTCCATAGAACACCTGATGGTGCCCCTTGAATGTTAGGCCTCTGTATGTGGCCAGGCTGTGTAAAAGTCTCACACATGTGGTATTGCCATACTCAAGAGGAGTAGCAGAATGTGTTATAGGGTATAGTTGCAAGTATGCATATGCCATGTGAGAGAAATAACCTGTTAATTGACAATTTTGTGAAAAAGAAATCTTCATTTTACAAAGAATTGTGGGAAAAAATTTAACTTAAAAAAAAACTCTCCATTCCTCTTACTAAATACCTTAAACTGTCTACTTTCTAAAAAGGGGTCATTTGGGGGTATTTGTACTGTATGAGATTGTTAGTGTCTCAAGAAATGAGATGCCATCATCAGTTCTTGTTCTCCTGCATCCCCTGTAACAATTTTATTTCTCATTGATCTGTTTATTTTTCACTTGCAGCAACAGGAGCTAGAGAAAAGGAGTACATACGTTTATCATGTTTTTTTTTTTTTTGTTAAACCAACGGGTTGAACCAGGTGAATGGGGAAATTCTTCCCACTGTGGTATTGAATTTTGACAGAGCAAGGCTTTCTCCATCGTCAGAATACAACCAGCCTAGCCATACGTAGCTCAAAATTCAGTCTCTGCTGAACCGGCTAAATTTCAACACATGTTTTTCTCACTTAAAGTCCATTTAAAACTGGAAATGTGGGTAGGGTTACTATTGCACAATTTAACAGCAAAATGAATAGCATTGTCACCCTGTTAAGGGAAAGGGGGAAATAGCAGCTCGAAGGAAAGGATTTGTAACTGAAAATAGACCCACTTAAAGATTTGTTTTATAATTGGGGAAAATAATTATCCTAATGGGAAATCTTGCAGATAATAGGACAAAAATAGTATGTGAATTAAATTTTAATTTTTCACTTTTTTTGTAGTACTCACAAAGAGCAGAAAGCTTGTTAAAAAAACAAAAAAAAACAAGCAACATTAATGATTGAGGCCTTTGACCCTGTGGACAAGGGAAATGTTGCACCCCCTGGAACCTCTGTGGTTACACCCTGTAGTCTTACATTATGTTTTTTTTTGTCTTTGTTTTAACAACGGATTCTGCTATTTCTGGTATGAAAAGGCAATATGAAAATAGGTCATTTCAATGTGGTACAGTTGAGTCTTTAAGACTTATTCTCAGTGTAGAGGTGAGGGATTTCATCATTACTAATTAAGTTTATTCTTTAACTTATTAACTAAAATGTTTAGTTTTCATATTTCCCCGTGGAAAAGAAATGCCAAGGACCCCAGAGGATATAAGTCACATGATCCTGGCTTATTCATAGTCCTCAGTGATGGCACAATGCTTATTTATTGTGCAGGAACTTAAAGTGTATTTCCACTTCTGCACCCAAATTGGGATAACACCTACTTTATATTTGTTACATGTTCGCATGCACATAACTTATGTTAAGCACTTTCTAAGGGACTATTTTGTTTTAACTCCTTCCTGTCTGGCCAATTGTAATAAGATGGCCGGGCCGGAGCTCTATTATCTGGGAGGATGTCATATGACACAGCAGATGACAGATCACTGTACTGGCCCACTGCTGGTACCATGAAATCGTTGTGGCCAATCACAGTGATCGCATGACAATTGTATGCTATTGTATTGCAATTGTAACTAATAACTTTGTTTCATGCCTTTCATTGTGTACTATTTTGACGAGCTCTGCGATTGGATCACATGGTACAGACAGGGCGAATGACAGCTCATTATTGGCCAATCACAGCTAATCACAATAGTAAACAAAAGTTTTGAGTCACAAAAAATGGTTGCTTATAACTGTAGAATAAACAGTTATAAGCAATCATAGTGTGTAAAAAAAAATCCCGATCACCTCCCTAGACTAGTACAGTGTTACTATGGTGATACTCTATTGCTCTGGTCACTGCATGTAAAAAAAATGTAATAAATAAATTTAAAAAAGTAATAGAAAAGAAAAAATATACAAATAAAAAAAAAATGAAAAAAAAGGTTGTTTTTTTATTTAACATACTGTTGCCAGTCAGTGCCCCTGATCACTGCCACGCCAGTTATATGATGACACTGCACTGGTGACAGTATGTAAAAAGCATTTTTTTTTCAAATTACCTAATTTTCCCCACAAATTTGACAAAAAATTTGAAACTTTTAAAAAACTCATCTTACCTCTTACTAAACACTGTGGACGGTCAAAAAGGAGGTACTTTTGCCTTATGTGTACTGTCCTGGCATTTTCAGGCCTCAAGAAATAAGATGTCAGTACATCAGGGTTGATCAATTTTCATATATATGACTGAATAATATATACTGAATAATATACACTGATTTGGGTTATTTTCACCAAAGAAATGTAGCAGTATTCACGTTGGCCTTTATGTATGAATAATGATTATTTATTTGCAAAATGTTATAACAGAAACAAAGAGAAATGCATGTTTATTATAAAAACACTTTTCATTAATGCGGATTAAAAAAAAAATATGTACATCGTTAGTAAGCCAAAAGTAAAATTCATGAAAAACCTTCGTTATTTCTTTGCCAGCCAGAGAATTTGAGAAATTTCTCGCAATGCATTTCTGCAATGATTCTGCTCATAAATCTATAATGAATGCATACATCTTACTCTGAAGAAATAGATGTGCTATACTTTCCACCAACATTCCTGAATGTAATATAGGGGCAACAGGAAAATATGAATATGTGTTCTCTATTTAAATCATGTATAAATCACAATGAATAACTCAGGCACATCTAATACATTACAAGCCATACACCCCAAAATGTCGAAATCATCACTCAGGCTTATAAAGATAAGAAACCTAATGTCACCCAACAGCCTGCCTTACAGCCTCAGATGTCCCCCTCAGATAGTTTGCTCCCAGGCCACTCATCTATTCCTAATTGCATGTAACAAGTCAGATGTATGGTTAGATGTGTAGAGCCATAGAGCCTATCAGCCTATCATTGATCTATACAGGTTTCCCGACCACACACCTGTCATCTTCTCTGCAGAGAAACACTGATTTTGGGCCTTGTATATCCCCAATGAGCCTTGTGAATTAAGTCTGAAACTTTTTTTTAATAATATTTTAAGGAATATTTTAAATATGTAGATTTATTCTGCTTTTGAGAACTGTAAGTAATACTCTATATTATTAGTTTTTAATATTTACTGTATGTCATATTTTGCTCCTACCCTGTCTAAGGCTTTATTCTCACAAGTGGCCAGATGCCAGTAAAACCTGGCAGTTGAGCCACGGTTTTACTTCCCCCTGACTGTCCAACTGGATGCAGATATGTCATTCAGGGCTGTTTACATATTTCAGCGGCAATGTCGTTTTTCCAAAAAATAAAAGTTTATGGGGCTGCAGTGGAACCTCTCTGCAACTGCATGCAATTGCTTCATGGTGGTGTGGCTTTTACAGGGTTGTATCAGATGGTAAGGAAGCAACATATTGCCTCCTCACCACCTGCCAAACACCTCTGAAATGTGATCCAATGATAATCACTTTTCAGAGGGGCTGCAATGTGAACAAGCCCTGTTGCTATTTTGAAAAAGAATATTCATTTAATACAGTTTTCACGGTTTAATAATTCTTAATTGAAGTTTACAATGCTGAACAACAGTTCATCTGCCCCCTCACAGTGCCCACAGCTTATAAATCCTCTTTTTACATTAAAATACTGCCACTATATACCTTTTTGGATGATCTGTATACCACAGTTACATGATAAACTACACAGTTTCTCCAGTGCTGAGAGTTCAAGAAGAAGGATATTTCCACTGCAGCCTATATACACACCCACATGTGTGATGTCAATATCATGTGACATGATCTCTGATCAACAAGTAAATGTTCTCTCCAGCATAAAAGACACAACTGAGCATCGGCAGGTCGACTACTCTGCTGTGTTAGCTGGCCTTCCCCAGATAGACAGTGCAGGAGGGGAGGATCTATGCATACAGGATAAAACAGCCTTTTTACACAACGCAGAGGATTAACCCCTTAAGTTCCACAGTGAGTATAACAAGCATGCTATGCTGCATATACAGACTGATTTTACTGTTGTGGGTTTAGTAACACTTTAAAGTGTCCACACAATACATTATTTTGTTTTGGATAGATTGGACATAGATAAAAAAAATCCCCTTATATTGTTTTACTGTTGACTGGGGCTCTTTTAGAGAGATTTCCCCTCAAATGCTGTCTTGGTGACAAAGGTTTCCCAAAACTGGAAGTGGGGAAAAATCTTTCACTGCAACACTTACATTTTTGAAAAAAAAAAATGTAATAGAACAGGGGGAGTCTAGAACCCCTGATAGCTTTAGATTTATGAAGTAGAGAGAAAAAGTCCTGGACAGCTGCACTCTGAATAATGAATTGCCTTTATTGAATGATGATCATAAAAGATACATGCCACAGCAGAAAATTGCAGGAAAGCTGATGCTTTTCACACTGATGCGTTTCACACTGTAGTCAGTGCTTAAGCACTGACTACAGTGTGAAACTCGTCAGTTTCCTGCAATTTTCTGCTGTGGCATGTATCTTTTATGATCATCATTCAATAAAGGCAATTCATTATTCTGAGTGCTGCTGTCCAGGTCTTTTTCTTTCTACTTCATTACAAGCATTGCCGGCACCTGTTACTTCCAGCATGGAGGAGATGTTTGTTCCTGAGTCACCTCCCTAGAGTGGTGATATCTTTCTTTCTCCATTTTAAATTTATGTCTTTGTTGGTGTTGCTGATTTTCCCTCACTTACTGTCTGAATAAATTGCTGTAATTGTGACAAGGGGAAAGTTTGCTAACACAGCCCCATACACAATTAAAACTCAACAGGGGTTCTGATTCTTCCCCACATTTTCCAAAACAAACAAAAAAAAGATTATGTTGGTTTTCCCTGAGTCACAATAAGGTATCCAAAGGAAAACATGGCAGAGCCAGTCCTTCCTATAGCAGGTAATCTTAACTTTCATTCTTTCTACTATTTTAGTATGGGGAAGTGAAAAGGAGGATGTGACTTGTTGGTGACTATGCACACTGAGACAATTCTGTCAGACATGTTTGTAAATGAGGGACACTGAATTTATATTGTATAACATGAGCTCCAACCTGCAGAACAATACAGTGCAGGCAGAATGATCTCCAATAGATAGTCCACATTTCCCTACATCATCTAATGAAAGGTCACAGCAATATGCTGGACCACCATGGGATAGCTCAAAGGAGATCCGCAGTCTCCTGCTTTGTTCTATTTTTCAGGTTACCAAAGGTGGCTGCAACATCCCTGGGCAGCAACAGCCATGGGATTGGTGCAGAAGCTGAGCAGCTGATTGGTCAAATCGGGTGGTTAAAGCCCGCGCATAGAAGCCTATAAAAGGGACTGCTGAGGTATTCCCACTGACCGTTGGACCAGACAGCAGCGCCCACGCGTCCGCTCTAACTTTGGAAAGTCAAGATGTTGTCCGAATGGGGGAGTAGTCATCCAGCATTGGCAGGATGGACATTGCTTATTTTGGTTTAAATGTATTTCAGCCAAGGTGGCTTTATATTTATTTAAAGTTGTAATATTCAATTTAGCCCCCCACGGATGACACTGTGGCCATATAATTCCACTTAATAAATATATTTAATTATGATATTGTGTTGTCTCTTTTATTCCGAGTACCTTTGTGCTGGCCCATGTGTTTTAAAAGTCATTCAAAAGCTGTTTCACAACAGGATTTTATCTGGTTGGCTGTAAAGCACATTTCAAGTTATATCAACGCTGCAACAGCATATAAAATCCAATTAATCTACATAAAAACATAGCAAAGTTGGCATACAAGCAATACTCCAAAGGATAACACATTTCAACCCCATGTATGTTAATTTTGGGAGAAAACACATGATAGGTCAGCTGGTCTTTGTTTTTGTTACTTGCCTGTGAAGAAAGATTTTTTTTTCTATTTTAAGTACAGGTATATGAAATACTATCCTAAACAGTAACCACAATTATGACATGTCGAATTAAAAAGATTTGTTGGGTATGTAGTTAAGGATTTCACATGAAATCTATGAAAATGAATTGGTATTGAAAGAGCAAAAGGTAACAATGTTGATTGTGCTGAAGATGCATAGAGATTTTAATATAAAACCGAATTGTAAAAAAAATGCTCTTAATTATTAATTGCACATCATTTGTATAGGTTTTCTTTGAGATGTGCTGGCCCTGAATCAGACCTCCTATAGCTTTCGCAATAAATGTATCCCTTTGCCTACTCAATTGGATGATTTTTTATTAAATATGAAAACAAATATGTTAATCATGCATACTTGCAGATCACAGTTCACTGAGAATTTATGAAGTGAATGAAAAGACGTTAATAAACAGAACAATCCATAGCACAAGATACACTTCATGCAAGCACATGTAACATCTTGTGCAGGATCATATCAGTCACGCTGGGCATTTTCATTATAACATAAACCTTGGAGACTGTGGGGGGCTTGTCACTATCGTGTTTGATAAAGTACAAAAAAAAGGAAGTTTGTTTGCCAAAATGCATTGCCTTGTAAAACTGATATGTAGAGCCATTAGGTATAATGGCCCATATTAATACTGAAAGAAGGCAAGACAATTAACAAAGAAAAGCGAGCCATTAATAAGAAAAGCCAAGATAAGTTAGAAATGTTTACCCATCCAAGTCTGTAAAAAAAAGGAACTACAATCATTACTCAACTTAATCCAAAAAAATTATCCATCTCTTCAAACTACAAGAACATATAAGACAAATAAAAACAACATTAAAAACAGCATAGCTAAGGTTTATTAGGTTGCATTTAATTGCATTAGTTCAAGTGTATCAGGAAACCACCAGTCAGAGCTTCTTTTGCTTAACTAGACATATTGACAGTTGTTCATGATTTTTTTTTAAACCTTATTAAATAAAAAGTGCAAAAGGCAAAGTGCTAAGTGTAAAGCATAGTAAACAACATTATACCATTTTACTTTACCGTAAAACCTTGTTAAAGCCACCTCCCCAAACCATCCTCTCCCAGTTGTGAAGCTTCCCAGGAGTATTTTAAGCCTTTTTTATATACTTACTGTTCAAAGATTATTTTAAGCCAGTCATGTGAGATTTAAGGAACTCTTCCACTTTGCTCTTCTCCTAGTGGTGAGCAGTAGATGATAATGCAGGAAGTGGTACTGATGTGACAGCGTTAACATGGCTCTGCATTAATATGCTGGGGGGATCCATGGTGAAGAAGAGGTACTGTGGAGGACTGCTCAAGGTAGAAGATGTGTATTGCAGCCACAGCTACTTCACCTTAAGGAGCTTTAATTTAACCGATTGCTGACCAGCCACTGTCATTATACTGCTGCAGGTTGGTACGGCTGCGCAAATCTCTGTAGGTGTACGTCAGTCCCTTTAAGAGTGATAGGAGCAACGCTGAAGCCGATGTGCATAGCCGGCGGCCGCAATGTCCATTAGCCAGAACAAGGATCTGTCAATGTAAATAGACAGATCCCCATTCTGACAGGGGAGTAGAGAGAGATCTGCTGTTCCTAGTGAGCAGGAACAGCAATCTCTCTCCTCCTCCAGTCAGTACACTGCCCCCACAGTTAGAAACACCTCCCTAGGGAACATTTAACCTCTTGATCGCCCCCTAGTGTTTACACCTTCCCTGTCAGTGACATTTATAAAGTATTAGTGGCTATTTTTAGCGCTGATCGCTGTATAAATGTCAATGGTCTCAAAAAAAGTGTCAAAAGTGTCTGATATGTCCGCCGCAATGTCACAGTCCCGCTAAAAATCACAGATCACCGTCATTACTAGTAAAAAATAAATAAATAATAAAAATGCCATAAATCTATCCCCTATTTTGTAGACGCTATAACTTTTGAGCAAACCAATCAATATACGCTTATTGCTTATCGCTTATTGTTGGCCTAAACTGATGAAGAATTTTTTTATTATTAATTTTTTAATATATTTATTATAGCAAACGGTAAAAAAATTGTTTTTTTTTTTCAAAATTGTCGCTCTTTTTTTGTTTATAGCGCAAAAAATAAAAAGCGCAGAGGTGATCAAATACCACCAAAAGAAAGCTTTATTTGTGAGGGAAAAAAAGGACATCAATTTTTTTTTGGGTACAGGCTGCAGGACTGCGCAATCGTCAGTTAAGGCGATGCAGTGCCATATCCCAAAAAATGGCCTGGTCATTAATGGGGCAAATCCTTCCGGTCCTTAAGTGGTTAAACTACCATAAGAGAGTTTAGATTACAATCATGATCACTTTGCAACTTGCATTTTTTTTTGCATTAATCCACAGGTCTACAAGTGTACACTTGCAGTTAGAGCAGCGTTTGTTAGGTATCAAGATATGGTTCATTCAATGTCTCCTTAAAGGCTTAGGTGACTATGTTAATTATTAAACGAACAGCCCAACAGGTCAATCAGCAAAAAAGTTCAAATGGGTTTCCATTCTTTCTTCATTACTAACAGCATTTGTAAAGTCAAACTAATATTACATTATTTATCAAATTGAAATCCTACTTACTTTACCAGTTAAATGTCTGATATTTTTGCTTTCAATCCCACCTTAGGCACTCAAAATCTCTACATGTTTTTCCATTACGCTGGCCATACACTCATATTTATTTTTTAATTCAGTCAGTGGACAAAACAAGGTGAATGGAGGAATCCCCCCAGGCAGACATTGTATTCTGACAGTGGATCATAGGCTGCAGCCGAAAATAGAGAACGTGTTTCCAACACATCCCTTTAACAGAATTTGATCATATGATCGACTTCTGTTGAGTGGGGATGGCCAAACCTATTCAAAATTATGCCAGTCCCTGGTAACTGGACAATTTTCGATAAGCACTTGGCTGCTTCCAGCACTAGCTAAACTTTGCATAAACTAGCCAACTGACTTCCCATTCACTAACACAGGCAGTTCCCTATATGGTTAGACACCCTAACCATTCAAGTAGACCAGGGGTAGGCAACTTAAAGAGGTTGAGATCTTTGGGTGCTTTGCATGGCAATAATGTGTTTAGGATTAGGTGGTGAGGAAGCAACATAGCACCTCCTCATCACTTGTCAAACACACTCGGATCAATTTTTCGGAGCACTTAGTTGCATTGGGCACTGGCACGCTTAGGGTTTGTTCACAAAAAGTTGGGGGGTGGTAAAATCATGTGGTTTATTCTCAGATTTACCACCTCAGGTCCTACCCCCATTAGCTTCCGAGGCAGTAGCCAAAGGTGTACACATGCCGCAGCAGGAATTAAACCCCCCTGTTGCTTTTGGTGAGTGCTACTGCCTGCCAAACATGACCCATGCAAGTAAATGAGAGCACTCTGCAAGTGCCCTGTAACTGCATGCTTCTTCACAAGGTTGCAGGGCATTTGCGGAGCAGCCTCATTCACTTGAATGGGTCATGCTTGGCAGGTGCTACACCCACCAACCATGACAGGGTGCATACCTCTTGTTGCAGCTGTGACATATGTACACCCCTGGCCACTGCAGCTAAAGGGGGTTTGGTTGGGCAGGGGTGGTAAAAACACAACTTAACTATGGGGTTTTACCACCCTCCAAACTATAAATGTAAGAAAACTCCAATGCCCCGTACACGTGGTCAGATTTTCTGATGGAAAATGTTCAATGGGTGCTTGTTGTTGGAAATTCCGACCGTGTGTAGGCTCCATCAGACATTTTCCATCGGAATTTCCGTCACACAAAATTTGAGATCGGGATCTCAAATTTTCCGACAACAAAATCAGTTGTCGTAAATTCCGATCATCTGTACACAATTCTGATGCACAAAGTTCCACGCATGCACTTTCTGAAAGCGTACCAGATTGCATTGTGATGCTGGGTACTGCTCTGGAGGACATTTTCCAATACATTTTTCTTATTCCTTTGGCTGGGAGCAGCTATTGATACATTAAAAATGCACAATTTATTTAAAAAAAACTGTTTGGGGGGTGTCCTGAACCAGCCTGTGAAGTGGAATATTTGTACCATGTACAAATTTGCCAGATGTGCAGATAATACTATTACTGTACTTCAACAAAAGTGACATTTCCAAAGAAATACAAATATAGCTTAATAGCTAGTAATTTACATTTCCCTACCAGCTTGTTAAACATAAAAAAACCAGCATGAATACCCCTTTAACCACTTAAGGACCACCCTACATACATATGACGCAGCAGGGCGGCCCTTTAGTGCAAATTCACTTACCTGTATGTAACTTTTTCTTCCGTGTCTGGAGCGCGCAGGCATAATTGGACACAGCAGGATCCAATTAGTGGGTCCGGCATACCCAATGTCCCCTAGGAGCGATTGTTCCCGAGGCAGACAGAACAGTGGTCTGGCTATGTAAAAAAGACAGATCGCCATTCTGTGACATGAGAAGACAGAGATCTTGTGTTCCTGCTAAGCAGGAACATGGATCTCTGTCTTCTTACAGTACAAGCACCCCCCACAGTTAGAAAGCACCCCCTATGGACACATTTAACCCTTTGATTAGCCCTGATGTTAACCCTTTCCCTGCCAGTGCTATTAGTACAGTGACAGTGCACATTTTTTAGCACCGTATTGGTGTCACTGGTCCCCAAAAAAGTCTCAAAAGTGTCACTTGGTGTCCAATTTGTCTGCTGCAATGCTGCAGTCACACTATTAATTGCTGATTGCCGCCATTACTAGTGACATTTTTATTTTTTTTTTATAAGATTTTCATAAAAATATCCCATAGTTTGCAGACACTATTACTTTTGTGCAAACCAATCAATATACGCTTATTGGGATTTTTTACCAAAAATATGTAGCAGAATACATATTGGCCTAAATTGATGAAGAAATTTGATTTTTCACTTTTTTTATTGGATGTGTTTTATAGCAGAAAGTAAAAAATGTTTGTTTTTTTCAAAATTGTCTGTCTTTTTTTGTTTATAGCACACAAAAAAAAAAAACACAGAGGTGATCAAATACCACCAAAGAAAGCTCTATTTGTGGGGAAAAAAAGGGACATACATTTTATTTGGGTACAGCGTCGCATGACCAGGCAATTGTCAGTTAAAACAACGCAGTGCCGTATCACAAAAAATGGCCTGGTTATTAGGGGGTATAACCCTCCGGGGCTGAAGTGTTATCAGCATAAAGACAAGGTGCTTTGTCTGGGGGGGTGTTGTTTTACCAACAAAGCCAAATTAGGCTACTACCCTAAACTCTAAAGTCCATGAAAGAGTAACCAATAGTCCTCTTTACCTGGATTTCTTTCTTTACCTTGTTAAAGAGAAACACAAGTCAATTGGTATTGTTATTACGGGACACTACACTGACAAGGGAGTGCAGTCTAGACTTTCATATTACTAGTTCTAGAAAATTCAGTATGGTATCATCTTTTGCAGCTATTAACACCATTGGTAAGGCAGATTACTTTTCTAGATCAATGCATACATCCCTGGCTGGGATGTACTGTATGTGTTGGAGGGGAGAGTGTCTCATTGGTGATTGCCATTTGGAATAACAGAATTTGACAATAGCAATAAAAAATATCCAGTAAAATCTATTCATTGCATGCATTTCACCGTTTTATGAAGGTTTTCATTTTCTTAATTGAAAGAAAAAAAAAGTATTTCACTTAGAATTTAGGCCACCCAAAGCTTCATCTCATGACTAGAGATGAAAGAATTTCTTTTTTTTTTTGTTTCAATAGTTTTTAATTGAAGTTTTACAGATAACATCAATCAGTAATAAACATTGTCATACATCAAGATTCAGTAGTGAGAAGTTCGCTATACAGGTACAGTTGCAATAAAAAGTATGTGAACCCTTTTGGAATGATATGGATTTCTGCATAAATTGGTCATAAAATGTGATCTGATCTTCATCTAAGTCACAACAATAGACAATCACAGTCTGCTTAAATGAATAACACAAAGAATTAAATGTTATGAAGTATGGTGGTGGGGGCATCATGGTTTGGGGCTGCTTTGCTGTGTCAGGGCCTGGACGGATTGCTATCATTGAAGGAAAAATGAATTCCCAAGTTTATCAAGACATTTTGCAGGAGAACTTAAGGCCATCTGTCCACCAGCTGAAGCTCAGAAGATGAACAGAACCAGCAGAACAGAATATGGGTGTTGCATTAGGACAACGACCCAAAACATAGAAGTAAATCAACAACAGAATGACTTAAACAGAAGAAAATACGCCTTCTGGAGTGGCCCAGTCAGAGTCCTGACCTCAACCCGATTGAGATGATGTGGCATGACCTCAAGAAAGCGATTCACACCAGACATCCCAAGAATATTGCTGAACTAAAACAGTTCTGTAAAGAGGAATGGTCAAGAATTACTCCTGACCATTGTGCACGTCTGATCTGCAACTACAGGAAACGTTTGGTTGAAGTTATTGCTGTCAAAGGAGGTTCAACCAGTTATTAAATCCAAGGGTTCACATACTTTTTCCACCTGCACTGTGAATGTTTACATGGTGTGTTCAATTAAAAACATGGTAACATTTCATTCTTTGTGTGTTATTAGTTTAACCACTTGACAATTGGGCACTTAAACCCCCCTTGTGACCAGACCAATTTTCAGCTTTCAGTGCTCTCACACTTTGAATGACAATTACTCAGTCATGTAATACTGTACCCAAATGAATTTTTTGTCCTTTTTTTCATACAAATAGAGCTTTCTTTTGGTGGTATTTGATCACCTCTGGGTTTTTTATTTTTTGCGCTATAAATGAAAAAAGACCGAAAATTTAAAAAAAAAACACATTTTTCTTTGTTTCTGTGATAAAATTTTGCAAATTAGTAATTTTTCTTCATAAATTTTGGCCACAATTTATAATGCTACATATCTTTGGTAAAAATAACCAAAATTAGTGGATATTATTTGGTCTTTGTGAAAGTTAGAGAGTCTACAAGTTATGGTGCAAATCATAAAAAATTGATCACACCTGATGTACTGACGGCCTATCTCATTTCTTGTGACCCGAACAAGTCAGGAAAGTACAAATACCCCCCAAATGACCCCTTTTTTGAAAGTAGACATTCCAAGGTATTTAGTAAGATGCATGGTGAGGTTTTTGATGTTGTAATTTTTTCCCAAAATTCTTTGCAAAATGAAGATTTTTTTTTTTTCCCCCCACAAAATTGTCATTGTATTAGGTTATTTCTCTCACATGGCATGTGTATACCACAAATGACACCCCAAAATACATTCTGCTACTCCTCCTGAGTATTACAATACCACGTGTGTGGGACTTTTTCACTGCCTGGCCACATAGAGAGGCCCAACATGCAGGGAGCGCCATCACGTGTTCTAGGAGCATAAATTACACATCGAATTTGTTGACTACCTATTACACTTTTGAAGGCCCTGGAGAACCAGGACAATGACATGTGACACTGACGTGGCACTGATGACAAATGGCACTGATACGTGGCACTGATGTGGCACTGATGACAGATGGCACTGATACGTGGCACTGACACTGATGATAGATGCCACTAATACATGGCACTGATGACAGATGGCACTAATACGTGGCACTGATGACAGATGGCACTAATACATGGCACTGATGACAGATGGCACTAATACGTGGCACTGATGACAGATGGCACTAATACATGGCACTGACAGATGGCACTAATACGTGGCACTGATGACACGTGACACTGATGACAGATGGCACTAATACGTAGCACTGATGACAGATGGCACTAATACATGGCACTGACAGATGGCACTAATACATGGCACTGATGACACGTGACACTGATGACAGATGGCACTAATATGTGGCACTGATGACATGTGGCGATGATGACAAATGGCACTAATACGTGGCACTGATGACAGATGGCACTAATATATGGCACTGATGACAGATGGCACTGATACGTGGCACTGATGACAGATGGCACTGATACGTGGCACTGATGACACTGATGACAGATGGCACTGATACGTGGCACTGATGACACTGATGACAGATGGCACTATGTGGCACTGATGACAGATGGCATTTATACGTGGCACTGGGGACAGATGGCAGTGGGGACAGATGGCAGGGACATGACAGCAGGGACAGATGGCAGGACAGATGGCAGGACAGATGGCACTGGGGACAGATGGCAGGAGCAGATGGCACTGGGGACAGATGGCAGGAGCAGATGGCACTGGGGACAGATGGCTGGGGCAGATGGCAGGGGCAGATGGCTGGGGCAGATGGCTGGGGCAGATGGCTGGGGCAGATAACTGTGCTGACACTTTTTTTTTCGTTTTTTTTTTTTTTTTTCTGTTTACTCACCGCCGCAGCGGTTCCGCTCTCCCTCCTCACACGCTCTCTCTGTGTGAGGAGGGAGAGCCGGCGATGAGAGAGGATCTCATATGTTTACATATGAGATCCTCTCTCATTGGCAGAGCGATCGCACTGTAAACGGCCGCTGTCATTGGCCGTTTACGGCGATCTGTGACTGGCTGTGTCCGAGGGACACGGCCAGCACAAAACTTCCCCGATGCGCGCCTGCGGAGCGCGCAACGCGGAAGTAAAAGGGAGGACGTCCAGGGACGCCCTCCCGGCAATTGGAGTCCGCGCTGTAGCCGTCTTTCGCCTATAGCGCGGACGCCTACTGGTTAAGCAGACTGTGATTGTCTGCTTAAACAGGAAGTCAGGACTCAGAATGCATTTTTATAAATTTTGAACAGAGAGGTTCTGATTCAAAGCTGCCATGGACTAGTTTCTTCTTTCTTATATGTGAAATCATTGATGTTATGTGAGCGAGTTGGAGATCAGCATCAGCATACCCTGTATGAGCCCAGGAGTGGCTCCAATGCGTGTTAAACACTGTTTAGTTACTGTGTCACACGCTCAGAGGTGAGCGCATACACGGTTGGGGGTCACAGAAGAGCACTGAAGCATGCTTTATTTTGCACACTGTTAAGGATGAGCATGATGGATACCAGTTTTTATGGACATTATATTTATGCACTTTACGTTTGTTACTTATGAACTTTTTTGAATTTAGATGTGGATACTTTATTGTTATGCAATCAGCACTTGGATTTTACATTATTAATTTTTTTGCATGTTGCACTTTGGTTATATATCACAGACAAATTGCACATATTATTGCTTAGTATATCATTTTGATTTTCTTTGATTATTGACATTTATAGTTTTCTTATTGAATTATTGATATTATTTATCACATACTTTTTTATTTTTTTATTATTTATATTTTTTTATATGATCTACTTCCCAGCGCAGACACAATTATTTATATAATTGTGATTGTCTATTGTTGTGACTTAGATGAAGATCAGATCACATTTTATGACCAATTTGTGCAGAAATCCATATCATTCCAAAAGGGTTCACATACTTTTTATTGCAACTGTATATATATGACATAATATGATATGAACAACAAATGGGGTGGAGTTGGGGAGGAATTTTGCTAGTTTCTGTGGTGTTAAGTACCATTGCAGGAGAGTCTCGGCTGCCCGGGACTCTCCCTCCTCATTGGCTGAGACAGCAGAGTGGCACCATTGGCTCCCACCGCTGACAATCAAAGTCAGTGAGCCAATGAGGAGAGAGAGAGAGAGTGGGGCCGAAAGATGGCTCCATGTCTGAATGAACACACAGAGCAGCAGCTTGGCTCGGGTGCCCCATAGCAAGCTGCTTGCTGTGGGGGCACTCAGGAGGAGGGAGGGGCCAGGAGTGCCGGCGAGGGACCGGAGAAGAGGAGGGTCTGGTCTGCTCTGTGCAAAACCACTGCACAGAGCAGGTAAGTATAAAATGTTTGTTATTTTTAAATGAAAAAAAACTGAGACTTTAGTATCATTTTAAACACTTAATTAGCCATAGTTCAGGCAAACTTTTAAGAATCTGCAAACCTCCAAAATGTAATTTATATTCTTAAACCTTCCATAATTAGGGATTGCAAATAATGTTTTTAAAGGGTAATGGGTAATAAGAGCAATTTATTTATGTTGCTACACATTGATTTTTGTTTTACTAATAGATTTGGATAATACATTTTAACATTCTTCCTAGTAATATAAAATTGTGCCTTTTATAACTATTTGGATATTTATTCAAATTGTACAAAAAATAACGATTCAAATCGATTGTACGATGATCTGATCATTAGTACACAGCATTCGAGATCCAATCACAATTCATGCAGAATTTTCCAATGGGACAAGCACAAAAATGTTTCTGTACTATACCAGATAGGTGGATTTTCATTCAATCAGTACAGTTTTCGTCCGAAAATACAATACAAATACATTATAATATATTACATGACTTCCGAATTTTTATTCTCATACGGGAATTTTCATAACTTCTTCATTTTCAACATGGGACTAGTATGCAAAAAATAATGAACAATCATTTGTCGGATAATCTCATTATGTGTACCAGGCATTACATGCAGACCACATGTTGTCTAGCAAGTGGCTTGTAAGATTCTGCTTTTATTGTGATTTAGGGCACCTAAGAAAGACACCAATCCTTTAAAATTATATGGGAGATGCCTTTAAGCTGTATGGGGTGTTACAGAACAGTGCTATTTTCACGGGGTTTGCACGCTGATGTCACTTTGCCACATCCGAGACCAGATCTGGCTGCCATCTTAGTAAGTGGATCGTTACATTGTGTTTATTATTGCTGTATTGGCCATTAGGCTTATCTTGTTTTATGTGGAATTTAAATTAAAAATAAATTATAATAAACCACTACGCCATATGAGACCTCTTTGGTGGTGAAATTAGAAATTCTTGACTTGTTGTGTGGTTCTGTTGACACTTCCAGTTTGTGGGGCTATGCAAGGATTAGCAGAAGAGGCGGAGCTAGAGGTTTGCATATTTGCAGCAATAGCAAACAATGTACTGCTCTGCATCTCAGAAAAGGAAGAAAAGGAACGTTTTGTTAACCACTCAACTACCTCCTCTGATTGCTCTACAGGTATTCTATGGCCACTCTGGGAAAGAAAAGGCAAATATGCCATTCAGTGGTGGGGACAACCACTGCTTTGCCTTGCAGAATCTGCTCTCCCCCCGTTACCCTAATGTGCAGAACTTTTTCCCCTCTCCCCTTAGGCTTGCCTGACATTTTGAATTCATTTTAGCTATGGCAATGGAGGAAATAAGGGTATGGTGCTTTAGTGCAATAAAGATTTATTGATTTGGTGCACAATACTTGTGCTACAAACAAGAGGCAGATTTTCCTGTGTCAGTGACGACTTCACAAAAAAGGGCCATAGCAACTTATAATAAAATATATCACCCCAAAAATAAAGCCTGAAGCAGTATTTTTTTAACCTTGCAGAAAAAAATATAAACATGGAAAAAAAAGAAAAAACAAACGAACAAAAAAAAAACAATACATACCCTAGCTTTGAGGACAGCAGAATAGCAGCTAAACAGCAAACACAATTGTAAATTTTCACCAGCGCAAAAATAAATGTGACTTGAATCTGTACTTAACATGTACTTAATAAATAAGCCAAAACTGAAAATCTACGTTTAAATATAAATATAAAAGAGATGCATGTTTTCCAAAGCCAAATATGTAAAGAAATTAAAAATAGACCACACTCTTAAAAAAATCTCAGGAGTAATAAACAATTGTTTAAAAAAATCATTAGTATCCAATCCCAAATAAATATATAAAAATAGTAACAAATAAACAATATGTGACTCCTAATTATGTCAGATGTTGCTGACAAAATGTGTCCAGCACACATCATTTCTCGTTGTTGGAGTGCAGGTGGAGCGCAAACCGGTGCTTTTCATTTTATACTGATGTACGTGCAATTTTAAACATTTTTAATAAAGCTGGATATGACTACACTATGAAAGGTTCTTCTACATTTTACTCGTGTGAGGGAGTTCTGTACAGAGTCTCTTAAAGGTGCAGAAGTACCATCAAATATATGGTGAGATCCAGTCATCCTTGTGTACAGGATACGGGTTACTTGGAACCGGCCCTGTATTATACTGGGGCATATGACCAGGGTTGTGGACCGTTGCTGACTCAGTGACCTGAAACTCTGGGCATCACTGGAACAGGAGTCTGCCCAGGCTCCGCTTACTGGCCTACCTACTAGGAAAATTCATGTTACCTATTTAACTAATTATCCGCTGATTGGCCCCACTGAGCGGAACTGGGCAGGTTTTTTTAGACTATCTTCACTGAGCAGTTTCCCATCCCAATAACTCAAATTGTTGGTCACCCAGGGTTCATACCCAATCTCACTGATCAAACTTTTCTTTCGCAAAGCTCACAAGGACTTCTGAGGGCCTCTCAGTTCTTACGATCTTCCAGTTGGATATCTACAGAGACTTTGCTTTCTGGATGGGCTCCTTATAAATTGGATCACTGGAGGACTATTCATCAATTGTTGAACTTTCTAAACTAGCCCTTTTTGCTGTTAAGCTCCACTCTTTTTGGGAAATTTGCCTGGGTGAGGGCTTAATCCAGACAACCTTATCAAACTCTTACAAATCTCTGATGGATCTCCATGCCACTGAAGAACCTGCGTTCTTAGCAAAATGGGAGAGAGACTTGCAAGTTACCTTTACTGATTCCCAAAAAGAATGCATACTTTTTTTTTGCTCAGAAATCCTCCCTATGTAGTAAATATCAGGAGACCATGTACTGTTGGCATTGTGGCCTACATTCGGGTACCTTCTCACATTTTTTTTGGGGGGGAGTGTCCTATGCTTTCTGGCAACCAGTGCTCAAGGTCATACATAAATTCACAGATAATTCTTTATAAGATAACCCATCTGGGGTCCTACTTAACCTTACCTCTTTATCAAGGAAACGCTATCACAAATCTCTTCTCAAACCTCTCCTTAATGCTGCACGGGCTTGCATTCCAAGAGTGAAGGACATTGAACAAATGGAAGATATGACCTCCACTTTACGGGATAAGTCAGAGGAAGTCCAAATGGTTTTATTGGGACTTCTTCCACTTCTCTGACAAATTCCTCCAGTACACCTAATTAATATTCATTGTCCGTGGTCTCCACTGCTTGACTGATGCTGTTGTTTCTGCTCCCTGGGGTGACCCCTCCATCCCCCTACCACCCTCCCTAGCTTTCTCCCAAACCCCCCCTTTTTTTTCTCCTCCCTCTCTCCCTCCCTCTCTTTCTTTATTTTCTTTCTTTCTATTTCTTTTAAAAAAATAAATAAAAAACATTGTGTGTGCAGAAATGTGTTATTTAACCATTTTAGACTTCCTTCTACAACATGATGAATTTTTCTGGTAATCTGGGGATATCCTCCCTCAAACAAGCTTTCCTTTAGCACAACTTGAATGAAGTGTTCTAGACATGTAGGTACAATTGTTTTGTTTTTCTTATTGCTTTTACCGCTTGCCTCGGTTTTTGCAATATAGTACAAAGTTTTGGTTGTGCCTTATATGCTTGACATTGATTGATTGTTCTGAGAAGTTGTCTTTTCACTGTACCTGTGACACATCTTTAAGTAAAAAAAAAAAAAAGAAAGGACTGTTGGGTCTCTGCAGTGTGGGGGCACCGCACTGCAATTCACAATAATGTAGCAATAATATAGCACTATAATACAGCTGCATCTATATTTCCCTACAAATACACTGCAAATACACTGCCAGCTCTCCCTGTCTACCCCAACACACACTGACAAATTACTAGTAGTTCAGTTGTATAGTTATGTTCAAATAAACTGAAATGTCAATGCCAGAAGACATTGTATGTGGTTACATTAAAAATCTTGAAAAAATAAGTTAATATTGTATCATTACTGTTTATAGAACAAAAGCATGTTATAACCTTTTTAAAACAGTTTAAAAAAAAGAAGAACAGGATTTGTATATATGCTACCCAGGAGAAATAATACTTCACATTTATGTTTTTATGTGGTATATATCTCAAGGTGAAATAAAATGTATAGAACTGTTGATATGTCTCTTGTGATGTCAACTAGGGATGAGCGAACACCCCCCAGTTCGGTTCACACCAGAACATGCGAACAGGCAAAAAAGTTGTACGAAAAAGTGAACATCCTTAAAGTCTATGGGACACGAACGTGAAAAATCAAAAATGCTAATTTTAAAGGCTTATATGCAAGTTATGGCCATACAAAGTGTTTGGGGACCTGGGTCCTGCCCCAGGGGACATGTATCAATGCAAAAAAAGTTTTTAAAACAGCCGTTTTTTCAGGAGCAGTGATTTTAATAATTCTTAAAGTGAAACAATACAAATGAAATATTCCTCTTAATATCGTGCCTGGGGGTGTCCTTAGTATGCCTGTAAAGTAGCACATTTTCCCCATGTTTAGAACAGTACCATAGCAAAATTACATTTCTAAAGGAAAAAAAAAAATAATTTAAAACTGATCACAGCTGCAATGTATTGTCGGATTCAGGCAATATAGATACAAATCATTGAAAAAAATGGCATGCCCCCCCCCAGTCCATTACCAGGCCCTTTGGGTCTGGTATGAATATTAAGCATATACCCCACACCAAAATTGTTTTAAAAAATGCGTGGGGGTCCCCCCAAAATCAATACCAGGCCCTTCAGGTCTGGTATGGATATTAAGGGGACCCCTGCACCAATTATTTTTTTTTTAAATGATGTAGGGGTCCCCCCAAAATCCATAGTCTGGTATGGATTTTAAGGGAAACCCTGCACCACAATTTAAAAAAAAAATGGCCTGGGGTCAACCCCAAAATCCATACCAGACCCTTATCTGAGCCTGGCAGGCTGCAGGAAAAGAGGGGGAAGAGAGAGCGCCCCCCTCCTGAACTGTACCAGGCCACATGCCCTCAACATGGGGAGGATGTTTTGGGGTTCCCCAAAATATCTTGTCCCATGTTGATGGGGACAAGGGTCTCATCACCGCAACCCTTGCCCGGTGGTTGTGGGGGTCTGCGGGCGGGGGGCTTATCGGAATCTGGAAGTCCCCTTTAACAAAGGGACCCCAGATCCCACCCCCCATGTGAATGGGTATGGGGTGCATTGTACCCCTACCAATTCACCAAAAAAAGTGTCAAAAATAGTAGAAATGACAGGAGACACTTTGGGACAAGTCCTTTATTAAAAAATAAAAATGTCCCACGATGTAAATCCATCTTTGATGACAGCACCCGATGGACCAGAAAAGGAAAAACCCACAACTCTGCCTCCATGGGAGGCTCCTGCCGACTGACGCTTCTTCGCTGTGACAGCTGTTATACAGCTAATGGCGGGGCCACCCGGTGATGTGAACGGGTGACCCCACCCCCTCTGACACCACGTAACATCAGAGGAAGGCAGGGTCACCCATTTACGTCAGCAAATGACCCCACCCTCAGCTATATAACAACTATATAACAGCTATATAACAAAGAAGCATCACTCAGCAGGAGCCTCCCATGAAGGTGGAGTTGTTGCTTTTGTTTTTGTTTTTTCGGTCCATCAGGCGCTGTCATCGAAGATGGTTTTACATCACGGGACATTTTAAATTTTGTTTTTTTAATAAAGGACTTGTCCCAATGTGTCTCCTGTCATTTTTACTATTTTTGTAATTTTTTAGTGAATTGGTAGGGGTACAATGTACCCCATACCCATTCACATATGGGGGGATTAGATCTGGGGGTCCCCTTGTTAAAGGAGTCTTCCAGATTCCGATAAGCCCCCCGCCCACAGACCCACACAACCACCAGGCAAGGTTTGTGGGGACGAGGCCCTTGTCCCCATCAACATTGGGACAAGATGTTTTGGGGGGGCCCCAAAACATCCTCCCCATGTTGAGGGCATGTGGCCTGGTATGGTTCAGGCATGAAGGGGGGCACTCTCTGCTCCCCTCTCTTTTCCTGCAGCCTGCCAGGTTGCGTGCTGCGATAAGGGTCTGGTATGGATTTTGGGGGAACCCCTACATCATTTTTTTTAAATGGTAAGGGGTTCCCCTTAATATTCATACCAGACCCAAAGGGCCTGGTAATGGACTGGGGGGGGAACCCATGACATTTTTTTCAATGATTTTTTTCTGTATTGCCAGAATCTGACAATACATTACAGTTTTAAATGACATTTTTTCCTTTAGAAATGTCATTTTGCTGTGGTATTGTTCTAAACATGGGAAAAAGGCGCTACTTTACAGGCATACTAAGGGAGCCCCCCAAGCACGATATTTAAAGGAATATTTCATTTTTATTGTTTCACTTTAAGCATTATTAAAATCACTGCTCTTGAAAAAACGTCCGTTTTTAAAACTTTTTTTTTTGCATTGATTCATGTCCCCTGGGCAGGACCGGGGTCCCCATGCCATTTTTTTCAATTATTTTTATCTATATTGCCGTAATCCGACAATACATTACAGCTGTGATCAGTTTTAAATGACTTTTATCATTTAGAAATGTAATTTTGCTGTGGTACTGTTCTAAACACAGGGAAAAATGTGCTACTTTACAGGCATACTAAGGACAACCCCCAGGCATGATATTTAAAGAAATATTTTATTTTTATTGTTTCACTTTAAGCATTATTAAAATCACTGCTCCTGAAAAAACTTCAGTTTTTAACATTTTTTTGCATTTATAGATGTCCCCTGGGGCAGGACCCGGGTCCCTTTACTCTTTTTATGGCAATAACTTGCATATAAGCCTTTAAAATAAGCACTTTTGGTTTTTCACATTAGTGTCTCATAGACTTTAACGGTGTTCTACGGCTTTTCGAAACTTGACGCGAACACCACATGATGTTCGCTGTTCGGCGAACAGGCAAACACCCAATGTTCGATTCGAACTTACGTTCTTCTCAAACATCGGGCTCATCTGACAACCTCTGCTTGCATACTTGCATAACATTTCTTCATTATGTTTTAAAATGTGTGACAGATCTACCTTGTATGTGACATTTAACATAAAAAACCTGTAACGTTGGAATTCAATTGGCATGCTCTATACAGTGGTGCCAGAATAGGATATTCACTAATTTACTAAATTAAGTAAAGTGTTTGTTTTTTTGCAAAAGATTGGGTATTCAAAGTGAACAGAGCTTTACTTTAGTCACTTACTTAACAAATCAATCTCTACTCCATTGGTAAAATAACCCAAGGGTCACCTTGGTAATAAGAGCAAATCATCAAAGCTTCCTCAAATCCACCACTTTATGCAATCCAAAACCATTAAAGTATTTCTAAAATCAAAACCTGTTTTCGATGTTGTATACAGTGGAGAATGATTAAAGCCTCTGCCAGTTTTTTTTTTTTTTACCTTTTGTTTTCCATTGGGGAGGTTCTTCTTCACGCCCTGACTTGTAGACACAAGAGGACATTTCTCCAAAGCTGTCACCACAACTGGCGTCGCTATTAGATTTTCTGTCTACTTCTGTTTTGCTGACAACTTAAAATTGTCAAGGATATTTTACTTTTAGTAACAGTAATGAAGGTCATCAGAATCAATAAAGACAGTAAATAAGGGTGTTATGTCTGGAAAGAGGTTCTAACCCCCCCACCACTCTTCTGGAAACTGAAAAAGGTTTTGGTTCTAAATAGACTTTAAGTTCCTCCCCTACCACAATGACACAGATTTCTGCTCCTACCCTACAAATATAATATAATGTCCAAATTTACAACTAAAAGTAAAAGCATGAAAGTTAAATGAATAAGTACCAAAATATACAGCATATTCTCAAAACTATAACTAGGCAGTGCATTAAAAGCTCTAATCTTTAGCTTTAAATGTAAATGATGACCCTCAAATTATTTTTTTTGAGTTTATATCAAATAAGTATTAAGCAATAAGCATTTTTGCTTACATAGACATGTTCTGAAAGCACGTATGTGTGTTTATGTGTACATGGTGGAGGGGCTTTTAATTTTTTATTATTATTTTGAAATATTTTTTTTTTTTACTTTTCATTATTGTTCGCAAAAGAGGCATAATGTGTCCCCTTTTTTATTAGATTCTCTTTAATGAGAATTTAGGTGGTCTTTCATACTGCTGATGCTTCCTCTGTCCCAGCTCATACAGATAAAGGACACAGAGTCAAGCATATTTATAATAACTGGCTAATCCTTCTAGTTTACTGAAGTTTTGAATCAGGAAATATTCAAATCTGTGACCACATAGGTTAATTTTAAGCAAAATATATTAGCAAATTTCGAGTTTACCAGTCTCCTCTTAAACTCCATCCTAAATCCCCATGCAGCAGTCCTAGGCTGAGCAAGTAGCCAGATGAGCTTGGGTGACAATCAAAACAGGAAGGGGAAGGCAGGATGGGGAGGATGCAGTGCATAGAAGTGAGCAGATGTTAACAACCATCCAGATTCCATTTACCTAAAATAGTAAAGCTAGCTGAATAATTTTACAATGTGTATAAAAAGTGCCATAGCATATAATATTCATGCAGTGTTAACAAAAGAAGTTTGATGAAGAATCATATTAGGCAACTAGCAGTTACTAAATTCTCTATCATATCAGAATAATGCACTGCTCATGCCACTGTGCCTTCTAATAGCTGCAGTTTCATAATTTCCCCACAAAAGAGGTGGTGATCTATTGAGAAAAGCCTTCTTAATAAAGGATGATGTTGACAAAACAAGAAAAAATTGTTTGTGATAGGAATGCCCCATTAGGAGAAAAAATATGCTTTCCACCCCATTTTTATTATATTAACTCTTTGCCCAATTGAAGGCACATTTCCAAATGTAGAAAGGGTGCAGAATATTGAGGAATGGAAAAAGTAACGTGAGTCAGAATCTTCCCTCCAAAAGGAAACCTGTACATTTGCATAAAAGCAAAATTTGATGAGTTTGATGAATGTTTTGTAGCACAGCTGCAGTTCCATTCTGTACAAATTAAAAGCAGTAGACATCGATTGGTTCATTTATCTTTCATTATGGGATTTGTGTATCTCTTCATAGAAGAATTAAAAAAGGACTTCTGGGAAAGTGCTTCTCCTATTTGTGCTGCCAATCAGCTTGACATAAAAGTGGGGAGGATACACATACTACATATTTACATACTGATTTGTCAGTGTAAATTAATGTTTTCACCAATAGACTCAAGGTAGGTAAAACTGTTGGTTATTTATTTTATTCCAACAGCTTCCTCTTCAGAAAAAAAAAAACAGCTTTACTTTGAAGCAAAATTCTGCTTCAAAAGTCATTCTAAAGAATGAGACTTGGCATTAAAAGAAACTTCACTTTCTATTTTAAAGCAATTTATACAGTATCTATCAACTAGTGAACATAAGAAAAAATTGTGGAAATGTTTATAATTAATTATCCAACTGAAAGTGCCCAATTAGATTGTGATGGCAGGAGTACGTGCATGATTGACATGATCCCTTTATTATACTTTCTAAATCTCTGTCAGTTAGGGACAAATGGTATGTTTACCTAATGTAAATTACATGCCTCAGAGTCAATGCACTTCTCATCACTTCTTTGTACTCTTTACATTAATAGAAGCACTGCTGCAAATGATCTTAAACGTGACATAGAAAAGATGAGAGAAGCCCCTTTGATTCAATAATGTATGTGGATGTCTGATAGTTTGCTCTAACCCTTCACACATGCATATAATTTACTTCCGACATTGTAAAAAAAAAAAAAAACTCTTGTCCAATCAAACATTATTTCAAGCCTGAAATTTCTGATAAATGATTTTTCTTTCTCTCTCATCTTTCTTGAAGAATGTCTCTGAAGTCATCACATCTACCAGACTTCTTTGAATTATTCATGACTGTACTACTCCACAGCTTGCTCACATGTGGGACTTCTTGGCATGCTTCCCCATTAACATCCACGGACATGCACAAAATCTAGGCAAAATCACGAACATTTGTACATTAAATCCATAAGCAAATCCCAGGTTCTGCATTAATCATCAGTGCACACATCTCCAGTTGTCTTACTAAATTACTTGCTCGACAATGAGATCTCCTTTTTTTCTTTATGCAGCTTCTGTCTGTTTTCCCTATGTTTTTCAAAAATAATAATTTTGTTAATGTGTTTTTACCCTAGTTTTATAAGGCATTCATTTTTTGTTTTCTCTGTCCTTTTTATAAAATCCCACATCATAGTGATATTTGTGTTTTTAACCTTATAATAATATATGGTAGACAAAATTCCTCAAATATAGTAATGCATATGATAGGAGGCACAGATGATCTACATGTTCTGTCTAGTCACTTTTTTGGGGGGTTGCTCATACCTATGTTTTTAGCTGAAATGTGCAGTCACAAGGGGGTGTTACTAAAAACATACAGAACTTTCACTTTGCAGAGGGAATATACTGTACACTTAGCTTACTGAAAAAGGTATAACTGTTTTCACATAAATCATTCAATTTAGTTTGAATTACCATGCACATGATTGAGTTTTTAAAGTACCACAATTTCTACAGCTAAAAAAACATTTACTTAGCAAAGTAAGCATTTTCTACCCCTTTAGTAAATCATGATTCTGGTCAGTTGCAGTACTACCAGTGTAGTTCATGGACATGTAATCAATGTGACATCCAGAAAAAGTGGTTTGATTGAAGAGATCCCACATTATATATCTTAAAGGATAACTAAACCTTTTTTTTTAAACATGTCATACTTATTTACTTACTTGTGCAGTTGGTTTTGCACAGAGTGGCCCCGATGTGTTTTTACCCTAGTTTTATAAGGCATTCATTTTTTGTTTTCTCTGTCCTTTTTATAAAATCCAACATCATAATGATGTTTGTGTTTTTAACCTTATAATAATATATGGTAGACAAAATTCCTCAAATATAGTAATGCATATGATAGGAGGCACAGATGATCTACATGTACTGTCTAGTCACTTTTTTGGGGGGTTGCTCATACCTATGCTTTTAGCTGAAACATGCAGTCACAAGGGGGTGTTACTAAAAACATACCCCACATTATATATCTAACATATCCCACATTATATATCTTAAAGGATAACTAAACCTTTTTTTTAAATAACAAACATGTCATACTTACTTACTTACTTGTGCAGTTGTTTTTGCACAGAGTGGCCCCGATCCTCCTCTTCTGGGGTCCCTCAGTGGCGCTCCTGGCTCCTCCTCTTTTGGAGTGCCTCATTGGAGAAGTGCTCTCCCTCGGGGCACTCATGCATCTATTGACACAGACAGCAGGACTCTGCCCCACACTCCGGATCCTGCATCATTGGATTTGATTGACAGCAGCAGGAGCTGATGGCTGCACTGCTATCAATCTATCCAATCAGGTCCCGAGACCGAAGCTGGTGTGCTCATTCTCAGTGCTGGAGAGACTGGGATTAGGTGAGTAAAAGAGGAGTTCTGGGGGGTGCTGCACTACAGAAGATTTTTTACCTTAATGCATAGAATGCATTAAGGTGGAAAACCACAAGGGTTTACAACCCATTTAAATTGTAACTTTTTACACTTTAAGTGCAGTTACACAAATGTATAACCCCCCTCCCCACCTCCAGACCCATCTCCCAGTCTTATACTGACCTGTGCTCAGTTCACTGAGATATCAGCTGTGCAGTATCCTTTGGTGTTGCAAAGAATATTCAAACAAACTGCTGACTATTACTAAAGAGACCATACAGTCAATATACCACTGGACTGGGGACAGGTCAGTACAAGACATATTTTTATCAATTGTTTTAAATATTATTTTGGCCCTAATATGTTAGGAAAAAAAAAACCTTTTGATATGTTATCAGAAAAGAAATACAATCTGTCCTATTTATATACATACACAAATCAGCTAAATATAATAGACAAAAAAATATATTTTGTCAAAAATAAGAATTGTTAAACAAACAGTTGCACCTACTGAAACCTGAAAATTGCTCTAACCATGATATGTGGTAAACATTATCTTGCTGCTGAATATTTAATGGTTAAACTGTATATATTGGAACACATCTGTAGAGCAGCTGTCAAGTTGAACAGTAAAGAATGATACTCTTGCTGATAAGTTTATTTGACTAGTGCATTAGGTCCTTCTGAACATCTAATTAATGAAAGGAAGGCGACAGAGAGGTTTGTCACTGTCCACTATGTGTGCTGTTACCAGTGACAATGTCAGCACTGTCTGTCAAGCTGGCTTGTGCTTGTATATAAAAGAAAGCCACTTTTTTATGTATTGAAAATGTGATGGAAGGCAAGCCTTTAATATACTGTTAGAATGACATGTCCCTCACCTCTTGTAATTACCACAACTGTAAACGCAGAGAAGCAACTTTGCATTTGCAAGTACTGTAGACATAAACCATAAAGGTAAAAATTGTTTCCTCTTCCCTTTTTTTGCATTAAAAATTAAATGTGATTTTAAAGTAAAAAAACTGTTATGTGGTAGTGGGAGTCCTTTAGTAATGGTCCCATTCATTTCTATGATGGGTAATTACTGTCAGTTTTTCACTAAAAGCCTCTCTTTTGAACCATATCTAAAAGAAGTAATCATTCTATCCTCTGTGTTGGTCATCTATGTATTTTTTTTTATCAAAGCTCAGTTATCACTATTAGGAATTCACAGTTGTGATTACCAGCAAATGTCTAGCATGCACTGTAATAGAATTTTGAAGGTCAAACTGCTACAGATGGTCCAGAATGAAGTTTTAATATGAAGAAATGAGGAAAATTATAGGACAAGTCGAGGAAACAAGCCTATGACAACTGAATTGATGCATAATGGGTTTCTTGGTGAGAAATGGTAAGATTAACTCCTCCATTAACAACTAAAACAGACAACTCTTCTACAGATGCAGCAGGAAAAAATCAAACAGAAGTTTTAAGAGCTCTCTGAATGGGGCTGTACCACCATGAATTATTGAATTATCCTATGTTTCCTTCATATATCACCATCCTCTGAACTGTTATGCTGCATTGTGGACCACAGATGAATCAACTGTCACTTGTTCAATACAAATCCAAGCTAATAAATGCATACCACTACTGTCTTGATCCTCATTAAATTAAACAGTTTATCAGTGACTTAAACTGTAGTAGAAAGCATTTTTCAGCCACACTTCTCAGTGGTAAACTTTTAATTGCAAATGTGGCTTGAATTTTAGAGAGTTTAGTGAAATTAAGTTTGCTCAGATTGTTACAAAGTATCCTGTTCAAAGTAATAGGATCACAGAGGAGCTGTTTGAAAACACAGTCAAGCCACTCCTACATTTAATAAAAGTCTGGTCTTTGAGCACCCAGTAATGCAAGATATTTTAGAATTAAGTCTTTAGGAAAGGTGTGTCTACTTGTAAAAAGGAAGGCTTTGGGTGGATCACAGTGGTGTTTACAGTTGTCCCATTCTGAGTACACTTTACAGAGGGTGGTAGGCAGGGTACATACTACCACAGTGCAGTAAAGCATAAATGATGTGTTAGAATCTCTGACACCTTGGGCAGTCATATAAATGGCTTTACCCATAACTAAATATATTTACATACTATAAACAGTATTTTTTCTTGCTGACCTGAGAGAGATAAACTATATCACATTTACTTACTAATTGTATTATAAAATCTATTACTAGGAAAATAGTGATTTTTTTGTTATACAATACCCCCAGCTAAGTTGAAAAGCAACAGTAAACTTACAGAATATCAGATTGTATGTACATTATTATTTTTCATCTGACTGTGAGCTGCAGCAATAATTGTATGATTAAGGTTGCAACTCACAACAACAACAAACAATTTCCTCTTATCAGATTCTGAAGGGTCTGGGTTTACAACGCTGGCTGCGGGTCTCCTATCTAGTGGCTGCCTGTCATTCCATTCATTTCTGTGACCATCTCCCTTAATATCCCAAGTTGTACATTCTGTATTTTAATGAAAGTGTAGACATTGTTTTCCCAATAAATGCATTTATAGTTTATTAATCCTGTGCCCTGGCTATCTTGTCTCTTCTTTAAGCTAAACTATTGACTACTCAGCTGTCTATTCAGATTATAGAGCAAAACAGCTCTAAAAAGGCTTAATTTCACTTTGTGGGTTGGAATCTTCATGAATTAGAGATAAAAAAACACCACTAAATAAATAAAAAGGGCAGGGGGCTCCAGCTGGCTCCTGTTACCAGCACCTGTGGCTTTTTGACCCTCCTGGTGAGCAGTTGCAGCCATTCCTAGACCTGCCCCTGTAGTGCTCTATCTATTTTTGGCAGGTAGCCACTTTTAGATAGGCTGAAGAAGAAAAGACATGGTTTGAAATGTGTCCCTATCTCCCAGCGCACTCCCATCGGTGACAAACATCCTCCCAATCTAGGCTCTGGCTTCCATCTGTGGTCGGATTGTCCTCCTGCAGCAGTGGCTCTCTCTTGCCTGTGCTCTTCTCCCGTGTTCACGGCTGAAGCAGGGGAATTCCACAGTGGCTCTGTGCTCCAGAAGCAGCAGCTTTGACTTTTACCACTCAGCACAAGCTCCCCCTTTGTGAATGTGTTATTAATTATTAATAAATATTGTTCACCTTGTTTACTACACTATGGAGGTTGCGCTTGTCTTTTCCCTTTTGTTTTCTCATTAAATAAATATACTATTTTTAAAAGTTCACACAGATTGGTTATACACACCATACTTACTACTACTGTAAGAATCCTTGTAACCAGGCACTGGGCTGTGACAGCATGGAGAAGAGACATTGCTCCCTATTTGCCTCCCTCACTCTACTGTGATGTTAATGTTGTGCTACATGACTCGCCTCCAGCCACCAGAGGGAGAACTACAGTCAAGTGAACATAGACTGTGATGCAGAGTTCCTGGAAACCTGGGAAGTGTAGTCCAAGACATCAACCATGTAATGGATCAACTAAATTCCTGAACTACAGGTTTCAATAGACTCCAAAGCAGGAGAAGCCAAGAGGTTTTTTTATTGAATTTTCTGGGAAAGCCCACTGGTGACACAGGAGTCCATGGGTACACAGTTACTTGTGTATTTGTCAGATGAACAACCGAGGTTGGGAGCAGAGGCACCAGAGGTTCTACAGCACTGCCACCCCTGAGCCTTGCTCGTTTGCCGCAGGGATACCAGAGTAAGAGCCTGTCACCATCTTCTGGAAGCCAGTGAGAGGGTCACTTCCTGTAAAAAAAACTATATTGCACTTTTATTTTCTTGTTGTTTGAACACTAACGGTGCTAACTCACGCACTTTAGGCTAGCATAGTCACCTTAATGCATTTTGGCAGTATAGTTCCTAACAAAGTTATTTTCAACAACACTTGTTACTGTTTATGCTGATCTTACTGCTTAGTGTTACCGTATAATTATTGTTGACTAATAACCATATTGTATGTCAAGTTTCACTACCGCTATCAGCTATCACCAATTCACTTTTATGCCTCTGACGTTGCAAATCATACTGGGCTCCATTCACAGAATGAACGCATATGAGATATTTAGGTGTCAGGACACATTTTGCCTAAATATCTCATGCGATCCTGAAACTGTAAAATTACTAGACAGTTTGTGTGATATTTACAGATAAAAATGTTAGGTAAATATTGCATGAACAGGCGTTAAAATCCATCCACAGAAGGAAATAAATAATTTAAAAGGCTGCCACGTCCTTAACAACCGAGGAGTCACTAGCTGTCAGCTGGGATCCCCACTGACAGCTGAATCTAAAAAAAAGAATTGCCAACAATAAAAACAGTGTGGTGTCCCCCCAATGTATACCAGGCCCCTTGAGTCTGGTATGGATTTTGAGGGAAACCCCATGCCAAATTGTAAAAAAAATGGCGTGGGATCCCCCCAAAATCCATAATAGACCTTATCCAAGCATGCAGGTTGGGAAAGGGAGGGGATGAGAGAGCGCCCCCCTCCCCCGAACCATACCAGGCCACATCCCCTTAACATGGAGTGGTGCTTTGGGGCAGGACTAAGAAGATTCTTTTAGGGTTTTTGTTCAGATGAATATAACATTAATAAAATGTGTCAGGGTGATGCCCCCTCAGGGGGCAGGACCATGACACCCATTCATTCATAATACATCCTCAGTCTCTTGAGTTGAATGACAATGGGCTTCATTCAACCTGGAAGACTGATTGAATCTTATGGCAAAATAAAAATACTGCAGGGAACAACTGTGCATTGCAGGTGCCTAATGCAACCTGAGTTGCTTTTTTTTACTCTGATGGGAGGGTGGAGATTAATAGATTAGAAAAGGCCTGCAGTTGGGCTTTAAAACATTTATTTGGAGGAACTACAAGATCCCTGCACTTTAGCAAAAGAGTTAACTTCTTCTTTTTTGTCATTTCAATTTAATTTAAAATATCTTCTTACTGGGACATAGTGATTTGTTTATTAAATCCTTGAAAATAATTTCAGTACTTCTCATTAAAACATAGACTTGGGGCTATAGCTTTTTCAATCTCTAAACCAATGGCAGTCCCACAAGAGCATTTATCCTCCAAAGTTAAAAAAAAAACTCTCATTCTAAATAAGTCTCAACTAATTGATTACAATTAAGTAAGCAATAAACAATGCCTACCTTTTTTTTGTATTTTTGATCATCTTATCTATAACATGAAGTGCAAATATTTCAAGCTGTTTAATTGCAAATCTCCTTTTTTAATATCTTTTTCATACTGTCCCTGGGATTTTTTATCAAAACATTTAGTACAGTGAACTTCTGGAGTTGCATTCCAGCTGAGATTTTGATATTATTTTAAAACAAACTGATAGCATTTTTTGATATGTTAAATGCAATATTATATAATATACTAAGTTTCACAGTTTCAGTTTTTGGAGTGAAACAGCTATATGCAAAGTACAGCAACGTCCTGCCATTTCCGAAGGATAAGAAAACGGTAATGATTTCTAAATATAAGAAAATGAGGTCACTGTCATCATCTAAGTAGTAAGTTGGCAATAAATTGAGAATGTAAGTGGGCTTAAATAGGAAATCATTCCAGTAATGGCAAAAGGAATTTGAATTCCATGTAATCATATAGTATTAGGAAGTAAGATTGTCACTATATAATAAGGATTATATGAAAGATGAGGATTAATTATGCAATGGAGAACATGAAGTTAGTAATGTCTCCTTCAAATCTACAGTATAAGACACTATAATGTAGTGCAGGACATAAAGTAAAAGGGAGCCCTGGCACACACAACACACAAAACAGGACTTATGTACAGGATCAGAGCCCAAGGGACAATTATACTTATGTGCTGGCATTGCTATTGGGTCAAGTGCAGCAAACAAGCTGCAGTAAATTTATGTTACTAAAATGTAGCTGATTTCTGATAACCCACACACAGGAGATGATATCAGCCTGCACATGCTGTCAGGCAGACACATTCATCTTGCTATTCCTCTATAAAACAGGCATTGATAGCTTGACACAATCAGTTGCTGAGAGACTACAAGTCCCAGTTGCATTTGTCATTCTGTGCCTAGCAATCATGTATTTTTTCTCCAAACATGTCTTTTAGGACCATTAAATGTGCATTTTTTAAAAATCTCTTAAAAAAAATTACAGGAAAATGATATGGCTTTTTAGGCCACCTTCTGACTTTTATATATCTCCCAGAGATTCCAGTGGCAATATCTCATTAGCTTTATTTCCACTTACCTCAGAGCTTCACTCTTCCTGATGTCCCCACGCCTCTGTCATTGTCATGTTCTCATAATAGAGGGTTAGATAAAAAAAATCAAGCAGGAGAGTAGGGCATCTTTGTAATTTGTGAGGCAGCCTTTAAGTGCTGTATGTCCGAAGTCCACCTAAAGCCTCTATTTATTTTAAGCTTTCAGGGTAAACAAGTATTTTCAAGCTGTTACAGCATTTAAAAAGGTATTTACAAGTCTTACCTGTATGTGAAGCCTACATCACATATGTAATTTTACAGTTTGACCTTAGCTCTACTTTAAGAAGAGAAATCATGTCACCAGAGTCACCGAGAAACACAGAAGACCATTAGTTGATTTCACTCTCCATAAACAAAAACTAAAATATTGCTTCTGTGTATAGGAACTATTTACCTGTACTTTGTATACAACTGTATACCTTTACTGGTATGGGGAGTTTGGGTACACCTAGAAGCAACAATAGCAGCAGATCTCCCAGGGAACCTTAGCCACATTCAATCTGTTTCAGTAAAGGTAAGAACAATGTGCAAGCTGCTTTAACTCATCAACCATACAAATAGTTTATTTTTTTCATAACAGTATTAGTAATCTGACTGGTAAAAGTTATTCAGAATGTTGCACATGATATATCTATCAACTTATGGTAACATACAGATCCCACTATCCCTGACCTCCATAACAGTTCCACAGTTACCATATGTTGTGAATAGAAAACCTGTCTAGGCGTAGCTTTTAACATGGTATATGGAATTTTAAGAGGTTTTTGTTATTTATTCTGTTCATGTAAAAACTGATAAGATGGTTCTAACCTTCCTGTTTACCATTAGTAAAATGTATTTCATAATAAAAACAGGGCAGATGAAATAGTTTAAATGATAAAAGGAAACATAGCAGCCTTTTAATAATGCTGAAAGCAGGTAAACTGTATTGCTGACATTTGCTTTTATTGTCTGCGTCTCTCTCAGCTGCTTTGCTGCTTTCCTTCATTCACACGATACACTAATGAGTACCTGCCTTTATCTGATGGGGTAAAAATGGCAAAGGGATATTTTATAACAGCATTGTCAGAGAAAAAGAAAAACAACAGCTTATTAAAAAGAGTCAAACATGCTTTCTGATGTAACCTGTTGTCATTTACACTGTAACACAAATAACAGTTGATTTCCGCCTGCATATTTGCATTTGATTATATTCTATGTACATGCACATCAATTTTAGTATAAAAAGTGGATGGATTATCTTATCTTAAAAGGACCAAAAGTAGCAGCAAAAAAGTTATTTTATTTGTGAGGACCATTATTTTTTCACAAACAAATAATGCATCTTTAAAACTACAAATTAAAAGATGAGAGGTACACATTATGAGGCCTTCAGCTGTTTTTAAAGACCTATTTAAAAATGAAATAAAAAAACTCAAATAAAAGTTGTTCATGTATACTGTATATAAATTGCCCGTATCACATCTATCCAGCCACGCCAGAGTGCTTTCTATATTCACCGTAAACAAAACAGGGATGAGGAAAAACTAGCTAAGTTTATGTTAAAATTGCTGCAGTTTTTCTTGAAATTTTTAGAAACCATTTTTTTAAGATTGATGTTCAGTTGTCTATCATTTCTGTCTTGTACATCCAGAGAATCCTTTAGGACAAGTTTGTATAATGTTAGGACAATAAGATACATTGTTGCAAGTATAACAGTTATATTTCTATATTCTATATAGTCTTATCTATGCTAATGGAGGAGGAATGAGGACACAAGCAGTTTCATACTAGTGATCTGTATACCACTTCTGGACTAGAATCTAGGGGCATTAATAACACTTAAAATTAAGGAAAGGATCATTGTTCAGCATATGTCTTTTGCCCAATCTATCAGTGCTTTTATTATTTAGACAATGTTTCCAGTAAATATGGACAACCTATATGATCCCAAGATCAGACCTCAATTCTTAACATTGCCTCCCTTTTTTGGGAGGCATACTGCACCATCGATCTCTGGGTTTGTTGCTCCATGAATTATATGATTTTAGCAACCAACCTTGAATAAACTCATGAAGTTGATAGCAAGTGCAACAAAATGCTTAGAGTTCATTTCAACTTCATCATGTGATGTCTTAAATGTGATAATGTAAAAATAAGATTATTTTTGGTAAGGATAACTTGAGATTATTATTATTATTATACAGGATTTATATAGCACCAGCAGTTTATGCAGCGCTTTACAACATATGGGTGGACAGTACAGTTATGCCCCGTACACACGGTCGGATTTTCCGATGGAAAATGAATATATTGAATCCCTGAATATATTGTTATTTGTCACATCGTACAAAATTTTTTTTTTTTTTTTTTGATTTAAAGCCATTTTTCTTTTTGATTTTATGTTTGTAGTTTTTCAAAGGCTGATCTTTGTTTAATGTTATTTTTAGTTTTACTTCAGACTATTTTTGTGTGTGTTTTGTGTGTCAAGTTACCACAACACCATTATTATCTTTTATTATTTAATCTCAAGGAGATTGTTTGTTGTTGGTGTCCCTTTTTAATTTCACATTGTATTTTTGAAATGTACCTGAATCCTCACAAACAAACTGTCCTTTTTGAAGTAAAACACACATAGGCAAGTATAATTCAAACTAAAAATCCTTTATTAAGGGCTCAGAACCAAACAAAGAGGGAGGCAACGCTGGATAAACAGGAGAAATTAGCGAAGCCTGGGACCCCCAGGGCAGACATCAATTCTTGAACATCAAAATTGGTGGCCTGAGGAGTCCATATGTAAGGGAGGGCAGTCTGGTCCAGAAGTTCCAGAGATCCCGGAAAGCAACAGATGACATCTGTGTCCCCAGGCTGTGGTACCAGAAGAGGCTGCATCTTTTGGCCGACCAGACTGGATCCAGGGTCCTCACTTTCTGGTCTTCCTTCCACGCTTCATTCCGGGCTGTGGCTCTGCTGTTGGAGATGTGGCAGGAGGAGTAGGACCTGGAGGAGGAGGAGGACTAGGAGGACCTGGAGGAGAAGGAGGAGGAGGAGGTGGACCTGCAGGAGGAGGAGGAGGACCATGTGTGAGTTCACAAAGGTGTGTATCAGATGTAATTTGGGCCCTCATCCCCTTATTAAGAGCCTCCAATATTAACGACTCACACATGAGTTGTTGTCCCTCCTCCATCCTCTGCATTTTAGAGGCAATGATGGCAGCGAGGCAGCGAAGTCATCTTCCACAGTGTGTGGTGCTCCCAGGGCCTCTGTAGCCCTCCAAAAGAGGCCTGTGGCAGCCTCCTCTAGGGCACGCCTCCTCCTGCCACTTTCTCTTTCCAGGTGTAGGGGAGGGACCTGCAGATCAGGCAGCCTGCTCGGCCCGGCCACCTCCTGGCTGAGACTTCCCTGTGTATGAAAAAGGGACACGGTTTTAGTTTTTGCATCATCAATCACAATCAGAAATTAATACTCCAAACTAACATCTAGTTAACATCATTGATTGGACAACCAGCAATAGGAATGTTATACCTGGCTCAATCTGGGCTCCTCCACATGTTGTTGCCTGGAAGGCCCAGGTTGGGCGTCAGAAGCCTCAGCTGGGGGGGAAGGAAGCATGGAAGGAAGACTGGAGAGGGATGACCCGGGTTCAGTCTGGCCTGCCAGATAATGCAGCCTGTCATAGTACCACATCCTGGGGGGCATAGATGTCACCTGCTGCTCCGGATCTCTGTGAATCCTGGACTTTCTGGCGCTCCCTTACATATGTGCTCCTCAGGCCACCAATTAAGATCTTCAAATATGTGATGTCTGCTGTGGGGATCACCTGCTTCACAATTTCCAACAATTGATCCAGCGCTGCCTTCCTCTTTGTTTGGTTCCTGTAATGTGGGTGGTTGATCTCCCACAGACAAGGCAGCTCCCTGAACATGTCAATGAAGATTGCCATGAAGTCATTATCTTATAATAAGATATCCATGTTCACTGCAAGACACAACACAAGACAAAGCCTAATGTCAGACAAAACTCTCCTAATCTTGTTACAATATAAGCCTCAATGTAGAAGCAGCATAGGCACAAGTATGTCTCTTACCTTCATTCTTACGATCGGCGCCTCCAATGCTCCTTCCTCAGTTCACAGATCGTACGTAATACCCACGTGTGGTATGCTTTATACACACTGCGCATGCGTGTAACTCCGCCCGCCCCTGACGTTCTTTCTAGTCTATTCCTCGCCCCTTTTCGTTCGGCGTAGTGGGTGAAGAGCACATGGCGGAGTCAGAGCAGGTGCGTGCTAATTACAGGAACGAGGAGGAGGAAAGCCCAGATCCGGACACGTCCCGATCCAGAAGGAGAAGATTTAAGGCCACAAATATGTACTTTGGGGAGATGTTGGAGATGGTCGACATCCTGAAGAAGGCTGACAATGACAGGAAGTATGGGCCTTACCCCAACCCCAATATCAGAAAGGCCAAGATCATTGCGAAAGTGGTCAAAAGTCTGCACAGGAATTTCAGGGTACGACAATCGAGAGATCAGCTCAGGAAGCGGTGGTCGGACCTGAAATTAAGAGAGCCCGAGCAGTACCGAAAGAGTGCTGCAAAAATGTAAGTAGTTGTGCTGTGTTCCTATTCTTTTTGTCTTTATTACGTTCGTGCTGCTCCATATGCTTTTCTTATGTGTTGTACAGTTTAAAATGTCAATTTTAATGTTCATGGGCCCATTATTCGTTCGTATCAAACATTTTTCTTTCGGCCTATAAAACACCATTGTTTAGACCATATGTATTTTCCTACATTTTTTAGGGCCTAATTGGATGCAAAATATTTGGTTGTGTAGATGGGTTTGTTACTAGAATGAAATGCAAACCAGATTCTGTGTAAGGAGAGGACACTCAGCAGCAGTTTTCACATCTGGACGCTGGAGCACTAGTGTGGGACACAAGAACACCCTTTTTATTAGGGGGGGCACACAGGTGATCCAGTGTATATTATAGGGGGGTCTCCATCTGTGAAGCCTGCACAAAACAGGTAAAGTATTGCAGGTTGACAAAGGACACTAAGAAACCTACATCTTGGAACTCAGCTAAAATTGACAATTGTACCCCACTTCCAAGCAATGTTTCCTATTTATAGTTCTGCCATCAAATATCTGTGTTCTAATTATACCCTTTTTGTTTTACATAGGGGAGAAAAGACTCGGAGAACACCCCTCATCCGAGGAGACCACAGACCCCCCACCTCTGGAAGAAGGTGAAATACCCCCAACCCAAGCTGAGCAGGAGGAGGAAGAAGATGTGGTGGAAATTGGCACCACAACAGGTGAGTGTCTGCGACCACAGACTCAGGTAAGAGATGGATGCTGGCAGTTTTTTTATACCTGTTTTTGTTTGGTTTCTCTCTTTTTAGGTGATCGTGATGTTGTGGATCGAGATCCTTTCACATCAGAAAGTGCCCAGATCCTGATCGGGGAGATCATGGGGTGTAATTTAGAATTGGAAAACCTCAAGAAAAAAATCAATGATGTGATTCAAAAAAATAATAACATCATTGATCTTTTGGGGCAAATTTAAAACCCCACAAAATCACTATATTTTTTTGTGTGCTACAATCTTTTAAATTATTGAGCGATGCTTTGAAAAGCCAAATTTGGAGGATGCACACAGTGTGCCAACATGTGCTATCTGCCATCATGGGAGATCAATGGACGTGTTTTGGGGGTGCAACCCCTTCCTCAATAATAAAGTAGCTGTGAGGAAGGGGTTGCTCCCCCAAAACACGTCCCTTGATCCCCCATGATGGCAGCTAGCACATGTTGACATTCGTAAATTGGTGTGCATCTTCCAAATTTGGCTTTTCAAGGGGTGACTTCACCCCATCTGAACGCAATATCAAACACAGTTCCTAAATACTCATGTCTGATATTGCCTTAAAGTTTTACCATATGTGAACTTTGTAAGTTCAAGTTTTTTGTGTTTCTTGTTGGTTTTACACAGGCCTGTTTTATCGTAAATGGACATTACTATTTTTGATAATGCCACCCCAAAAATTGTTATACAACAAACATGTTGGTTTGTTTTAAAAACCGTTTCTAAATGCACATGTCATTGTGCAGGTATTAAAAAGTTTGTTAATCAAGAATGTGTGCATTATTGTCTCAACGCTACAACACTTTTGTGGTGATGTAATTGCTGTTTTCTGAGAAAATGGGGGTTATTTCCTAAGGGCAAATCCTCTTTGCAATACAAGTGCAGTTTCAGTGCAGTTTCAAGTGCACTTGTAGTATAAAAAGTGTCTACGCCTTTAGTAAATAACAGCCAACAGTGCTTTGTATAAGGTTACACAATCACGCCATTTTCACGACTCCACACATTGCTGTCAGCTAAAACAAACACAAGCAGTAAATGTCACCAAAGATTAAATTTTTTTTAATTTGATAAATGCTTCACAAATTGTCTGGCATATTGATGGCCCCCCTACCCGCAAAGAACTCAAGGTATCTTAACCGGACATCACGGGCACTCAGGGAGGGCAAGCCAGGACGGCCACTTTCAAGCGCCGTCAGGGTTGTATCATGTAGATTTCCCGCCTCAGGCCCAACTGAGCCAGCATAGTTGGCAGAATGTTGGCATAAAAAGTTATGGAGAACACAGCACGCCAGGATTAGATGATTAAGTTTATACTCCGCCATATGGATGGGTGTCAGAAATAGGCGGAACTGGCTGGCCATGATTCCAAATGTGTTCTCCACCACTCTTCTGGCTCTGGCCAGCCGGTAATTAAAAACCCTCTGTTCCAGGGTGAGGGTCCTCATCGGGAATGGCCGCATAAGATGGTCCCCCAGCGCAAACGCTTCATTCGCAACAAAGACGAATGGGAGTCCTTCCACATTGTCCTCTGGAGGTGGCAAGTCCAAGCTGCCATTCTGGAGACGCCTGTAGAACTCCGTCTGGGCAATGACTCCACCATCGGACATCCGGCCATTCTTCCCCATGTCCACATACAAGAAGTCGTAATTAGCCGAAACCACTGCCAACATCACAATACTATTGAACCCCTTATAGTTGAAATAGTATGACCCTGAGTTGGGTGGTGGGATGATGTGGACGTGTTTCCCATCAATTTCCCCTCCGCAGTTAGGAAAGTCCCACTGCTGGGCAAAGTGGGAGGCCACAGTCTGCCATTCCTGTGGCGTGGAAGGAAACTGTTGAGGAAAACAAAAATAAATTACTATTTTTGCACATAAACATGGCAATCAGATTAGGCACAAACATTCTTGGCCAACCTCCAGATAGCATTTATTAAGGGAAAATTAACACCAAAGTATAAGGTACACCTATCATATTCCCCCTCCCCTCCTCTCATGGGCCATTTCTAACATTATAGGGGGGGGTGGAATCTTGGACAGGTAACCCTCTTCACTTCAGAGATGAATGCCTAAATACAGGGTATTACTTGAAACAGCCCCTCCTTAGTTAAACTATTGGCAACCCACTGGACAGGTAAGAAGAGTCATAATACAAAGATATAAATACACACTGTACACATTTGAGGACATTTGGACACTATGATATTACCTATCAAGATAATAATAGAATACAAAAATGTTAAACACTACTATTGGAAAGTATACAGGCAGGCCCTTGCACTACATGCTTTGGGGAATTCAGCCATACATCTGACCAGTAAAGAGATGGGTGTAGTGCAGTGTTTCTCAACTCCAGTCCTCAAGGCGCCCCAACAGGTCATGTTTTCAGGATTTCCCTCAGATGAAATGGCTGTGGTAATTACTAAGGAAGTGAAACTGATCAAATCACCTGTACAAAATAATGGAAATCCTGAAAACATGACCTGTTGGGGCGCCTTGAGGACTGGAGTTGAGAAAAACTGGTGTAGTGTGTATGGGTTTGGCAAAGTCAGCAGATAGATGATTGAGGATAGATAGAGAATTGGGATCAGCTGACTTAGCAGTTGAGGGGAGGGAGGGTTACTAAAAATGATTTGGGGACACCACAAAAAAAAAAGCCTCTGGCACTCTGCCTAAATTTAAAGCACAAATCACATTTCTAAACATTTTAGGAGGTGTTTGGGGTAAAGCACTACTATGGAGCTGACAAAATACATTGTTAAGTGACTACATGAGGTGAATATAGGGCAGGAGAGCATGCTGGGGAGGTTATTGTAGGCAAATATGTATGAAGGACTAAAAAAATAATTACGTAAAAATCCTGCATGAATGAGGACAAAGGGGACATTCACAGCATATTCCAATCATGGTTATTAGGGAATGAGGAAAGATATACAATATCTTAGCAAACATTAAATACAATAAAATGTGATATTAAAGGATAAAAATCTTACCTTCATATACTCCTTCTGCAGGACCTGGATGATGGCAGAACAGGTCTCTGGGACCTGGTGGGAGATGCCTGTTGAAAACTTGAGGTCCTGCAGGCTTCTCCCTGTCGCCAAGTACCGCAGGGTAGCGACGAGCCTCTGCTCCGGAGTGATGGCTTGCCTCATGCAGGTATCCTGCCTGCTGATATAGGGGGTCAGCAAAGCCAACAAACGGTGAAATACGGGGTCCGTCATCCTGAGAAAGTTCCTGAAATCATCAGGATTATTCTCACGGATCTCACGGAGCAAAGGCATATGACAGAACTGGTCACGCTGAAGCAACCAATTCTTGGTCCATGAACTCCTCCCCACCCTGTTCATGGACTGGACTTGTGTGAAGGTTAGGACCCAAACACCAAGCCCCCGCACAGCACGAACTCTACGAGGAGTATGTATAGGAAACATGGCTAGAAAACGGTCGGCTGCTCAGAACGAAGTAACAGAACGCACTGAAGAACAGCAAGGCCTGTGAAGAGCGACCTGAAAAACAGTAACGAATGAACAAGAACACAATGACTACTTAAAGTCACGCGGAACTTGCTTGCACGCACTGAAGAGCAGATACAAACCCACAAGCACAAACTGAACCGCAGAAAAGGATCTGAAAGCCACAAGTCTGAAAAAGCGCAAATCGTCTCTCACCAAACTTTTACTAACACGAGATTAGCAAAAGGAGCCCAAAGGGTGCCGCGCTTGGTTCTGAACTGGCCTTTTCTAGTCTCGTCGTACGTGCTTGACATCACCGCGTTGTTGGCGATCGGAAATTCCGCCAACTTTGTGCGACCGTGTGTATGCAAAACAAGTTTGAGCCAACATCCGTCGGAAAAAATCCTAGGATTTTGTTGTCGGAATGTCCGAACAAAGTCCAACCGTGTGTACGGGGCATTACAATTCAATTTAATACAGTAGGAATCAGAGGTTGCTTGTTAAATCTAAGTGAAAAGGTCAAGAGATACAAAAAGTAATAACTGTAGGGAATGGGCTGATGGAGAAAATAATTGTACAGTTGGGTGGAGGCAGGATAGGCCTCTCTGAAGAAATGAGTTTTCAGGAAGCGTTCAGAGATGCACGTTCAGAGATGAGCTAGATGGTGGGATGTTACTGGATAGTTTTTAACATGTATTTTTGTTTTTTGTGTACAATAAAAAGGATATTTTATAATAATTGGCATATGTAGTAATTGGTGCTGTAAAAATCAGTGGAAGAAGAAAACTTATATTTGGTATGGTGAGTTGGATGTGCAACATATATTGGATGGAAGCCAGAACAGGTGAACAATCTATCTATGGATGTTTCAACAATGGATCTTTATACCTTTTTTAAGAGCTATTGTAAGCAGCATTCTCCAACTTCCTCCCTCCCTCTTTCTACTGCTCTATGGCCCCTTTCACACAGGCTTTCCGATTAGGTTCGGCTGTCAGTTTTTCAGGCGGACCCGATCGGAACCTCCATTCACTCCTATGGAGGGGCGGATGACATGTCCGCTGACACCCGCTGCTATCCAATCCAATTTTGTCCAAGAAATCCAGAAGGATGGAGGTTTGTTTTAATCCAATCTCCCCATAGAGGAGTACAGAGCTCTGACAGGTCTGTCTTAGCACAGTGAGTGGAGATGGACCTGTCATCCACCTGCTCAGCAAGGATCAGTGGATTGATCCTCCACTGAGCAAACAGGGTCCGCCAAGCAGACAAACCTGTGTGAAAGGACCCTATTCATTGACTTTAACCATTTATGGAGATAAAGTAACAGAATCACTTCAAACTCACTCCATTTAAGAGGGGTACAATAATAGAAGTTTTTTTGGTTCAATCCAGTGGTCTAAATGAAAAGAAAACTTTTCAAGCAATGTTATAGATGCAATCTCCCCCATTATGCCTTTCTTTTCTGACAGGGGGATTGCCCCCCCCCCCACATCAGAACATACTGATCAGTGCTAGCAGCCATTGGCTGCAAATGCTGATCAGATGCTGGTTTTCCAGCATGTCCATTTTACAAAAGCTGGTTCTTAGACCGGCTTCTGTCGGACAGGCTGCTGTACACTATAACCGAATGCTGGCCATTTCCTGTTGAACCAACTGACAGCGGTCAATATTTTGGCTGGTATTTATCTAGCACAATTCAACCTTCTCCATACTCTTCCACCACTCTGTTACCTGGCTATCCTAACCCTATCTGTAGAAGCATATTTTAAAAATAAAGTAAACTTTAAGTACCTGTTAGAAATGGTAGAAGGGTTTGGCGCTGTTCCTATTTAGTTTCCTACCTCCATATAGGTTACTAGATTAAAATAAATTCTTAGGTGCACCGTGCATATATCAAATATTAAATACAATATGGATTCCCAAGTATACCGTGCATGAGTCAATTAAATATTCTGCTGCAATATTGTGCAATCATAGGTGATACATAGACATAACTTAAATACTTACATATGTAATATTGCTAAGGGGGGAAGAAAGGGGGGGGGGGGAAGGGAGAAGGGAGTGAGATAGGGAAGTGGGGAGGGGGTGTAGGAAGTCTGTTCCTAAGGAAAATTACAATAACAAGATAAAGTGCAAATGTGCTGGTGCAATCCAAAAGGCAACAGTGACAAGATAAGGTGCAAACGTGCTTCAAAATTCTTTAGTAAGTCTCTTGTGCCATATTCTTGTGCTGTGGTGATAATCCTTCACTTATAATATCTCTTTGCTCTGAAAGTGCAGCCACTCACCAGATCACTTCACCCCTGCGGGGGTAGTAGGCAGTTACAGTTTTATCGCCACTGTACAGCGATCGCTGGCGGGCTCAGGATTGTGGTATATCATATATAAAGAGAGAGGGAGTGCCCATAGCGTAAAATTGCTTTAAAAAAGTTTTATTACACAAAATGAAAGGGTACTCACACTTTTACAGTAAAAATCAAGCGAAATGGTAAAAACGTCAGAACCGTCATAAATATCCTTCAGCGCTGGTACAGGAGGTGATGTTTGGGAAGCACAGATTAGGCCACGCCCTACGCGTTTCGTCGTTAGGACGTCTACGGGAGCGTGACCTGTGTTGTGTCTTCCCATCCTTATATAGTGTGTGTGGTGTCCCCTTGTTAAATTTTCAATTGGCATCCATTTTCCCGCGGACCGGAAGTTTGTCCGCGGCCATTTTGTTTGTATTTTGCAGACAGAAGTCCGACTTCCTGTGTTAATAGCAGTGGGACTACTGGTGGCCATTTTGCCTGAGCTATTTGTAGACAGTAGTTCAAGTTACCTGTCTCTGTATATTTGTATTGCATAGTCCGGCGGCCATTTTGCCTGTGTTTTTGTGGACAATGGAGACCGGCGGCCATTTTGCCTATGTTATTGTGGACAATGGAGACCGTAAACAATTCTCCCCATTGTTTGTATTGCATAGTCCGGCGGCCATTTTGCCTGTGTTTTTGTGGACAATGGAGACCGTAAATAGATCTCCCTATTGATGTCAACTGCAGATATATGGTGTTAAATCTATCACACACTATAAAAGGTTTATTGTACATTAATCGGCTTGCTTTATATGACGCTAAAAATCAAAAAATTATACTAAATTCAACATGATTTAAAACCCATAAGAAATACATGAAGAAACTTAAAGAATACATAAAAATCAATACAAAAAAATTGGAATTAAAATTAAAATCATGAGGAGCACATAGAGGATCATGAGGAATACTTAAATGAGAGCTTACTAAATACATATCGTTCTTAAATTAAAATAAATAAAATAAATTGGAAAAAATGGAAAAAATTTTTTTTAAATAAATAAAACTTAACTTCATATATTATATGGCATTTTTTGTGTATCTGAAGAGAGGGGGAACATATTTTTATTATTTTTAAGGGGGCTTGTTGTATATATTAATCTTTTAGGGTGTCCACATTTATACATTATATATCCTCATTTTTAAGAGTAATTACTTCTATAGTGCGTACGTGAGAAAGGAATCTTAGATTTTTTTTATATTTAGCATTTCTTTGTGGATACTATGTCCCATACATGGACTATATGAAGAAGATATATGTAAAAAATTATAAAAATATTATAAAAGACAGTATAAAAATATATATATACTGGTATAAAATGGCTTGAGAAAGACAGGGAGAATAAAACGGGAGGAGAAGGGTTAATTTCGAAATCTGTATTATACTATTCGTGCGTGTATATATATATACTAGAGGGTGTACTGGGTCTATTGGTTATTTTTCATGTTTATATCCTATTGCGGTACTTTCTGCTCATTTATAGGGAAGAAGGCAAAAGGGGGTAATTAGATGTCAGAGTGTTTATGTGTCAAGAGTATAGGTGCTCTATGTCTCCCATTTTGATATGAATATTAATAATTTGTTAGGAAGCAGTTGAGGTCAAGGTCAATGTTCATGCCCATAGGCTGCAGGGTATCTAATAAGAATATCCACTTGGTTTCGTTTTGTGAGACCTTAATTTTTTTTTATTTTCGCCTCTCCAGTGACCCTTGATTTTATCTATTGCGTAAAAGGTCATCTGCGCCGGGTCTCTGTTGTGGTAATCTCTAAAATGCCTGGACACGCTGTGTTTGTTAAAACCTTTCTTGATGTTTTTAAAAAAATTTTTTTCCATTTTTTCCAATTTATTTTATTTATTTTAATTTAAGAACGATATGTATTTAGTAAGCTCTCATTTAAGTATTCCTCATGATCCTCTATGTGCTCCTCATGATTTTAATTTTAATTCCAATTTTTTTGTATTGATTTTTATGTATTCTTTAAGTTTCTTCATGTATTTCTTATGGGTTTTAAATCATGTTGAATTTAGTATAATTTTTTGATTTTTAGCGTCATATAAAGCAAGCCGATTAATGTACAATAAACCTTTTATAGTGTGTGATAGATTTAACACCATATATCTGCAGTTGACATCAATAGGGAGATCTATTTACGGTCTCCATTGTCCACAAAAACACAGGCAAAATGGCCGCCGGACTATGCAATACAAACAATGGGGAGAATTGTTTACGGTCTCCATTGTCCACAATAACATAGGCAAAATGGCCGCCGGTCTCCATTGTCCACAAAAACACAGGCAAAATGGCCGCCGGACTATGCAATACAAATATACAGAGACAGGTAACTTGAACTACTGTCTACAAATAGCTCAGGCAAAATGGCCACCAGTAGTCCCACTGCTATTAACACAGGAAGTCGGACTTCTGTCTGCAAAATACAAACAAAATGGCCGCGGACAAACTTCCGGTCCGCGGGAAAATGGATGCCAATTGAAAATTTAACAAGGGGACACCACACACACTATATAAGGATGGGAAGACACAACACAGGTCACGCTCCCGTAGACGTCCTAACGACGAAACGCGTAGGGCGTGGCCTAATCTGTGCTTCCCAAACATCACCTCCTGTACCAGCGCTGAAGGATATTTATGACGGTTCTGACGTTTTTACCATTTCGCTTGATTTTTACTGTAAAAGTGTGAGTACCCTTTCATTTTGTGTAATAAAACTTTTTTAAAGCAATTTTACGCTATGGGCACTCCCTCTCTCTTTATATATGATATACCACGATCCTGAGCCCGCCAGCGATCGCTGTACAGTGGCGATAAAACTGTAACTGCCTACTACCCCCGCAGGGGTGAAGTGATCTGGTGAGTGGCTGCACTTTCAGAGCAAAGAGATATTATAAGTGAAGGATTATCACCACAGCACAAGAATATGGCACAAGAGACTTACTAAAGAATTTTGAAGCACGTTTGCACCTTATCTTGTCACTGTTGCCTTTTGGATTGCACCAGCACATTTACACTTTATCTTGTTATTGTAATTTTCCTTAGGAACAGACTTCCTACACCCCCTCCCCACTTCCCTATCTCACTCCCTTCTCCCTCCCCCCCCCCTTTCTTCCCCCCTTAGCAATATTACATATGTAAGTATTTAAGTTATGTCTATGTATCACCTATGATTGCACAATATTGCAGCAGAATATTTAATTGACTCATGCACGGTATACTTGGGAATCCATATTGTATTTAATATTTGATATATGCACGGTGCACCTAAGAATTTATTTTAATCTAGTAACCTATATGGAGGTAGGAAACTAAATAGGAACAGCGCCAAACCCTTCTACCATTTCTAATATATCTCAGCTGTCCCCATTTTAGGGTGACTGCCTGTTGGGAGGCAGCAGTTCCAAACTTTACCAATTAAGTCTTTATGTTCACTGCGCGGGTTCACCATCCCTTTAAGTACCTGTTGTTTACTGCCTAGCAACTGATTAATTCACAAACGGGCATGTGGTCTCCAATCTCAGCACTCTCTAACCACTTGTCTACTCTGCACAATGGACAAGTACAGGATGTCTCAAGATGGCACCCGCTCCTCTCCTCAGACCTCACAGTCTCCTGAGGCCTCCTGTGATTCTCTGGTGAAAGATACAGCACAGCATGATAGTGAGTACCCTTCTCAACTAACAAAAGCTGATCTTGATGCTAGCCTGTCAGCTATATATTAGAAACTGGCTAACAAGATACAATCTGAATTGCACAAAACAACCAGCACTCTTAAACATTAAATAGCTTCTCTGAAAGGGCGCACGGATATCTTAGAAACCAAACACAATGAATTGTCTCTAGCACACAATGATTTAAGGAAGGATTTTGAACTGTTGGCTGAAAACCACTCATATCTACAATCTTAAGTGGGGTACTTAAATAACAGAAATCACAGAAACAACTTAAGGATTCATGGAATCCCTGAATCAGTCAAAGACCTGATGCCTGCTGTGTTTAAATTGTTCCAAAACCTTCTCCATGAGACCCCTCCATCTTCTTTCATTTGTGACAAAATCCACAAGGCACTTCGCCCTAAACCTCCTCCAGATGAGCCTCCGTGTGATATTATTCTGTGCATGAAAGATTTTATTACAAAGGAAAATATACTAACAGCCTCCAGAAATGCAAACAGCATTGAACTGGATGCCACCAAAATCCAAATATTCCCAGATATATCACAGGCAACTCTAGAAATAAGACGCAAAATGAAAGAAATAACATCCATCCTGCAGTCTGCTCATATAAGATACAGATGGTGATTTCCATTCAAACTGACGGTCCCCCACAATGGCTCCACGTACACAGTTCTTGTCACAGAAGGCAAAGATCTACTGGTCAAATTAGGATTGCTGGACCCGGATTCAAATTCAAGACCTCCATCCACTCCACAATCATCACCTATTTGGGCTACCCCCTCCTCAAGATGTGATCAAAACAATCCTTCAGAATTATGGTCCCATAAACGGACAATTGATATATCTTTAAATCTGGAGCTTGTTCCATAATATAAGACATTTCCCTAGCACTACACAGATAACAAAATATCAAAAAGATAACTTTGAATGGGTCACAGAGATAGATGAACAATTGTTCTTTTTTTTGCACGGGGAAGAAGAGGAGAAAGGGAAAAAAAAGAGAAAGATAACTTTTAAGAAGGAAGGTTTTTTTTTGTTTGTTTGTTTGTTTTTTGTATGTGTGTTGTATGTTTTGTTATCGCATAATATTCATCTCTCTCCATTCTACCCACCACACAGCCACTTATGCAGTTTTTCATAATCTTTAATCTTTAAAGGAAAAGGGAGAAAAGAGGAAAAGAAAAAGAAAATTTAAAGCTATATGCACGCTTAATCAGTTGTAAAATATTTTACATATTTGCTGAGTCTCTCCGCCTCCGCTTGTTTGACCCCCAACTTACTTTTGGAACCCAATTATGGATCAGATAGCACAGATTTTTGTGCTACTGACTATACAACTCTTGATCTATTGTGACTGAGCTCCTCAAGTGAATAATGGATGACATAGTCCAAGTTTAATTGTTTTAAGGTCAAACTGGTTCACTGTTTTTGTGTTATTCATTTCTAATTTCTTATTTCAGGTTCTGTAACATATTTCGTTACACTAAAAGGTCTACTGTTAGTAACCCATTACTAACATTGTTAATTCCACTTTTACTCATGATATACATATATGGTAAAGTACCCCACATATTTTGGGATGGTTATTATAGAATTCTATCTTGTAAATATGTTACTATTTTTTGCAACTTTGGTGAGGTTTTTCTGTTTCACATTAAAACTTTAGCTCTTTCTGCCTGGGGCACAGTGGGTATCACCTCATAAGATATTTTTTCCCCCTCTTACCATTACGATGGGACTTAAGGTGATTTCACACAATGCTCAGGGCATCAATTCACCTCAGAAACGTAAAACCTTGGTCAGACCATCACATTATTTCCTTCACATATAGACCTTGCCCCTACACCCTATAAATGGCTCATTAACAATGCTCATTAACGATGCTCTACAGAACAGATCACATGATTACACAACAGCTAACAACTCACCTTGAGGATTATTTTGCTCATAATGCAACTCCTGATATGCATCCTACATCTATTTGGATGGCACATAAAGCTGTAATGAGAGGTCATTTAATAATTATAGCATCGGCACATAATAAATCCAAACTAGCTGCCATTAAATCTCTCACCAAAGACTGAGATCATTTATATAACAAACATAGTCAATCCCCATCCCAGAGCCTTTTGAACCAAATTCAAGAAAAATGTATAGCCTTAGACACATTACTATAAGCAGATACAGAGAAGGCTCTGAGATGGACTAAAGCAAAATTCTTACTATACAGCAACTTTCCTCCACCATGTTTTCTAGAAAGTTAATTAAGTCCACAAAACCTTCTCATGTATATAAACTACATAATCCAACAGGTAATTTAGTTTGCCATCCAAAAGAAGTTCAGACTTCAATAAAAAATGACTCTCTACACCTCAAACACCACCCAAACAATCCTCTATACATTGGCTAGAGGATATCATGCTTCCCACCCTGTCCAGTTACCAAATTGAAGTCTTAAATGCCCCATGCTCAGACATTAAAATTATAGGTTCTCTCAAACCTTCCACAGCCCCCAGACCTGATGGCTACTCTACAACATACTATAAAAAAAAATCCCCTATTTTAGCCCCACACCTTTCCAAACTATATAACCATATATGAAATAAGGAGCCTAGTTATGGGGTATTGCTGTTTTGCTAGTTGCACAGCCACAGACCCCATGTGTCACTTGAAGATCTTGTGTGCAAGACCCAATTGGAAGCCTACCTATTAAAAAGGTTAAATCAGTGACATTATTACTTCAGTCACAAGCCTGTCATAAACTTGGATGTAAATATATTTTTTAATATGTAAATGATTGCATCCATCACAAAACTAACCATACAGTATATACCTTATACATACCTGATTTTGAAGTCTTCACTGCGGAGTACATGAACATCAAGACAGTACCGCATAGAACCAATTTTTAAATTGTATTCTGCTGTGCACAGAATAGAAGTAGCAAATAAAGTACAAAACTATTTAGCTTAATTTAACATTGTCTTAATGCACTGTGGAGTCAAAGAAAGCATTTGAAGGGCACAAGTAAATTTAGGATATGAGATCATTTTAATTAAGCTAATTGCGCCCTAAATGTATAAGGGGAAATCTTTCCAGCTGTATAATTCAAGTGCAACTCTGTCAATAACAAAGAGAACTGAACTTGAAGAAATGTGTGTGAAGTGTTGATACCTTATGTATTATTCTGTCTCAATGAGCATATACTTTTTTTAATTTCAGAAAAAAAATAGAAGACCTGTATTTGCCAGTCTCCTCCATTTAGAACTTCCACCTAGCAGCACTTTCTGGAAACACGATTGCCAACTATATTTTACTGACAGTTTGGAAAAAAACAAGCCATTTTACTTCCATCTGTAAATATCCATGGCCAAGGGTAAATGCCAGTGAAATTTCAAATTCAGTTGACAGCTTTTAAATGCAGAAATACATAATATAATTTTCCAGTGTCCCTGGCCAGCATGAATGGGAAGGAAGCTTTGTGATTATCTGGTCTGCTTCCCTTTGCCTTAACTAATGATGCTGTGTCCACTCTGTTTCCCCAACTCTTCACCTACTGGCAGATTTAGACTGTGGCCAGCCAGGGTTCCACTGTTCAAGGGAGAAAATTCAGATGCAAAACTGACACCTCATCTCCTGCACCATCTCCCACGTGAGTTGCTTATTCCCTACTTTTGTACATTACATGGTGATCAGTGTAAATGCTCCCATTACATGGGTGGCATGTATAAATGTCCCCCTTACTGTATATTATTGTTTTTTGTTTTATTATTGGCTTGTTGTCAGTAAAAAAAAAGTTCCATCAGTAGAGGATTACATTTTGTCAGTAAAAATAGGGAAAGTTGACAACCATGTGTGGACTGGACTGTAGAGCTAAGACTGAAATCAACAAGTTGGTTTTAAAGTCAGAGGTTATTTTTTCTTTTTAGTTCTAAAATCAACTGATCAGTGTGTTTTATAACTAGGATACCCTACTGTTTATGTTTTATATATATATATATATATATATATATATATATATATATATATATATATATATATATATATATATATATATATATATATATATATATATATATATCGATAGATAGATACACTATATTGTCAAAATATTGGGACACCTGCCTTTAAACGCACATGAACTTTAATCTCCGTCTTAGCCCGTAGGGTTCAATATTGATTTGGCCCAACATTTGCAGCTAGAACAGGATCAACTCTTCTGGGAAGGCTGTCCACAAGGTTTTAGGGTGGTGTGTCTATTGGAATGTTTGACCACTTCCAGAAGCACATTTGTGAGGTCAGGTACTGATGTTGGATGAGAAGGCCTGGCTCACAGTCTCCTCTCTAATTCATCCCAAAGGTGTTCTATCGGGTTGAAGTCAGGCCAGTCAAGTTCCTCCACCCCAAACTTGCTCATCCATGTCTTTATGGACCTTGCTTTGTGCACTGGTGTGTGGTCATGTTGGAACAGGAAGGGGCCATCCCCAAACTGTTCCCACAATGTTGGGAGCATGATATGTAAGCGGACCTGTGTTTGGCAATAGCAGTCTACAGCATTTGGAACTTCCACCTATTAGCACATTGTGGAAAATAGCGCTGAAGCTGAAAGAAATTAGCTATCTCTATTGCATGGGTAGCTAATTAAGGTTGCATGAAGAAATTACACATACCTCATAGATTTGCTCACACTCTGGCTTATGAACTAGGTCCTCTGAAATAAAATATACAAAGTAAGACACTAATGCTTAATTCACTTTTTTGTACCTTATGTGACCTAGACTAAATAAATACTACATATTGTGAGATTCACAAAACTAAAATGTATGGAATTGCTGTCATTCAAAAACTGCTTGTAGTCAAGATAACACAAAAAAATGCATTACCTAGTGTAAGAAGCACCAGACTCTGAGGTCCTTTCAAACTTTGGCATTCTGAGAGTGTGCACAGAAAAACATGTTCCCATGCATGTTCCTGGAGATATGCAAAACATGTGGCAAAATGTGCATCTTAATGGCACCCTAAACGTGGGTTGCAGTCATGCATTTTGTCACATGTTTGGCACACGACTTCCATGCAAAGAAAACATGCATCACAAAACACTCTTGATTCACTGCCCAAAAAAAAGTACATGAGCTACTTTGGAACTATAGGTCACACAGGTATGAATGTAGCCTGACAGATGAGAAATGCAAAAAGTAAACCCACAAGGTAAAAAGAAAAACAAAAATAGGAGTTTAACAAAATTTGAAAGTAACTTTTTTCCTAAGTAAATTACAAACATTGTAACTGGGAAAATAGGTGGCAGCAAGGTGAATGTAAGATCAGAGCATGGTATGTTACATACATACACAACGCAAACAGCAGTTCTAGGGCAAATATCTCTGTGACAGTTATGAATAGGGGTGAGGTGAACACCCCCCGGTTCGGTTCGCTGCAGAACATGCGAATATGCAAAAAGTTTGTTTGAACGCACGAACACCGTTAAAGTCTATAGGACACGAACGTGAAAAGTCAAAAGTGCTAATTTTAAAGGCTTATATGCAAGTTATTGCCATAAAAAGTGTTTGGGGACCCAGGTCCTGCCCCAGGGGACATGTCTCAATGCAAAAAAAAGTTTTAAAATTGGCCATTTTTTCAGGAGCAGTGATTTTAATAGTGCTTATAGTGAAATAATAAAAATGAAATATTCCTTTAAATGTCATGTCTGGGGGGGTGTCTATAGTATGCCTGTAAAGTGGCACAGTTTTCCCATGTTTAGAACAATAACACAGCAAAATGACATTTCTAAAGGAAAAAATTACTAGGCTCTTTGGGTCTGGTATAGATATTAAGGGGAACCCCGCTCCCAAAAAAATGGTGTTGGGGGCCCCCAGGTACTGTATTCTCTGAACAGAAGTATATAGACTATACGGCCTGGCCTATATACTCTGCAGAACATTGGGCCTTAGGTGTTGGTGGTACCAGAACACTGTAACTCCTCACAGATACTCTTGGTGGGTGCATGAACGGACCCTGCTGTGAAATATTAGATCAAAAATTGTAATTACAATACAGTGCAGTCGTAGTGCAGTTGCTACTACTTTTCTGGTGGTGTACACAGTACATAATACAGTGTAGTGCGGTGTTGCAAAACAAAATACACATCATGTCCGGAAGGTCAACAAGGAGAGGCAGACACTCACAGGCCACTAAAAGAGGGCAAGCAGGCTTTGTGTCTACAGTCAACAATGCTGGTCATGGACATGGTGCATCCTCTGCAGGTGGCCGCGGGGCACGCTTGTCCTATTTCTCTGCTGCTGGCCGTGTTACTGAGCCAGAACATGCAGAAGAGTTGGTGGAGTGGATAACAAAGCCATCCACCTCCTCCTCCTCCTCCTCTGTCATCCAGGCTCAGAGTAGTTTGCCTTCCTATGCAGCTGCCAAAGCGGCCTATTCCACTGGCTCCTTGTCCACAGTCACTCCTTCTGTAGCCCCACCATCATGCATGTATGAGTCCCCCAAACTATTCTACCACAGTGTCAGGTACATGCTGCTGGAGGATGCGCAGTGATTCGAAGGCTCCGATGTTGGTTCCAAGGTTGAGGAAGGGAGTAACGTGAGCCTAGAGAGAGGGGGTGCCCAAGAAGGACAAGAAACTGACAGTCAAGTTGCCCCAGCTGCAGCATAGTGCCAAGTTTGCTCCAGTGATGAGGAGGGAGGGGATGATGAGGTCACTGACTCTACTTGGGTGCCTGATAGAAGAGAGTAGGAAGAGGAGACACAACTCCAACGAGGCAGGATGTCCTCTAGGGGGCAGCTTAAGGGCAGGCACCTTACTGCATCACACCACAGAGCTCCGCAGGTGCAGAGCACTGCTGACTCCCTGCTGATTTTGAAAAGTTCCTTGGTGTGGGCCTTTTTTGACACGTGTGCAGCAGATCACACCGTTGCTGTTTGCAACCTATGTCTGAAGCGGATCAAGCGTGGCCAGAACAGCAGCCGCTTGGGCACCACATGCTTGACCAGACATATGATGACCTCCCATGCAGTCTGTTTCCCATATACTGTATTTGAGATTTAATATCTTTCAGATATGATTTGGGTTAAATGAGAGTTCTTTGACCATGAATGAAAGCTTTAACACAATAACAACATTTATTGGTGAGTAGTTGAAAGTCTATCTAATACACAACCATCTATCTATAGTCTACACCAAGGAAGAAAATATTAGGTTAAAATAAGAGAATTACATGAAGGAATACAGAGTATATTCCTTAAAACATTAATCTACAAACATATTTAGTTACAAGTAAAGTGCAGACCTTTCCCATAATTATCCTTTGCACCAAGGTTCCATTCTGATGGCTGCTCTCCCATAAAAGTGTGTGTTCCCCTCCCATCTAGTCTGTGTATATCATTACAGGCTGATGCCTCATTGGTTGGCATAGTATGGCTCTGATTGGTGAGCTTCCCTATTCCTGGTTAAGGACTGGCTGCATCTCCAATCCCTATACTTTGCATAAGTCAGTCACTTTAATGCAAATCCTTGTGACTATTCTGAGCAGGAGATTAACTTGAATTTTCCTGGGAAGTTAAATATTGATTACAGGTTGGCCTCCCTTCATTTCATATCCCAGCTTGGGATCCTTTGAAGTGAGTATGGGTAAAACAATGAGTTTTGGATCCAATTGTTTGTATACACAAGCCTAAGCACTGACTTGACTGGTCTACCAGAGATTTCTGTGAAGATAATATGTTCCGCTCTACATAGATACAAGCTAAATTAAATATATTCATAATTTCAATATTATACAGCTATTAATGGAGATTTCAAATAAACTCATAAGGCAACAAGTCTGTTGGCAACAGCACTTGAAAGACCCACATCAAAGAAAAAGGCGGACTTCTCCTTGCTTCTCATCTGGGATCTCCAACCCTACTATACCTCCAGTCCTCTCAAAAACCTGCACTGAGAGGAATGAAGGTATAGCAATAGGTGCCCCAAGTACTTGCAGCCAATCTGCTTGCAGTACACCACCATCTGATTTTAGCAGGCAAATTTCCCTACCACAGTTGCTAAACCATAAAAATAAATTCAGTCCAGCCATCCACATGCTCAGTGTCTGAATGCTAGCTTGGCCAAATTGCTAGCACTGCAACTGCTGCCTTTTCAGCTGGTAGACTCTGCCCCCTTTTTGTGAATTTGTGGAATGTGCTGTACCTCAGTTGCAGATTCCAAAATGCCATTTCTTTTCACAGAAGGCCATTCCGGCTCTCTACCGACATGTGGAAGGCAATGTTTTGGTCTTGTTGGACAGGGCAATCAGCAGTAAGGTGTATATTACTGCTGACTCATGGTCTAGCAGGCATGGGCAGGGACGTTACCTTTCCTTCCTGGCACACTGGGTAACTCTGCTGGCAGCTAGGAAGGATGCAGGACAGGGTTCAGTATTGTTGGAGCTTGTTCCGCCACCACACCTCCAAAATGCTAGTGGTGATTCTGCCACAGCTCTCTCCTCTTCTTCTTCCTCTATGGCCTCTTCTGCAGATTTATCCTCTGAATCAGTGGTGCTCCGTAAGAGTTCAAGGGGCTATGCAAGCACTCAGGCAAAAAGATGCCATGCGGTGCTTGAGTTGGTCTGCTTAAGGGACAGGGACCACACTGGGGCAGAGATTCTGTCAGCTCTGCAGGGGCAGGCTCAGAGGTGGTTGATGCCACACCAGTTTCAGCCAGGAATGGCTGTATGTAACAATGGCACCAACCTTCTCTCCGCCCTCTGACAGAGACACTTGACCCATGTTCAATGTTTGGCACATGTCCTGAATTTGGTGGTGCAGCAGTTCTTGAGCAGGTACCCAGGCTTATAAGATCTCCTGAGGCAGGCCAGAAAAGTCTGTGGTCATTTCCACTGGTCATACAATGCCAGTGCTCGGCTGGCTGACATTCAAAGGGAATGCAACCTGCCCACCGACCGCCTCATTTGTGACATGCCCACCAGGTGGAATTCAACGTTGGCAATGTTGCAGTGGCTGCACATGCAGCAGAGGGCCATCAATGAGTACCTGTGTGAGTATGGCACCAGGACAGGGTCAGGGGAGCTTGGCTTCTTTTTGCCATGCCAGTGGCTACTGATCAAGGATGCATGCACTGTCCTGTCACCATTTGAGGAGGCCACGAGGATGGTGAGCAATGACGATGCATGCATTAGTGATACTGTCCCTCTTGTCTTCCTGTTGGAGCACATGCTACGTGGAATAATGGACAGGGCACTTGAGGCAGAACAGCGGGAGGAAGAGGAGGACTTCCTTACCTCTCAAGACCCCTTTATCCAGATAGTATTCCTGCGGTCCTGCCAAACACACTGGAAGAAGAGGAGGCAGAGGATTGTGTCAGCATGGATGTGGAGGATAACACTTGGCAAGTCTTCAAAGGATGGTTTTCAGTCCCCAGAAATCCAAAGAGTTGTACGTGGCTGGGAGGAGGTTGTTACAGATCATGTGATCCTTAGTGTCCCAGAGGACTCAGAATCTAATGCCTCTACAAACTTATGCTGCATGGCCTCCCTGATTCTGAAAAGCCTGCGAAAGGACCCTAGGATCCGTGGTATCAAGGAGAGGGATCATTACTGGCTGGCAACCCTTCTTGATCCACATTACAAGGGTAAGGTTGCAGAACTCATCCTGCCTTCTCAGAGGGAGCAGAGGATGAAACATCTTCAGGAGTCCTTGGAGAAAGGTTTGTGCAATGTATTTCCAGACCCTGTTGTTACAAGACCCTGTTACAATTTCCTGTTGCTGGATAACAAGTTGCTGAGGCTTCGTTCAGTCAGAGGAAGAGCGGTATAGAAGGTGGCCAGCTGACTGATGCCTTTAGACAATTTTTCAGTCCTCAGCACCAAGGTCTGATTGGTTCAAGCAACCATCTCCAGCATCTGCATTACATGGTGCAGGAATATCTAGGGGCCAGAGAAGACTGGGAGACCTTTCCAACAGAGCATCCACTGAGTTACTGAGTCTTGAGGATGGACCATTGGCCAAAACTAGCTCAATATGCAATTGAGCTACTGGCCTGTCCTGCATCCAGCGTTCTTTCTGAATGCACATTCAGTTCTGCTGGAGGGTTTGTAATGGATCATAGAGTGTGCCTGTCCACAGACTCTGTTGATAGGCTCACATTCATAAAAATGAATCAGTCTTGTATCAGCAGCTATCAAGCACCTGATGCTGATGTAACTGATTGATTTTTTTATGGATGTGGGATCCCTTGAAGACTGCCTATGCTGAGTGACTATCCTATTCCTCCTCAATCTTGATGATGCTAGCTTCCAACAATATTTTTGCTTTAGGGCACCACCACCACTGCCTAAGACCCAATTTTTCTCTCCCTGTTTAACATTGGCATGTAATTACAATTTTTGATCTAATATTTCACAGCAGGGCCTGTTCCTGCGCCCAACAAGAGTATCTGTGAGGGGTTAAATTGTTGTGGCACCACCACCAATGGCCCAATTTTTCTGCCCCTGCCCCAGCAGCAGAAAAAAAGGACAAGTGTGCCCCACAGCCACCTGCAGAGGATGCACCATGTCCACGACCAGCACTGTTGACTGTAGACAGAGCCTGCTTGCCCTCTTTTAGTGGCCTGTGAGCGTCTGCCTTTCCTTGGTGGCCTTCCGGACATGATGGGGATTTTGTTTTGCAACACCACACTACACTGTATTGTGTACTGTGTACACCACCAGAAGTGTAGTAGCAACTGCACTATGGTTGCACTGTATTGTGTACTGGGTACACCACCAGAAAAGTAGTAGCAACTGTACTACAGCTGCACTGTATTGTGTACTACACTGGATGCTGCAGAGTATATATATATATATATATATATATATATATATATATATATATATATATATAGTTGGAGCCCTATGTCCGATATGGACATAGATAACATTTATAATTAACATAAGACTTACCATCGGAAATAGACCTGGAAGTGTGGACTTACAATATGAAATGGACCTGAAAGTGTGCCTTGGTCTAATGGCCGGTATGCCAAAATAAGGGGGCATACCCTGGTTTAAGAAATGATTATTCTGTAAAGAGAAACGAATAGTTGAGAAATGCTCTGAAATGGGGATGGGAGGGTGGGTACCGCGCACAGGAAACCGACAAGCACCACAGGTGAGCGGGCTGCTTAAATACCCCCCGGGCTCCTCCCATAAATTCAGGCCACCATACTGGCCTTCCTACTTATGGTTGGAGCCCTATGTCCGATATGGACATAGATAACATTTATAATTAACATAAGACTTACCATCGGAAATAGACCTGGAAGTGTGGACTTACCATATGAAATGGACCTAAAAGTGTGCCTTGGTCTAATGGCCGGTATGCCAAAATAAGGGGGCAAAAACATTCAGGTAGGGGTGTAGTTTTATTAGATTTATCTTTGTTTATTGAGCAAGTTTGGTGAATGCCTGTGCCGTTTCCACCTGAGGAGTGGGGATGTACCGGGCAAGGTAGGCAGAGTTTCCCCTGCTAAACTTCTTAATGATGTGGTCTGGGACCTATGCCGAAATGCTGCCGAGTCTGCCCTGATACTGAAGAGTGACCGGAGTACTGACTGGGGTTGAGGTGTAGACTGCATAGAAGAACCCCCAGGTGTTTGATGAACTGGCAGGCACTCAAGGGTTTGCCTGAAAAGGTAATCCGGTAGGAGTCGAGGCAGGAATCCGGTAGGAGGTAGGCGGTCGAGTATGGTTACAGGGCACCGGGCGTTGTTTATTTTATGGAGATGGATGTCTATCGCGGGGCTTGATTGCTGGGTTTTAGATGCTGCAAGGTGAAGGAAGAAATGGTGTTGGTAGAGAGCCGACTACACAGAACTTGGCCTGCGGGATTGCTGCGGGTGAACTCGCTGGGCCGCCAGAACCCGTAGTAGGCTAAGTTAATGGTTGCTTATATAGTCAAACTAGGGAGAAGGCCAAATGGTGAACTAGTAAAATAGTAAACATGTCCCCGAGGATGGCAGCCTGGAATGAATGTACAGTGGACATTGACTGATGTTTGCCAAGATAATTGCTCCAGCCTGCGCAGGAAGGACATAACCGAGTGATGCAGACCTGGCTTCATCAAGAAGATCGCCTCGGACCGGTTGTCGGTGGCGAAAGCCCCGGCCTGTCCTGTCCAGATATGACCCTAGAGTTGAGCGGCTGCCATGACTGGGTATAGCTTGAAGAGGGAGGAAGTCCGTGTAAACACGGAGTTTGGAGTGTCTCTGGAGGCCTTGTAAACCAATGGTGACCAAAATTTGCAGCAAAGCCTGTGGAGGCTGTGGCATCTGTCACTACCTGGGGTGATGAGGGCGACATGGATGGTATAAACATTGATATACTGATCTACGTAGTACGGGACTTTCCGGCATTGATAGGTCCACTACCGCCGGGTGTCTAAATTAAGGATCTACAAGGGGTCCTGTGTGTGGGAGAGAAAACACAGAATATCAATCCTGGGGAAATGACCTGTATTGCAAATTTGAGCATTCCCGGGAAAGACTGAAGCTGCTTCTTAGTACACACCGGTGTATGGGTGAAGTCTTGGGGAACTGGCCTGATGTGGGTCCGCTTGTCAAGGGGGGAGGCTGGCCTGTGTGGAGTTGTTAGTTCGGAAGAGGTTATTGTAGACCTCGTTTCCGGTTTGTTGAGTTTTGGAGACCGCAAGCTGAAAGACGTAATGGTTTTATCAGCGAGTCAAGGGGTGTCTACGTAGTACCGGGCTGTTAGTGCCAGTAAAAGTGAATTTGTTAGGCCCTAGAAAACCACAGAAGGCCAGGTAGCTGGCTGCTTCGATGACTAGACTGGGGAATGTGTGAGTTTTGTGACATGTCCGTAAAGATGGCAGTTGTGATGGGCAAGTGTTGCCGTTAGCTTTTGGCTGATGCTTCTGGATGCCACGTAGAAGGGATCTTACTGTATGGGCCGTAGACACAGACGGCTCTCTGGGGTCCTGTAAGGACAGGAAATGCTGGATGCTGGCTAGGTATAGCCTGATGGTGTTATGAGAAGGAGCCAGCTGTGTGTGGTAATACGATACCTGGTGTGGGATTGAACCTGAACTCAACTGACCTAAGCGAGAAATGATACAGAAATGACGAGTGGATCATATGTAGATGCCACTGGAGACAACTGGCTGATTAAGTGCCACTGAAGAATGATGTGTGACTGATTGTGTGCCACTGGAAATGTGTTTTGTACTTATTGCAAGAAGTCATGCTAAGATGCGAGGCCTGCAACAATTGCAAGAGTTGTGCTTAAAGACGTGCTTGCAACGATTGAGGTTTGTGACTAGATGCGTGCTCGCCATGATTGCAGAAAGTTATGCTTGGGTGTATGCTTGCAATGTTTGTAAGAAGTTATGCTAAGATGCATGTTTTGTAATGACTGTAAGAGTTGTGCCTAAATGTGTGCTTGCAACGATTGCAAGGGATTTTATGTTGCTGAAGATGTGTTTGTGGTGACTGTGAGAAGTACGTATTGCTGCACGTGCTTGCAAAGACTGCAAGAGTTATGCTTGGATGTGTGCTTGCAACGATTGCGAGAAGTTGTAATTGGATGCGTACTTGCAATGATTGCGAGAAGGTTATGATTGGTTGCGTGTTTGAAATGATTGCAAGAAATTGTGCTTGCAACGATTGCAAGAAGTTATGTTTGGGTGCGTACTTGCAACGATTGCAAGAAAGTTGTACTTGGATGTGCGCTTGCAACGATTGCAAGAAGTTATGTTTGGATGCGTACTTGTAACGATTGCAAGAAGTTGTGCTTGGATGTGCGCTTGCAACGATTGCAAGAAGTTATGTTTGGATGCGTACTTGCAACAATTGCAAGAAGTTGTGCTTGGATGTGCGCTTGCAACGATTGCAAGAAGTTATGTTTTGGATGCGTACTTGCAATGATTGCAAGAAGATGTGCTTGGATGTGTGCTTGCCATGATTGCCAGAAGTTATGTTTCGATGTGTGCTTGCAACGGATGCAAGAAGTTTATGCTTGGATGCGTGCTTGTAACGATTGCGGGGAGTTTGTGCTTTTTTTTTTTTGTATGAAATTTAGTCCGATATGAACTGGTTGTAAGGTGTATGAAATGAATCCGATACAAATCTTTTGTATGTTGTATACAATGACTCCTGAAACGAATCAGTTTGTAAAGTGTATGAAAGGATACCAACATAAATCGGATTGTGCTACTATAAGGGGGGATAGTAGTGAGGCGAAGGTTTTAACCAATGAATTGGGACCATGACTGAACTTTGAAGGAAGACGGGGTGTGAAATCTTTTGCCATGACAGATGTCCGGCTGGGTCCTGCCGTGACTGCAATCGACCGCCAACCGGGCTCTGGAGCATGTACTGAAATGAGGCAACTGAAAAACATTGGTGCACACCGGGACGAATCGGTGCATGTTTGATGCATCTGGATTCGAATCGGAGAGCAATATGAAACAACGAAATGACAGAAATGTTTTCACCTTGACCGAGGCTCGAATTGGTTGTGCCGCATTTGCTACTGGCAATGAACCGAGCTCTGGTATAGGTATGGATACGGCCAAAACAACTGGGGCATTCCGTGACAAATCGGTGCATCGTGGATGCGACTGGTTTCGAAACGGTGATGCGATATGTGGGAGTGAAATGAATTCCCATGACAGAGATGCGGATCGGTCGCCCGATGTCTGCGACTAGCTACGATCCGGAGTCTGGAGCATGTTCAGAAATGAGGCCGAGCCCTGGGGCACGGCGTAACGAATTGGTGCATCGAAGATGCGACTGGATTCGAACCGGAGCGCGGTAAGTGTAGGTGTAACAGTTGTTGCCATAACAGAGGCGCAAATCCATCATGCCACTGTTGCGGCTGACTGCGAATCGGACTCTGGAGCATGTACTGAAATGTGGCCAATACCTGGGGCATGCCGAGACGAATCGATGCATTTCCATGTGACTGAATTTGTATTGGAACGTGATACGTGGCAGTGAAATGATAACCATGACAGAGGTACGAATCGGTGAGTCGTGACAAGCGACTGACAATGAACGTGACTCTGGAGCATGTACTGAAATGAGGCTGTAACTACTGGGGCACACCGGAGCGAATCGGTGCATCTTTAGATGCGACTGGATTCGAATCGGAGCGCGGTACGTGACTGAAATGAATGAAATGATTTGAAATGGTTTGAAATGTTAGAAATGTTTAGAAATGTTCTGAAATGAGAAATGACTTGGTATCGAACTGACGTCGATAAGAAATTGCGAATTGCGAATCACAACGGTTGTCTACTGGCGCGTGGTAACAAATTTAGACATGCCTAAAAATGAAGCGACGTCTAAGTCGCGGTGGTTTTTTCAAATAACGAGAAATGGTAACATAACGATGGTGCGAGTGGTATGCACTGCGGTACGCTGTGAAATTTGCGAGTGATTCGTGAGTTTGATATCACGGTTTAGTGACATGATCTCTAACAATGCGTGAAGACAAAAGTCTGACGGGACCCTACCTGCGACAGCCGAGCCAGACGCGTGGTACGAACTACGAATCAGTAACACGGACTTCGAAACTCTCGAGCACGGAAATTGCGAATGCGGGAATTTTGCGAGACAAGAACTTGCGGACGCTGGTATTCGAATCGTCGGCCTAGTGACGTATACCGCGCACAGGAAACCGACAAGCACCACAGGTGAGCGGGCTGCTTAAATACCCCCCCGGGCTCCTCCCATAAATTCAGGCCACCATACTGGCCTTCCTACATATATATATATATATATATATATATATATATATATATATATATATATATATATATATATATTAACTACACCGCCTGAAGTAAAGTAGAAATAGTACACCACGGAATGCAGTGTAGAATGTAGATATAGGCTACACTGGATGCTGCAGAGTATATATATATATATATATATATATATATATATATATATATATATACTAGACTGTCTGTGTGTATATATATATATCAAATACACCACCTGAAGTATAGTAGAAATAGTACACCATGGAATGCACTGTACAATGTAGATATAGGCTACACTGGATATATATATCAACTACACCGCCTGAAGTATAGTAGAAATAGTACACCACGGAATGCAGTGTAGAATGTAGATATAGGCTACACTGGATGCTTCAGTGTATATATATACATATATATATATATATATATACATATATATATATATATATATATATATATATATATATATATATATATATATATATATATATATATATATATATATATATATATATGTTAGACTGTCTGTATATATATATATATATATATATATATATATATATATATATATATTTATATCAAATATACCGCCTGAAGTAGATTAGAAATAGTGGACCACGGAAGCACTGTAGAATGTAGATATAGGCTACACTGGATGCTGCAGAGTATATATATATATATATATAGATAGATATATATATATATATATATATATCTATCTATATATATATATATATATGTATATCTATATATATGTACTAGACTGTCTCTATATATATATATATATATATATATATATATATAAAATACACCGCCTAATGTACTGTAGATTAGAAATAGTACACCACGGAATGCACTGTAGAATGTAGATATAGGCTAGACTGGATGCTGGGGAGTATATACATATGTATATATGATATACAGAGTATATACAGTATATATATATATATATATATATATATATATATATATATATATACTAGACTGAATGTATATATATATATATATATATATATATATATATATATATATATATATATATATATATATAAATATATATATATATATATCTAATATATATATACACTGCATTTGCCACTTACTGAATAACCTGCCTGCTTAATCTAAATCGCACTATCTCTCCGTCCACGTCAACAACACTACACAGGGCTGCCGTGTAGACAGCCTTGTATAGTGTGGGGCATGGACTTAGGCCCCCTGAGTCATGATTGGCCAAAGGCCGGAGCGGCTCTCTTAGCAGAGGGTGCTGGGATTGGCCAAACCATGCAGGTCAGGTGCATGCTTTGGCCAATCATCATACAGCAATACACTGTGATCTCGCAATGCATTATGGGGCGTTCCGCGGGTGCTCGAATTTCACACAAACGGCCCATAATGTTCGCTTTTAAGAGCATTTGACAAGACTCGTGGCCACTCATTAAAATTAAAAGAAAAGAGGTTCAACCTTAAACTACGTAGAGGGTTCTTTACTGTAAGAGTGGCAAGGATGTGGAATTCCCTTCCACAGGCAGTGGTCTCAGCGGGGAGCATCGATAGTTTCAAGAAACTATTAGATAAGCACCTGAACGACCACAACATACAGGGATTTTCAAGGTAATACTGACATATAATCTCACACATAGGTTGGATTTGATGGAGTTGTGTCTTTTTTCGACCTCATCTACTATGTAACTATGTATGTAACTATGATTCCTTCATTGCACAAACCCCTGAAGATATGACAAGTAATTTCTATTACTTCATCACAGATGATTCTTATACCCCTTGTCTGACCAAATATAAGCTTATACTTCTCTTCACACAAGCACTAATAACAACAACTGTGCCCCTATGACTTTAAAATTCTCACTGCCAGTTCTTTACCTACTGTATGCCTCTTTTGCCATCTGGCCCAGCATTTTAATATACATCCAATTAAGGTATAGGCTGAAAGTCAAAGAAAACATTGGTCTTTTTTGACCTAATGTCAATGTTGTAAAAAAAAAAAATAATGATTTTAAATTGTTCTCCTCCTATATGCACTTTTTGAACTCAGCAAGCTGATTTAAAGATATTGGTTCTTCCACCCTTACACTGTGATCTCGCAATGCATTATGGGGCGTTCCGCGGGCACTCGAATTTCACACAAACGACCCATAATGTTCGTTTTTAAGAGAGTTTAACAAGACTCGTGGCCACTCATTAAAATTAGAAGAAAAGAGGTTTAACCTTAAACTACGTAGAGGGTTCTTTAGTGTAAGAGCGGCAAGGATGTGGAATTCCCTTCCACAGGCTGTGGTCTCAGCGGGGAGCATCGATAGTTTCAAGAAACTATTAGATAAGCACCTAAATGAATGCAACATACAGGGATATACAATGTAATACTGACACATAATCACACATAGGTTGGACTTGATGGACTTGTGTCTTTTTTCAACCTCGCCTACTATGTAACTATGTAACTATGCTTTTCTGCGAATGGGCAAACACACGATGTTCGAGTCGAACTTATGTTCACCCCGAACATCGAGCTCATCCCTAGTTATGAACATGTTGCCTTACTGGGAGCTAACCTTTTGAATCTGGAGGAGTAAAATGCAACACTGAGGGACTTCTTAGCTCGTTGAGTAGGCAAAAGTGAGTTAAATATAATAGGTGGTGGGATGTCTCAGGATCAATGAACAGAGAGCTGGTGGAAGGCAGCATGCTTACTTACCTGTTCATCCTGACCTAGCTACAGTACATTTAACAAATAACTCAACTGTATGCTGCCTGCCCTGATCTTTGCTATGGTCATGGATCAAGCCCACTTCTAGCCATCAGTCCTGACTTCTCCAGAGTGCTTCCCATCTTGTTTCTGCCATCACTGTATGGCACATCTACTTTTTTCTATCTTGAGTTCACCAACATCATTCTATATTCAGAATATATAAGTTTGTGCATTAAAGTGTTACAAAACCCACAACAGTAAAATCAGTCTGTCTATGCAGTAAAGCATGCTTGTTATACTCAGTGTGGAAACTAACGGGTTAATCCTCTGCATTTTGTAAAAAGATTTTTTCATCCTGTCTTCTCTGATCCTCCCCTTTTTTTACTGTCCCCAATATCCATCTGCTAATAGTACAGAGCCTTGGAGGCACTCTGCACATGCTCAGTTGGTGTGTCTTGCTAGAGTTTTTTTTGGGAGAGTGCATGTGATCAGCACCGGGCAAATATGCGCTGTTCAGACAGAGGGTCAGGAGTCATGTAGCCTCATAGGACAGTCAGAGGAGAATGAATACACCTCCTACAAGCTTTAACCAGTGCTCGGCCGGACACTGATTGATGTCATAAGACTACCATATACTGCTGAGGAGAAAAGGAGGTATTTAGTATAAAGCATTTTCCCTAATTCTGTTGCCAGGTACTTTATTTAACAAGTCTGCCAAATGTGCTTCTTTTCCAGAAGAAATGCTGCAAACTACTATTATTGTCTTACCTAAACACGGGAAGAAGCCGGACAGCCACAAAACTTAAGCCAATATCCCTCTTAAACACTGATTTAAGGATATACGCAAACATTTTAGGCTGATAGGCCTATATCCCTCCATCGATAGGCCGATATCCCTCTTAAACACTGATTTAAATATATACACAAACATTTTAGCTAACCGACTGGGCAAGGTAACCCCTAATTGGTTAAGGGGCACCAGGTGGGTTTCCTAAAAGAATCACAGAAACCCATAAAACGCTTGCAGTAATCCTTACATTAAACACTGAGAAGGCATTTGATAGGGTGCACTGAGGGTATCTACGTGCAATCCTTCAAATATTTGGTATTCATATATTTAGCAGTTACAGCACTTTACACCACCCCATCAGCTAAGGTTTATACTGTACATCAAATCTATTATCTGATAAATTTTATATCACTAATGGCACCCGCCAAGGTTGCCCACTTTCACCCCTCATATTTTCATTATTGATGGAACATTTGGCGGAATCAGTTAGATGCTGTGACTCTATCTCAGGGATTCACATTGGTGGTTATAACTACATAATAGGGTTATTCGCCGATGATGTGGTTTTGACACTGACAAACCCAGCTTCTTCATTGGCAAATGTACAATTTTTACTGGATACATTTGGGTCAGTGTCCCATTACAAATTGAACACTACTAAATCTTGTATTATGCCTATAGGAGACCCAAAAAATCTGAAAGCACAACTCAAACTACCATTCCCTTTTCAATGGCCACTAAAAACATATCCTATCTTGGAGTCACTTTATCATATGCGACCTCCACCACTTATAAGTCAAATTTTCCCAATTTATTGGATGTAATACGGAAAGATCTACATCACATATCCATGAGTTATCATGGATAGGGAAAGTGGCAGCTTTAAAAATGCTTTTGTTACCCAAGCTTATATATTACTTTAGAACAATTCCAATACAATTTACCAGAGAGTTTTTAGCTAGCTGAAAAACTATTTAGACAATTTCTATGGAAAAGAGGGATGGCTAAACTTTCCTTCCTGATGCTACTCAAACATAGACATAAAGGAGGTGCTTCCCTAACTTACAGAACTTACAGAACTACTATTATGTGGCCCTTCTGGATCAGATGAAGGCCTGCTTTGATTCAACTTCTGAAAAACTCACACAGTTTCAGTACACATTGAAAAGGCTGTATTGGGCAACAGAGACTTGCCATCACTATTATTGACTAGATTAACGCATTTAAAAGTGAACTATCAGTCATTTCCTTCAATATATGCTACTCTATTTGCATGGGATAAACTCCAGACCTCAACGCCCTCACAGTCAATGTACCGATTTCCTACTCCATATTTATGAATATCGTATACCCAACTTAAGGGTACTCCCTTGGTTACAATACAATAAACTGACATATAAAGAACTATTGTCAAAACAACCTGCACCTCTTTCCTATTCTGTGACATTGCAGCAGACAGATCGGACACTTTTGACACTTTTTTAGAACCAGTGACATTTATACAGTGATCAGTGCTGTAAAAATGCACTGATTACTGTATAAATGACACTGGCAGGGAAGGGGTTAACACTAGGGGGTGATCAAGGGGATAAATGTGTTCCCCGGGAGGTGTTTCTAACTTGAGGGGGGAGTGGACTGACTGGAGGAAGAGAGAGATTGCTGTTTCTGATCACTAGGAACAAACAATCTCTCTCTACTCCCCTGTCAGAACGGGGATCTGTTTGTTTAATTTGACAGATCCCCATTCTGGCTCTCTGTGGAGCGATCATGGGTGGCCAGGGGAAATCATGGCCACCGGCCATTGGCATCATCTCTGGTGATGCGCCAGTGCACATGCACATGTGCCTACTATTGCCTTTAAATAATTGCAATAATTGCATTCCATGTTCTGTGGGAGACCAGATATAGTGAATGCAGGGTCCTGGGTTTAGTAGCACATTAAATCCTGGGGCAACCTAGCACCAGAAGACTTACTAGCCTTACCGGTACGGTGATTTGCGCAGCCGAGCAAACCTACTGCAGTATATCTGCAGCGGCTGGTCGGCAAGCTGTTAAGCATAAAAGGTCTTCAAAGCATCTCTCAGTAAACTGGTACTAAGTTCTTGCTTTTATTGTTTATACTTCTCTTTATAATTCAATATCCATAAATAGTTTTCTACGCAGTTTAGACTATACAGAATGGCAATCTGAATCTTCACATGTGAACTTTAGTTAGATGTTATTGTGGGCGGCTCTTCCTTGAGAGTGACATTATCTGTGACATTATCTGTGACACTATGTGTTTGCCATCTATATGTATATTTGTCAATAAAAAACTATTGAAAGAAAAGGTATTTAGTTTATATTTACTAAAATAATTGCATTTTCATGTTCTGTGTACTATGGGAGACCAGATATAGTGATTGCAGCGTCCTTGGTTTAGTAGCACATCAAATCCTGGGGCAACCTAGAACCAGAAGGCTTACTAGCCTTATGCCAATGGGGCAGCTAAAGGTGAAGTTACATTCACGTACTGCTTACTCTGACTAGTGTGTCTGCATTCAGACATTACAACTGGTTTATAGTAGCTAGAGGGAGTGGCATGATGTTTCTGAAAATAGTTTTGAAACCAAATAGATTTACCATATTAATTTACGATTTAGGGGTGCCAAATGCACCAGCCCTAAGTAAAAACGGTTCTGCTTAGGATAAGTCCATGAAATGAAAGTGGTTATTGTTACTGTGGAGAGCCATCCTGAGGCAATGTTAAGAGGGGGTTAATTGTAAAAGGCAGGTACTTCCCCTACAGCTCTGCTAGGTAACCAGGTGAACAGAGAGAGGAGTGCTGGTGTCTGGAGAGAGGAGACTTGAGTGCAGCCTGGATCTCACTGAAATACCTAAAAATTATTAAACATGGCTCCTTCTGCTGCTGCAAGATTTAGGCAAACCCTATAGTGCAATGGAGAATATGCTAGGGACTTTGAGGAGGTCTACCTATCCCAATCATGCTTCCAATTAGTGAAAATTGCAACACCATGGGTGAAACATAGCTTATTTCTGATCCACAAAACTTAAGGATTTTTGTTTTCTTTTGGCTCAATTCCAGTTGAAGGGTTCTAAAAGTGAAATGTGTTTGTCTTCTATTTTTTTTTTTTTTTGATGGCTTAACTTGATAGACGTGTCTTTTTCATCTGTACTATGTAGCGTATAAATGCTAATGCTGTGGATGTGTGTTGTGTTAAATATAATATACCATTACTCTGCCTCCTTGCCTGTGAAAGTAGATTACTAAATTCAAATTTGCATACAGGAAAGTTCATGAAATAATAAGTGTTTTTACGGATTGCATTTCCACAGATACATACATTACATATCATGTCAGGTTCAGGCACTATATAATTCAGCAATCTTATGTCAGGTGATGTATAATTAATCTATAATTAGCATAGCAAATACATTCACAAGTGTGGTACAAGGTGTTTATTATTTATTTCACTAGTTGCTTCAATTGAAAATAAAACACAATTTAAAAGAGAAACCTGGGTACCCACACTTTGATCTTGTCATCATTAACCATGGAAAAGGATCTAATGAGACATGTGATTGTTGAATTTATAGCCTAGAAGAATACATAAATAAAATGAATACAAAAATAAGGAAACACAAAGGCCACCCTAAATTCTCTGGAGTGACACAGAGCTACAGGTATTCACCACTGAAACTCTAGTATACTGTAAATTTCCATGTAGACTAGAAGGAAAAAACTATGCAGCAAATATAAAGACAGGTTTATGGAAGAAACTTCAGTAAGTAACTGTCCCTAAAGGGCAAAGGCAGACTGACAACCTCGCAGTCCCAAGGCTTTTGAAAGGACCACTTCTGAAATACCACATGAGAATGCAAACTTTTGAGTTTTCCTCTCCCCCAATCAGACTACTCCGTAAGTCTCATTGACATTTTTTTCTTTTGTCTTTACTTTGGCTGCATGTAGCATATGTAATCTAATTTCCGAATGTCCCAATGCCATCTGCATGTAAATTAAAAGCTATTACAATTGATCACTCCTCTCTTTCAAACCAGGTAGGACAAGGTGTTTTCACAGGTAATTGGAATACAACTTAATAACACAGTTTGTCCCTGTGCTGTAATGCATCATTTAAAAAAAATTCTGATTGGTCCCTAAACATTGTAACTACTCAGTGTAAACAATAGCTAGAAACCAGGAAGGGCTTAAAGGACCATTTAGGTCACTTCATGGTGATTAGTCAGTATTAGCCACTGCATGTGAATCTGACTAATCCAGGGTGAATCTCAGTTTGGGATACATTATTCACTTTTATTTACTTACATATTTAATTTTACAGTTGAGGAAAGTATGTATTTTATATCTGAATACATTAATTGCTGTTTCCTAGTATTAGCTTTAAAACATGCACATCTGTACCTCATTGCCTCTAAGACTGAGAAGTGAGTAATCAAAAACCACTGATCGCTCAGTTCTCGGTCTTCAGTGAGCAGAGAGCCGTGGCTGTCAGTCATTGGCAAGCTGAGAGGCTGATCCATCTGTTGGTCCAGGCACCTGAGTTTATCCCTACATTAAAGTCATAAGCTCTCTAGAGCTAGGACCAGCTGAGTGACATTAGATGACAGCAGACTTTAGCCTTAAAATTAAAAAAGATGGAGTGCTAGAAATGCAGCTAGTGTGATATGGAAATAGTTCCAAGGTCCAGGTGTGCCAGTAGGCAAAGTTAATTTACTGCTGAGACCAGACCAGGGTTTAGGGGTTCTGGTCTGTATCAGTGTGGACAGCCAGCTGTAGAGAGCAGTGCCACTCTGAGTGCAGTATGTAAGTTAAAATTCAATGTTTAATAAAAGTATGATCAACTCACATTTTGGTGAGATATAATGTGCATGGCATAAGTAGCTTGGGCTCCTGTAGTCCAGCTGGGCAGCGGTGGTGGTCAGCAGTTCCCGGCGGCTCCAGTGGTTCCTGAGGCTCCAAAGCTGAAGACAGTCACACAACAAGCATGTCAGCGGTAATGGACGGGAGACGTGGTCAAGCTCACGTTCGGAGCATGCGTGCTCCTTCTTAAGGCAAATGCCAGACTGCTGGTTGGAAGCTAAACAGTGAGGACCTTGAGTGGAGAGTGAACAAGTTTTGCTTTTTGACTGCTGGTGATTGCTGGGTTGCATTTTTAGTTTTTTTGGGGGGATTTTCCTTGTAGCTTTTTAACACCTTCTTCTGACACTTTTTAAACAGCTTTTTTTTCTTTGCTTCCTTCAGCCTACTAAATAAGGGGAGTGGTTAATTGGTCACAGGCACTTGAGGCCTATATAACCTTGTGTAGAACTCATTGTGAGCCTGCTCATCTTTGAGCTTGCTGGAACTTAGACCAAGTGGAACTGGACTAAGTGTTGAGTTAAAAACCAGAGTTCAAAACAGGAGGTTATAACAGGGACCATAGTACCTGTGTAGTGTGAGTACCTGAGTGTTGTCTGAGTAGTGTGTGTGGATCATTAGTACTTGTGTATTGTGTACTGTGTACTTGTGTATTGCCCGTGCACATGGGTCTGCGGGTGCACATAGGTCTGCACGTAGCTCTGCGAGTGCATGTAGGTCTGAGAGTGCATGTAGGTCTGCACGTTGGTCTGTGAGTGCATGTAGGTCTGCAAGTGCACATAGGTCTGTACGTAGGTCTGTGAGTGCACGTAGGTCTGCACGTATGTCTGCGAGTGCACGTATGTCAGCAAGTACACGTAGGTCTGCACGTAGGTCTGTGAGTGCACGTAGGTCTGCACATAGGTCTGCGGGTGCACGTAGGTCTGCGAGTGCACATAGGTCTGCACATAGGTCTGCTAGTGCATGTAGGTCTGCGAGTGCACGTAGGTCTGCGGGTGCACGTAGGTCTGTGGGTGCATGTAGGTCTGCGGGTGCATGTAGGTCTGCGAGTGCACGTAGGTCTGCACGTAGGTCTGTGAGTGCACGTAGGTCAGTGAGTGCATGTAGGTCTGCATGTAGGTCTGTGAGTACACGTAGGTCTGCGAGTGCACATAGGTCTGCAAGTAGACATAGGTCTGCAGGTGCACGTAGGTCGGTGAGTGCACGTAGGTCTGCGACTACCTGTGTATTTTCTTGTTGAGTGCATGTGTATTGTCTTATCAGGAAGCTAGTTGTTAGGTAATTTGGACAGGGTATAATCCCCAATCCTCATTAAATTAATAGGTACAATGCCAGGTGGGTGTGGAGAGGCGACTCATTGTACATTTTGCGGCATGTATGCGTGCCTTGATCATCCAATCAAGGGTAAATACTGCTGTGCAAAATGTAAGCAAATTGTTTCCCTGGAAGCCCAGGTTCTGCATCTGGGGAAGCAACTGTCAGCACTGAGAAGTCCCTTCATACTAAAGTACAGCCAGGAACATATGGCAGGTGCCGGCAGGGACCAGCACAGAGGCAAGTGGAGAAAAATGAGGTTCAGGCACTAGGAAAGAGTAGATGGGTGACAGTCAGGAAGGGTAGAGGAGGAAGTGCCAGGGAGGCTGATCCAGGGCTGGAGCATCCCAATAAGTAGGCTCCATTGAGTGACATTGGTGAAACCAGTCAGGGACCAGCACTGCTGGAGTTGAGGGACTCTCCTAGCTGTCAGGGGAAGAACTCCACCAGTGAGAGTGGGGGGAAGCGAAGGGAAAGGAAAGACAGATTCTGGTGGTAGGGGACTCAATTCTTAGAAGGACAGAGAGGCCAATCTGTAACAAAGACCTGAGGTGCCAAACTGTATGTTGTTTACTGGGCGCTGGTTTGGCACATCATGGATCTTGTGGACAGATTACTGGGAGGGGCTGGGGAAGACCCAGCTGTCATGGTGCATGTTGGCACCAATGACAAAATCAGAGGCAGTTGGAGTGACCTAAAGAACGATTTTAGAGACTTGGGAGCTAAATTAAGGAAAAGGGCCTCCAAGGTAGTATTCTCAGGAATACTACCTGTACATAGAGCCACACTAGAAAGGCAGAGGGAGATTAGGAAAGTAAACAAGTGGCTGAAGAACTGGTGTAGTAAGGAGGGGTTTGGGTTCCTGGAGGACTGGGCTGAATTCTACCATCTGACCCAATTTTATGGGTCAGATGGTAGACGGACCAACAAGAAATAAAGCGTTACTGGATCTACTGATTACCAACAATACAGACCTGATCACGGATGTGGAAATACGGGGCAATTTAGGTAACAGCGATCACCGTCAATTGGCTTCAGTATAAATCACACAAATAGGAAACATAAGGGGAATACAAAGACACTGAATTTCAAAAGAGCCAACTTCCCTAAACTACGAACCTTGCTAGAAGGCATAAATTGGGATAAAATCTTAAGCCAATGCATCCCATTGGGTAATAAATTTAAAAGAGCGAACAAAAGTCCTGGATGGCTTAACTCCAATGTAAAAATGCATATAAAAGCAAAGAAGAAGGCCTTTAAAAAATACAAGGTTGAGGGATCATCATCAGTATTCAGACTTTATAAAGAATGCAATAAGAAATGTAAGGGTACAATAAGGATGGCTAAGATAAAACATGAACGACACATAGCAGAGGAGAACAAAAAAAATCCCAAGAAATTATTTAAGTATGTAAAAAGTAAAAAAGGGAGGACAGACCATTTTGGCCCCACAAAGAATGAGGAAGGACATCTGGTTACAAAGGATGGGGAGATGGTGAAGGTATTGAATTTATTCTTCTCCTTGGTCTTCATGAGGGAATCGGGGGGCTTCCATAACCAAAACTGCAGTGTTTATCCTCATGACACATCACAAGAAGCACCTCCATGGTTAACAGAGGACAGAATTAAAATTAGACTTGGGAAACTTAACATTAATAAATCACAGGGACTAGGTGGCTTGCATCCGAGAGTACTTAGGGAAATCAGTCAAGTAATTGCCAGACCATTGTTCCTAATTTTTACTGACAGTCTACGGACTGGAATGGTATCAGCTGATTGGAGAAAAGTCAATGTAGCACCAATATTTAAAAAAGGGCCCCAAATACATCCCTGGGAATTACAGACCAGTTAGCCTAACATCAATAGTATGTAAACTCTTGGAGGCGATGATAAGGGACTATATACAAGATTTTAGTAATGAGAATGGTATCATTAGTAGTAATCAGCATGGATTCATGAAGAATCGTTCTTGCCAAACCAATCTATTAACCTCCTATGAGGAGGTGAGTTGCCATCTAGATAAAGGAAGGCCCGTAGACGTGATGTATCTGGATTTTGCAAAAGCATTTGACACAGTTCCCCATAAACGTTTACTGTACAAAATAAGGTCCATTGGCATGGACCATAGGGTGAGTACATGGATTGAAAACTGGCTACAAGGCCGAGTTCAGAGGGTGGTGATAAATGGGGATTACTCTGAATGGCCAGGGGGTGCATAGTGGGATCCCCCAGGGTTCTGTGCCAGGACCAATCCTGTTTAATTTGTTCATAAACGACCTGGAGGATGGGGTAAACAGTTCAATCTCTGTATTTGCAGACGATACTAAGCCAAGCAGGGCAATAACTTCTCCGCAGGATGTGGAAACCTTGCGAAAAGATCTGAACAAATTAATGGGCTGGGCAACTATATGGCAAATGAGGTTCAATATAGAAAAATGTAAAATAATGCATTTGGGTGGCAAAAATATAAATGCAATCTATACACTGGGGGGAGAACTTCTGGGGGAATCTAGGATGGAAAAGGACCTGGGGGTCCTAGTAGATGATAGGCTCAGCAATGGCATGCAATGCCAAACTGCTGCTAACAAAGCAAACAGAATATTGGCATTCATTAAAAAGGGAATTAATTCCACAGATAAAATGATAATTCTCCCGCTCTACAAGACTCTGGTCCAGCCGCATCTAGAGTATGCTGTCCAGTTCTGGGCACCAGTCCTCAGGAAGGATGTACTGGAGATGGAGCGAGTACAAAGAAGGGCAACAAAGCTAATAAAGGGTCTGGAGGATATTAGATATGAGGAAAGGTTGAGAGCACTGAACTTATTCTCTCTGGAGAAGAGACGCTTGAGAGGGGATATGATTTCAATTTACAAATATCGTACTGGCGACCCCACAATAGGTATAAAACTTTTTCACCAAAGGAAGTTTAACAAGAATCGTGGCCACTCATTAAAATTAGATGAAAAGAGGTTTAACCTTAAACTACGTAGAGGGTTCTTTACTGTTATAGGGCGTACACACGGTCGGACTTTGTTCGGACATTCCGACAACAAAATCCTAGGATTTTTTCCGACGGATGTTGGCTCAAACTTATTTTGTCTACACACGGTCGCACAAAGTTGTCGGAATTTCCGATCGCCAACCATGCGGTCACGTACACCACATACGACGAGACTAGAAAAGGCCAGTTCAGAACCAAGCGCGGCACCCTTTGGGCTCCTTTTGCTAATCTCGTGTTAGTAAAAGTTTGGTGAGAAACGATTCGCGCTTTTTCAGACTTGTGGTTTTCAGATCGTTTTCTGCCGTTCAGTTTGTGCTTGTGGGTTTGTATCTGCTCTTCAGTGCGTGCAAGCAAGTTCCGCGTGACTTTAGGTAGTCATTGTATTCTTGTTCGTTCGTTACTGGTTTTCAGGTCGCTCTTCACAGGCCTTGCTGTTCTTCAGTGCGTTCTGTTACTTCGTTCTGAGCAGCCGACCGTTTTCTAGCCATGTTTCGTATGCGTAATCCTCGTAGAGTTCATGCTGTGCGGGGGCTTGGTGTTGGGGTCCTGACCTTGACACAAGTCCAGTCCATGAACAGGGTGGGGAGGAGTTCATGGACCAAGAATTGGTTGCTTCAGCGTGACCAGTTCTGTCATATGCCTTTGCTCCGTGAGATCCGTGAGAATAATCCTGATGATTTCAGGAACTTTCTCAGGATGACGGACCCCGTGTTTCACCGTTTGTTGACCCCCTATATCAGCAGGCAGGATACCTGCATGAGGCAAGCCATCACTCTGGAGCAGAGGTTGGTCGCTACCCTGCAGTATTTGGCCACAGGGAGAAGTCTGCAGGACTTGAAGTTCTCGACAAGCATCTCCCCCCAGGCTCTGGGTATCATCATCCCAGAGACCTGTTCTGCCATCTTACAGGTCCTGCAGAAGGAGTATATAAAGGTAAGATTTTTATCCTTTTATATCATATTGTATTGTATATGTATTGTATTGTATTGAATGTTTGCTAATATCTTGTATTTCTTTCCTCATTCCCTAATTACCATGATTGGAATATGCTGTGAATGTCCCCTTTCTCCTCATGCATGCTGGATTTTTATGTAATTATTATTTTAGGTCCTTCATACATATTTGCCCTTCAGTAACCTCCCCAGCATGGTGTCTCCTGGCCTATATTCACCTCATGTAGTCACTTAACAATGAATTTTATCTGCTCCATAGTAGTGCTTTACCCCAAACACCCCCTAAAATGTTTGGAAATGTTATTTTTGATTTAAATTCAGGCAGAGTGCCAGAGGCTTTTTTTTGTGGTGTCCCCAAATCATTTTTAGTAACCCTCCCTCCCCCAACTGCTAAGTCAGCTGATCCCAATTCTCTATCCTCAATCATCTATCTGCTGACTTTGCCAAACCCATACACAATATACCCACCTCTTTACTGGTCAGATTTATGGATGAATTCCCCAAAGCATGTAGTGCAATGGCCTGCCTGTATACTTTCCAATGGTACTGTTTAAAGTTTTTGTATTCTATTATTATCTTGATAGGTAATAGCAGAATATCCAAATGTCCTCAAATGTGTACAGTGTGTATTTATATCTTTGTATTATGACACTTCTTACCTGTCCAGTGGTCTGCCAATAGTGTAACTAAGGAGGGTCTGTTCAAAGTAATACCCATTATTTAGGCATTCATCTCTCAATGAAGTGAAGAGGGTTACCTGTCCAAGATTTACACACACCCCCTATAATGTTAGAAATGGCCCATGAGAGGGGGGGAGGGGGAATATGATAGGTGTACCTTATACTTTGTTGTTGTTAAATTCCCCTTAGTAAATGCTATCTGGAGGTTGCCCCATAATGTTTGTGTATAATCTGCTTGCCATGTATCTTTGAAAAAATAGTAATGTTTATTGTTTTTTCCTCAACAGTTTCCTTCAACGCCACAGGAATGGCAGACTGTGGCCTCCCACTTTGCCCAGCGGTGGGACTTTCCTAACTGTGGAGGGGCAATTGATGGGAAACACGTCCACATCGTCCCACCACCCAACTCGGGGTCGTACTATTATAATTACAAGGGGTTTAATAGTATAGTGATGTTGGCGGTGGTGTCGACTAATTAGGAGTTCTTGTATGTGGACGTGGGGAAGAATGGCCGGATGTCCGATGGTGGAGTGATTGCCCAGACGGAGTTCTACAGGCGTCTCCAGAATGGCAGCTTGGACTTGCCAGCTCCAGAGGACAATGTTGAAGGACTCCCATTTGTGTTTGTTGCTGATGAAGCATTTGCGCTGGGGGACCACCTGATGCAGCCATTCCCGATGAGGACCCTCACCCCGGAACAGAGGGTTTTTAATTACCGGCTGGCCAGAGCCCGAAGAGTGGTGGAGAACACATTTGGAATCCTGGCCAGCCGGTTCCGACTATTTCTGACACCCATCCATATGGCGGAGTATAAACTGAACCATATTATACTGGCGTGCTGTGTTCTCCATAACTTTTTAAGGAAACATTCGGCCAACTATGCTGGCTCAGTTGGGCCTGAGGCCGGAATCCTACATCAAACCACACTGACGGCGCTTGAAAGTGGCCGTTCTGGCTTGCCCTCCCTGAGTGCCCGTGATGTCCGGTTACGCTACCTGGAGTTCTTTGCGGGTAGGGGGGCTATTAATATGCCAGACAATATGTGAAGCCTTTTTCTAATAAAAAAACCAAAAAAATTCTTGGTGGACATTTACTGCTTGTGTTTGTTTTAGCTAACCCTGTCATAAATGTGTTGAGTCCAGAAAATGTCGTGATTGTGTAACCTTATACAAAGCACTGTTGGCTGTTATTTCCTAAATGCAAAAACACATTTCACTACAAGTGCAGTTGCAACTGCACTGAAACAGCACTTGTAGTGCAAAGTGAATTTGCCCTTAGGAAATAGCCCCCATTTTCACAGAAAGCAGCAATTACATCACCACAAAAGTGTTGTAGTGTTGAGACAATAATCCACACATTCTTGATTAACAATCTTTTTAATACCTGCACAATCACATGTGCATTTACCAAAGGTTTTTCAAACAAACCAACATGTTTGTTGTATAACAATTTTTGTGGTGGCATTATCCAAAATCAAAATGTCCATTTTATAGAAAACAGGCCTGTGTAAAACCAACAAGAAAAGACACAGATCTTGGATTTACAAACGTCACATTTGGTCAAATTTGAAGGCAATATCAGACATCAGGATCAGGAACTGTGTTTGATATTGCGTTCAGATGGGGGGAAATCACCCCTGGAAAAGCCAAATTTGGAAGATGCACACCAATTTCCCAATGTCAACATGTGCTATCTGCCATCACGGGGGATCAAGGGATGTGTTTTGGGGGAGCAAGCCCTTCCTCACCGCTACTTTATTATTGAGGAAGGGGTTGCACCCCCAAAACGCGTCCATTGATCTCCCGTGATGGCAGATAGCACATGTTGACACACTGTGTGCATCCTCCAAATTTGGCTTTGGGAAAAATCACAAAAACATTTTGCACATTGTAGCACACAAAAGAAGAAAGTGATTTGGAGGGTTTTTAAACTCACCCCAAAACATCAATGATGTTTTTATATTTTGGAATAACATCATTGATGTTTTTCTTGATGTTTTCCCATTGTAAATTACACCCCATGATCTCCCCGATCAGGATCTGGGCACTTTCGGATGTGAAAGGATCTGGATCCACACCCTCACGATCATCTAAAAAGAGAGGAACCCCAAAATAAATTTGGTTTAAAAAAAATGCCGCCATCCATCTCTTATCTGAGCCTGTGGTTGCAGACACTCACCTGTTGTGGTGACTAGTTCCACCACATCTTCTTCTTCCTCCTGCTCAGCTTGTGTTGGGGGGATTTCCCCTTCTTCCAGTGGGGGGGGCTCTGGTCTCCTCGGATGAGGGGTGTCCTCCGAGTCTTTTCTCCCCTATGTCAAAAAAAAATGGTATACTTAGCACACAGATATTTGATGGCAGAACTAGAAATAGGAAACATTGTTTGGAAGTGGGGTACAATTGTCAATTTTAGCAGAGTTCCAAGATGTAGTTTTTTTAGTGTCCTTTGTCAAGCTGCAATACTTTACCTGTTTGGTACAAGCTTCACAGATGTAGCCCCCCCTATAGTATACACTGGAGCACCTGTGTGGCCCCCCTAATAAAAATGGTGTTCTGGGGTCCCACACTAGTGCTCCAGTGTCCAGATGTGAAAACAGCTGCTCAGTGTCCTCTCCTTACACAGAATCTAGTTTGCATTTCATTCTAGTAACAAAGCCATCTACACAACCCAATTCTTTGAAGACAAGTATAGGGCGTCAAAATGGTGGCCAAATGCATATGGGCTAAACAATGGTATTTTATATTTGGAACAAAAAATGTTGGATCCGAACGAATAATGTGCCCATGAACTTGAAAGTTGCCATTTTAAAGTGTACAACAGTTCCTAAAAGCACATGGAGCAGCACGAATGTAATAAACATAAAGAATTGGAACACAGCACAACTACTTACTTTTTTGCAGCACTCTCCGGATCTTTCGTTACTGCTCATGTTCTCGTAATTTCAGGTCTGACCACCGCTTCCTGAGCTGATCTTTCGATCGTCGTACCCCGAAATTCCGGTGCAGACTCCTGACCACTTTCGCCATGATCTTGGCCTTTCGGATATTGGGGTTGGGGTAAGGCCCATACTTTCCGTCATAGTCGGCCTTTTTCAGGATGTCCACCATTTCCAACATCTCCCCAAAGGACATATTTGAGTCCTTAAATCTCCTTCTGGATTGGGACATTTCAGGCTCTGGCCTCTCCTCCTCCTCCTCCTCCTCCTCGTTGCTACAATTAGCACGTACCTGCTGCCTATCCACCATGTGCTCTTCCCTCACTGCGCCGAACGAAAAGGGGCGGGGAATAGACTTGAAAGAAAGTCAGGGGCGGGCGGAGTTATACGCATGCGCAGTGTGTATAAAGCGTAACACACATGCGTATTACGTACGATCTGTGAGCGGAGGAAGGAGCATCGGAGACGCCGATCGTGATAACGAAGGTAAGATCTAAACTTGCGCCTATACTGCTTCGAAATGGAAGCCTATATTGTAACAAGATTAGGGGAGTTTGGCCTGACATTAGGGTTTGTCTTGTGTTGTGTCTTGCAGAGAAAATGGATGGGTTCAACGACCACAATTTCCTCCCCCTGTTCATAGACAAGTACAGGGAGCTGCCCTGTCTGTGGCAAGTGAGACACCCCCACTATAATCACAAACAGAAGAGGCAGGCAGCGCTGGAGAAACTGCTGGAGTTGGTGACGCCGGTGGTCCCCACAGCAACCATCCCCTATTTAAAAGCTAAAATTGGTGGCCTGAGGAGCACTTATCTGAGGGAGCGCAAGAAGGTCACAGATTCCCAGAGATCCGGAGCTGCAGCAGATGACGTTTATGTCCCCAGGCTTTGGTACTATGAGAGACTGCGATTTCTGTCAGACCACACTGAAGTCAGGGAATCCCTCTCTACTCTTCCTTCCACGCTTCCTTCCACCCCAGCTGAGGCTTCCGATGTCCAACCTGGGCCTTCCAGCCAGGAAGAAGTGGAGGAGCCCAGCTGGAGTCAGGTATAGCATTCTTCTACAGATTTCTGGTCAATAAAGAAATGATGTTTATTAGATGTTATTATTGATCACTCATTTCTGATTAAAAAAAGTGTTTTACATATCAATAGACAGTAGTGGGCACCCAAAATTGCCACAAGAATGAAAACTGCTGGGCTCAGAATGATAGTCTGTTATATTTGTTAACATTGAATTTGCAACAGTCAGGAGGTGAAAATTGTGTGTGATTGATGAAGAAAAAACTAAAACTATGTCCCTTTTTCATACACAGGAAGACCTCAGCCAGGAGGAGGTTGTGGAATGTGGCAGTCAGGAGGAGGCGGGGATTAGTGGCAGCCAGGAGGAGGCGGGGCTAAGTGTCAGCCAAGAGAAGCCTGGGACCAGTCGCAGCCTGACTGAGTCTCAGGTCCCTCCCCTCCGCCTGCCACATAAACGAGCCAGGAAGGCCACTCCGAGTCCCGTGCATGATTCAGCGTTCAGGCTGATCCAGGAGGCTTCATCGTCCCTCAGAGCCTAACCAACTCCTGAAGAGGCCTTTGCCTGCATGGCTGCCACCAAATTGCAGGGCATGCAGGAGGGCCAACGCAGGCTCTCTGAGGACCTTATTTATAAAGTCCTACGTAAGGGGGTGAGTGGGGAACTAACACCCAAGAGGGATGTCATTGAGATGGACAATCCTCCTCCTCCTCATGCTGCCACAACTCCACCACCACAGCCACAGCGTGTAAGGAAGCGTGGAAAGAAGACCTGAGAGTGATGACCCTGGGTTCAGTCTGGTCTGACAGAAGATGCAGTCTCTTGTATAACCACAGCCTGGGGACACAGATGTCATCTGCTGCTTTCCGGATCTCTGGGACTTCTGGACCAGACTGCACTTCCTTAGATAAGGACTCCTCAGGCCACCAATTTTGCTTAAAAATAGTTGATGTCTGCCCTGGGGGTCCAAGGCTTCGCCCACTTCTGCAGTTTCTCCAGCGTTGCCTCCCTCTTTGTTTAGTTGTGAGCCCTTACTAAAAATTTTTTAGGTAAATTATACTCTCCTGTGTGTGTTTTCATCCAAAAAGGACAGTTTGTTGGTGACGATTCAGGTACATTTCTAACATAAAATGTGAAATTAACAAGAGACACCAACACCAAACAATCTCCTACAGATTAAATAGAACAACATATCAATGGTGTTGTGGGAACTTGTCACCAAAAACACACACAAACATTTTCGGGAGTACAAATCAAAATTGCAAAAAAAAAAAAAAAAACACAAAAAAAGAATCTACATTAAAGACAAAAAAATATATAATACATATACAAAAATATGTTGTCAGATGTGAGAAATCAAAATATATTGAGGGAATCACGATGAATAGTAAAGAAATAAGTTTGTGAGAAGTGTGTGTGAATATGAGCAGCAAAACTACTTAATTCTTGTCACATTATAAAGAAGAAGAGAGTGCGCTGTATTAAACCATTTTTAACATTGCAGCGTGACGAAAGTGCTGTATCCATTGCGAACGCTAAGTTTACCAGAACGAGCTGTTCGGTGTCGGAATTTCTTCTGAGCATGCGTGGCACTTTGTGCGTCGGAACAGGCCACACACGGTCGGAATTGACGCGATCGGATTTTGTTGTCGGAAAATTTTATCTCCTGCTGTCCAACTTTGTGTGTCAAAATCCAATGGAAAATGTCCGATGGAGCCCACACACGGTCGGAATTTCCGACATCACGCTCCGATCGGATATTTTCCATCGGAAAATCCGACCGTGTGTACGGGGCATAAGAGTGGCAAGGATGTGGAATTCCCTTCCACAGGCAGTGGTCTCAGCGGGGATCATCGATAGTTTCAAGAATCTATTAGATAAGCACCTGAACGACCACAACATACAGGGATTTTCAAGGTAATACTGACATATAATCTCACACAAGGGTTGGATTTGATGGACTTGTGTCTTTTTTCGACCTCATCTACTATGTAACTATGTATGTAACTATGATTCCTTCATTGCACAAACCCCTGAAGATATGGCAAGTAATTTCTATTACTTCATCACAGATGATTCTTATACCCCTTGTCTGACCAAATATAAGCTTATACATCTCTTCACACAAGCACTAATAGCAACAACTGTGCCCCTATGACTTATAAAATTCTTACTGCCAGTTCTTTACCTACTGTATGCCTCTTTTACCATCTGAACCCGGCATTTTAATATACATCCAATTAAGGTATAGGCTGAAAGTCAAAGGAAACATTGGTCTTTTTTGACCTAATGTCAATGTTGTAAAAAAAATAATGATTTTAAATTGTTGTTCTCCTATATTCACTTTTTGAACTCAGCAAGCTGATTTAAAGATATTGGTTCTTCCACCCTTACCATAAAGAGTGATGTCCCTTTAGAGTGCAAAGGTTTTTATTGTTATTGTTATGTTGCTTAATTGAATGTCTGTTAAGGTTCATTCTGTTCAATATACTGCTAACTTTAGTTAACGTGTATATGTGCAATGTTCATTTTTATAATATATATTGAATGCAGCCATCATCTCTGGACATAAGAAAGTCTACAATTTACTACTGAAATATAATACAGAACATAGCCACTAGACATAGAAGGAGCCCCAGGGATAAATATGCACATTTAAAGGGTCAAAATAAAAGAGGATGTTAATATATGACACAAAAACAGGCTGACTTTTTCCATTCCAGAAGTTCACGTGATAACAGATTTTTAAAAGTTTTATGTTTTTTTTTTTTTTTTACAAAGTATCAAGAACCATGGTTACATAGATCTTTGGGGGAAATCCCTGGGGACCATTCATAATAAACAACTGAAAAATTAGAAGGGGAGAACAAAGAAAGGTGGGGGAGCAGGTAGGGTAGAAGGGGGGAAGGAACCAAAGTTGAGGTCTTTCATGGGGGGGGAGCTGCAAGTAGTACAACATTATAACCAAAAAGTAAAACAAAACCCATGAGATAGCAGTGTCCGTCAAGATTACTAAGAGGAGGTAGGGACTGTGGCGTCAGTCTCTTTTGAGAAGGGTGGGGGTAGGTCTCATCCATTGTAGGGTGGAAAGAGGCCTGTGAGAAAGATTTCCACAGTGTGCAAAACCTTGGTCATGTAAAAGTCCCATTTGTTGTGGAAGCACGATGAGTTATTATGAGGGGAGAATGACATATCCAGTCTTTCTTTGCGTAGAAGAGTAGTGAGTTCCATTTTCACCTCTGAAATGGTTGGGGGGTGGTGGAGGTCCATTGTTTGAGGATGGTCCTCCTAGCAGCCATGAAGCAAGTGGAGAGCCATGCTTTGTTGCGTTGTATGGTCAGTCAGTAGTTGTAATTTTGTATATCCTAAGAGTGAGTTGTCCAAAAAGCTAAAGAACAGAAGGAGGGTGTGTTTACATGGTTGGTACCCCGTAACCAAGGCGGCAAAGTTTTCTAGTTGGTCCCAGAAGCAAGAGATGAGAGGGCAATGTCACAATGTGGAACAGGGTGGGTCTGTGCACGTAGCACAATGGACACTGTTGCTGAATTGTAGAGGTCAAGGACAATAAGAACAGTATGTATGCATGGTGCATGATTTTGAATCACTGTGGGAGGCCCATGTGGAGAAGTACTGCCATTCTTGAGAGAAGAGAGGGTGTCCAGTTATTGGTAGGTACTGAAATAGAAAAGGGGAGATCCCTAGTTTTTTTCTGATCTCCCTTCATGCTATTAAAGTATCACGTAGCAGTAGATTATGCTTTAAAGAGGGAGGGAGAGAATTTGTTTTGCAGTGCATTGAAGCGGACAATCCACACAGGTCTACCATCTGGGACTCCAGGTCATGGATGCCCCCAACATCCAATAGGTGATATCTGCCAAATAGGGAGAGAGGGAAGTCTGTCCAGTTTTCTAGTTTACCAATGATTTTGGAGATGACAGGTAGTTAAGGTAGTAGAGGGAGAATGGTCATTTGCCTATTTTGATACCAGGATAAGTGATGTGGGTCTTATCTACAGAGAAGGTGGAATGAGCTGTCGGGGGGGGGGGGCATGGTATAAGGGAAAAACTTCACTTTTGGAAAAATTATTCCTGAGTCCTGAGCAGGCTTGGAACTGTGTGACAATATCTAGAATATGAGACATATCTGACTTGGGATCTGATGTAAAAATGTAATTAGTGATGGCAAAGAGGGCTGTACATACTTTCTCCGTGGAGATTGGAATGGAAAAGCAGGAAACATGACAGGGGCTCTAGTGCCAGGTTAAAAAGGAGAGGGGACAAGGGTGATCCTTGTCTAGTTTTTTTATGTAGGGGGATGCTATTTGAGATATGGCCTGCATCTACCATGCTGGCACATGGGACGGAGTACATAGAAGAAATCAGGTGAAGGAAGGGGCCATCAAAACCGAATCTCTGGAGAGCCAATTGCAACCAGTGAAAGCTGGCATTATCAAAAGCCTTCGCGGCATCTGGCTAGGTCACTGGTGGGATTGGCTCTCGCCTGCTCTAGGACAGTAAGGACTCTACGAATATTGGACGTGGCTGAATGTCCAGTGTAAAGCCAGCCTGAGAGGGGTGGATTAGTGATAGCATGATCAATGCTAACCTGTTGGCCATGATTTTGGAAAGAATCAAGATTGAACAGCGAGATCGGACGGTAAGAGCCTGGCTCAATTATGTCTCTGCCTTTTTCGGGGGACGGAAAGAAGGATTGGAGCAATAGGATCGGCAGATATATTAAAGAAATTCCAAAGTGTATCCATCTGGGTCTGGAGCTTTGCCTGAAGCCAGGGAAGCCATCGCAGAGGTCATGGTCATGTCAGTGATTGGGACGTTGAGCTGGTCCAAAGGTAGGGGGTCTACCCGGGGGAGCTGGACCTGGTCAAGAAAGGCCTGTGCCACTGTGGCATCAATAGGATCAGGGCCATACAGGTTAGCATAGAATCGTTCTAAGATGGACTGAATGTCTTTAGGGGAGGAGAACATGCCATTCGGGTTTTTCAGGACGGATATATGGGCATGGGTACGAGGTCTCCAGAACAGTAAAGATAATAGTTTTCCTGCCTGTTTGCCATAATTGTGATGTTGCAGATCCAGGAGCAACTGGTGGATTCACTCCTGAGCTTCGGCCCACAAGTCAAACCAGTTTTTCGCCTCTCCCCAAGTCTTCCTATGTATTGGAGAGTTCTGTTGTGTGAGACGATTCTGGGCTGTATAAAGGGTGTCATTAGTTGTGTGGTACTGTCTGTTGACATTCTTTTTGTAAGCTGCAGAGAAGGCAATGATCTTACCCCAAAGCCTGGCTTTCACGGCCTCCCAAAATAGGCTTCCCTGATAACTCTCAGGAGGTCCTGGTTGCTGGATAGGTGGGATGGAAATCCCCAGGTTCTAGCTGAACTAGAGGGCACAAGACCTGCCAAGTTAACTGAGATCGGGGCATGGTCAGAGATTGCAATCTCAGATGTAAGGGGATCCGTAGTATGTTCTATTATGGGGTGGGGAGAAAAAGATATTCTTTACCGATGGGATTAGCAACCCTCCAAAGGTCTACTAATTGAAGGCCATCAACAAAATGCATTAGAGGGGTATTAGCTGGTTGGGAGGGGGTATCTGTGGAGGCCGTGCCCTGGGAATTGTCCTCCAGGAGGTGCATTACAATGTTAAAATCACCCCCAACTAACAGAGAAAGGTGGATGTAGGGAGCTAAGCGAGAGGTAAGGCCCTGAAAGAAGGGTTTGGAGGGGGAGTTTGGGGCATAAATGTTGGAGAGTATGCATTCTCTAGAGAATAATTTCAGCTTGATTATGACAACCCGACCGTTCTCATCACTCTCCCCTGAAAGAACCTCATATGGGAGGTTTTTATGGCTAAGGATGAGCACACCTGCTTTTCCTTTTACAGACGCAGAGCCATAGACTTGACCTACCCACAATTTATGCATGCGGTTGAAGTCTTCTAGAGATAAATTAGTTTCCTGTAACAGGGCTATTTCTGTCTTGAGCTGCTTAAGGTGATGTAGGATAGCCAGTCTTTTATGGGGAGCCTGTAATTCTTTGACCTTCCAGGATACTACATTCATGTCAGGGCAGTACTGGGGGGTTGGTAAAGAGGATAAAGGTGAAAGTAAATGACAATGTGGGTGATGCCGGGGAAGTGCCGCCTGGTGGGGAATGGAAGTGGAGGGGGTGCTTGCATCCTGTAGAAAGAGGTGTGGAGTGGTGACTAACCCAACAGAGGTTAACAAGGAAAAATAAACATAAATACACTACAAAAACACATGGACTTCTCTTTCTTCCACATGGGAAATACTTCTCCCGGGACAGCGTTACCAGAGATGTGAGGAAGACCCGCTTGCATACAATGTAAGATGGGTGCCCCCTGGGGCAGGCACTATCTGGTAGGGCATGTTGCAATGCTATTAGAAGGACAAGAAGGTTGGGACTTTGAGTGAAGCACCTCGGGGCAAGAGGCACCTCCATCCCTAGTTTCAATATAAAGGAGGGGGCAGTTAGGGACATTTTTGCAGATTTATTAAAAAAAGAAAAACTGAACTATCACATGGTCCTAAGTATTCAGACCCTTTGCTGTGACACTCATATATTTAACTCAGATGCTGTCCATTTCTTCTGATCATCCTTGAGATGTTCTACACCTTCATTTGAGTCCAGCTGTGTTTGATTATACTGATTGGACTTGATTAGGAAAGCCACACACCTATCTATATAAGACCTTACAGCTCACAGTGCATGTCAGAGCAAATGAGAATCATGAGGTCAAAGGAACTGCCTGAAGAGGTCAGAGACAGAATTGTGGCAAGGCACAGATCTGGCCAAGGTTACAAAAAAAATTCTGCTGCAACTTAAGGTTCATAAGAGCATAGTGGCCTCCATAATCCTTAAATGGAAGATGTTTGGAATGACCAGAACCCTTCCTAGAGCTGGCTGTCTGGCCAAACTGAGCTATCGGGGGAGAAGAACCTTGGTGAGAGAGGTAAAGAAGAACCCAAAGATCACTGTGGCTGAGCTCCAGAGATGCAGTCAGGAGATGGGAGAAAGTTGTAGAAAGTCAACTATCACTGCAGCCCTCCACCAGTTGGGGCTTTATGGCAGAGTGGCCCCACGGAAGCCTCTCCTCAGTGCAAGACACATGAAAGCCGCATGGAGTTTGCTAAAAAACACCTGAGGGACTCCAAGATGGTGAGAAATAAGAGTCTTTGGTCTGATAAGACCAAGATAGAACATTTTGGCCTTAATTCTAAGCGGTATGTGTGGAGAAAACCAGGCACTGTGCATCACCTGTCCAATACAGTCCCAACAGTGAAGCATGGTTGTGGCAGCAGCATCCTGTGGGGTTGTTTTTCAGCTGCAGGGACAGGACGACTGGTTTCAATCAAGGGAAAGATGAATGCGGCCAAGTACAGGGATATCCTGGACAAAAACCTTATCCAGAGTGCTCAGGACCTCAGACTGGGCCGAAGGTTTACCTTCCAACAAGACAAAGGCCCTAAGCACACAGCTAAAATAGGCTTCACAACAACTCTGTGACTGTTCTTGAATGGCCCAGCCAGAGCTCTGACTTAAACACAATTGAGCATCTCTGGAGAGACCTAAAAATGGCTGTCCACCAACGTTTACCATCCAACCTGACAGAACTGGAGAGGATCTGCAAGGAGGAATGGCAGAGGATCCCCAAATCCAGGTGTGAAAAACTTCTTGCATCTTTCCCAAAAAGCTCATGGCTGTATTAGATCAAAAGGGTGCTTCTACTAAATACTGAGCAAAGGGTCTGAATACTTAGGACCATGTGATAATTCAGTTTTTCTTTCTTAATAAATCTGCAAAAATGTCAACAATTCTGTGTTTTTTTTGTCAATATGGGGTGCTGTGTGTACATTAATGAGGGAAAAAATGAACTTAAATGATTTTAGCAAATGGCTGCAATATAACAAAGAGTGAAAAATTTAAGGGGGTCTGAATACTTTCCGTCCCCACTGTATATTGACCCCAATAGCAAAGAGAGATATAGGGGAAAAGGAGCATGGATAGGAAAATGTTAATACTCTCTACTCACTTGAGAGCTCAACATGTCACTGCAGATTGCCGAGAGGCCAGGGAGCATCACAAAATGTCTCTATCGAGAGCTGAGGTAGGAAAGGCCCCCAGGACAGGACACGACCAAAGCTCCTAACCAGGACAAGGAAATTCCCGCTGCCACGGCTGATGATATCAAATGCAGACTCCAAGCTGTCTGTGAAAAATGTGACTGATGTACAGTAAGTATATAGTAAAATACCCATCTATGTGTCCGTAAAAAGTAAATGATAACAGCAACTAGGAGCCAGTTGTTGAAAAGAGGTGTGTGTGTAAATGTTAGCCATCAATGAGTAATATGGCTATGTGTAGGAAAAATTGGAAAAACGGAAAAGATAATACTGCATATGGCCTCCCAGAATGTCTGGGAGAAAGTAATGGTATGAAGGCAGGGTGATTGAAACACCACATAATGTGGGCAAAGTACCTGTGTGGATCCAGTATCAGAGTGTAGAGAACTGCAACAACCCACAACCAGCAGCCACGAGCAGTGGAAACAACCAAACCAAGCGGGGATATAAATAGGCCGCCCATCCACCCAAGTGTCCTCCCACCAGCGTCACACTGGTGTGGTGCGAGTGGTGGAGCATTCCTGCCCAAGCAGTGTCAGCCGCCCACAGGACATGGGAAAACACTTCCCACACCAAGTGCCAGATGGTAAACGGAGGCCAAGAAGCAGCGTCTCAACGACGGCCCGATGCGTGGTGCCAATGACCCCCCCAGAAGAAGAAGAAGATGAAGGAAGATAGAAGAAAGAAGAAAGAAGAAGCATTTAAATAAAGGAATTGTCAAAAACTATCTTTTGTCATTTTTAACATTTTTGACAGTTTTTTAGTAAAATGGTAGGGGTACTTTTGTACCCCCTTACCATTTCACACAGGGAAGGCCGGGATCTGGGGGTTCCCTTGTTAAAGGGGGCTTCCAGATTCCGATAAGCCCCCCTCCCACAGACCCCCACAACCACAGGCCAGGGTTGTGGGGATGAGGCCCTTGTCCTCATCAACATGGGGACAAGGTGTTTTGGGGGGCTACCCCAAAGCACCCTCCCAATGTTGAGGGCATGTGGCCTGGTACAGTTCAGGAGGGGGGGCCGCTCTCTCATCCCCCCCTCTTTTCCTGCGGCCTGCCAGGTTGCGTGCTCAGATAAGGGTCTGGTATGGATTTTTGGGGGGACCCCACGCAGTTTTTTTTTATTTTAGCGCGTGGTTCCCCTTAATATCCATAACAGACCTGAAGGGTCTGGTATGGAATTTAAGGGGACCCCCACATAATTTTTTTTTTTAATGTTGGCCGGGGTTCCCCTTAATATCCATACCAGACCTGAAGGGCCTGGTATGGAATTTAGTGGGAACCCCACGTCATTTATTTTTTTAAATTTTGGCCGGGGTTCCCCTTAATATCCATACCAGACCTGAAGGACCTGGTATGGAATTTAGGGGGACCCCCACGTCATTTTTTTTTTTAATTTTGGTTTGGGGTTCCCCTGTGGGGAATTCCCATGCCGTTTTTATCAATGAACTTCTATGTGTATTGTTGGACCGGCAATGCAATAGCCGCGAGTAGTTTTCAATTACTTTTTTTCCTTTGAAATGTAATTTTGCTGTCAGACTGTTCTAAACATGGGAAACATGCGCCCCTTTACAGGCATACTATAGACATCCCCCAGCTACGAAATTTAAAGGAATATTACACTTTTATTGTTTGACTTTAAGCATTATTAAAATCACTGCTCCTGAAAAAACGGCCATTTTTAAAACTTTTTTTTGCATTGATCCATGTCCCCTGGGGCAGGACCCAGGTCCCCAAACACTTTTTATGACAATAACTTGCATATAAGCCTTTAAAATTAGCACTTTTGATTTCTCCCATAGACTTTTAAAGGGTGTTCCGCGGCATTCGAATTCGAAAAATTTGCTGGACTTGAAAGGGAGGTGAAAGGGCAAAGCAAAAAGATCCATGCTCTGCTAAAACAATTGCTGGACCTACGTTCCCGAGATGATACTAATGCACATATGCCTCACCCACCCAAGTTTAATTGAGATTGCCACCATTACAGAGGTTTTCTTAACCAGTGTTGTATATATTTTCAAATGAGACCCACTGCATTCACTTCTGAAAAACAGAAGGTAATTTTTTTTTTTTTGACTGGGGAAGCTCTAGCCTGGGCCTCCCCTTATATAGAACAAGACAGTGCCATGATGAATAAGTTCCAGACTTTTGAGGCAGCAATGAATCAGGTTTTCGATGATACCAACCGCTGCACTACTGCTGAAGCAAAGTTGCATAGTTTACAGCAGGGTAAACACTCTGTTGCTGAATACACAGCTGAATTTAGATGTTGAATCACATATACCACTTGGAACCCAGCAGCACAAAAATTGTCAGTTCCGCCAAGGGATTTCTGAACAGGTAAATGATGAGCTTGCCAGAGTAGAGACTCCTAATGATCTTGAGGCCTTCATCCAACTGTGTATCCAAATTGATTAGAGACTTACAGAAAGGAGGAAGGAGAGACTGGGAATGTTTGGAAGTAATGGTGGCATGCATTTCTCTGCTAAGCAATTTGTTCAGAAGGATCCAAGGGTTTCTCCAGAGTTTCTCCAGATTCTGACACAGCTGAACCTATGCAGGTTCATGCAATTAAGATATTCATTTCTATTCAAGAGAAAGAGAAAAGTCATTTGGAGAACCTGTGTCTATACTGTGGGGACTTTTACCCAGTCTATCTCCCCATTGATTTATGAAGAGAAGTCAATTCCGTATTCTCATTTTGTCATCCCTATTAAAATTATCTCTGATGGCACTGAAATGCCTTGCTCTGTTATGCTGGACTCTGGGGCTGGGGGGGAACGTTATGGAAATTTGCTCAAAGCAATAATATCCAAACAAGGAAAAAGTCTGCTCCTACCACAATGAAGATGGTTGATGGTTCACCCTTAACTTCAGGATGTGCTACCCATGAAACAGTCCCTTTGGTACTGCAATTTGAGACTAACGATCATGAGACGATCAATTTTCAGCTGATTATGTCACCCAAATTTCCTGTCATCCTGAGCATTCCTTGGTTTTCCACCCATAATCCCTCCATCAACTAGGAAGCATGGAATATAAACTTTACATCCTCCCATTGCAAGGAATTCTGTAGGGAACCTTGTCGAACATGTTCTTTGTCAGTCAAGGAATCACAGGGGAATGTAGTTACAACGCAGTCATATGACAACCTGCCTCCACAATATCATGAGTTCTTGGATGTCTGTGATAAGAATGCCTCATCACTCATATGATTGTCCTATAGAACTGCTCCCAGGGGCTGAAATACCTTTTGGTTGCCTTTTCAATCTTTCAGAACCTGAATTAAAGGTTCTCAGGGAATGGATTGATGAGAATTTAGAGAAGGGCTTCATTAGACTCTCAACGTCTCCTACAGTAGCAGCCCTGTTCTTTGTTGCAAAGAAAGATTCCACCTTGCGTTAATGCATTGACTACCAAGACTTGAATAAAATCACTATTAAAAACCGCTATCCACGTCCTTTAATCTCTGAAATGTTGGAAAAACTCTGCTCTGCCAAAGTCTTTACAAAACTAGACTCTTACGGGGGGCATATAATCTCATTCGCATGCGTCAAGGAGACAAATGGAAAACCGCCTTTAGAACCAGATATGGCCACTTTTTAGTCTCTGGTTATGCCTTTTGGCCTCTGCAATGCTCTTACCACTTTCCAACACTTCATCAATTATGATTTTCGAGACCTATCGGACCAGTTTGTGATTGTTTATCTGGATGATCTTCTCATCTTTTCTAATAACCCAGAGGAACATCGCAAACATGTTTGCACTCTCTTTGAAAGGCTAAGGAAGAACCAACTTTATATTAAATTGGAGAAATGTGAGTTCGAACAAACCCAAATGCAGTTCTTGGGATATATTATTTCTCCTAAGGAGTAAGCATGGATCCTGAGAAGATCAAATTAGCGGTAGATTGGCCTGTTCCTATAAATCTTAAAGAAATACAATGATTTGTTGGTTTTGCCAACTTCTACAGAAAAGTCATAATAAACTTCTCTAAAGTAATATCACCAATTACACAGCTGACAAAAAAAGGGGTGCCCTTTGTGTGGTCAGCTGAGGCACAAACTGCTTTTATTAAGATAAAGACTCTTTTCACTTCTGCACCAATATTGGTACATCCCAATCCTGAAGTTCCTTTTATAGTGGAAGTGGATGTCTCAAATTCTGCTGTGGGAGCTATCCTTTCTCAGAGAAAAGGAGAAAAGATGCAGCTTCATCCATGTGTGTATTTATCTCGCTTAATGTCATCAGCCAAAAGAAATTATGACATTGGGAAAAAGGAGTTACTGGCAATTATGGAAGCCCTTTCTGAATGGAGGCATCTGCTGGAAGGGGCTAGGCATCCAGTAACTGTTCTCACCGATCATGAAAATCTAGAATTCATTTGTTCTGCCAAAAGGATGTGTTCTAGACAAGCACATTCATCACTGTTTTTTTCCAGGTTTAAATTTATTATTACGTATCGACCTGTTGGATGAAAATGATCCTCTTCTCAATCATCTGCCTACAAATATTAACCTTGTGTACAAGAATGTATTTGGACTTATGCACATAGTCTCTATATACCTGAATCTGCTGGGATTGAAGCCCTCAGATTGTTTCATGACTCAAAACTCGCTGGGCATTTTGAGATTTCCAAGACTTTTTGGTGGCCCAGCTATAAGAAAGATTTCAAACACCATATGGCCTCATGCCTGACCTGTGCACGCAGTAAGACTCCCCAAGCTTCTCCTTTAGGGTTGCTCCAGCCACTCCCTGTTCCATCAAGACCATGGGGCTCAATTTCTATAGACTTTGTGGTAGATTTACCTCCATCAAAAGAAATTACCACTATCTTGGTCGCTGTTGACCGTCTCACTAAGATGGTTAATTTTATACCTGTTAAGGGGGTACCTTCTGCTGAACAAACTGCTGAGTTAATGGTTCAAGAAGTATTTAAACTACATGGAATTCCTGACGATGTGGTGTCTGACAGAGGAGTACAGTTTACTTTAAAATTTTGGAAAAACTTTTGCTCAGTCTTATGTGTAACAGCTAATCTGTCTTCTGCTATTCATCCCCAGTCTAATGATCAGACAAAGAAGACCAATCAAACCTTGGAGCAGTACCTTTGATGTTTTGTCAGTTATCTTCAGGATGACTGGGTGTATTATCTTTCTACAGCAGAGTTTGCATATAACAATTCTAAACAAAGCTCCACTTCTCAAAGTCGTTTTTATTTAAACAACGGGTATCATCCAGTTTTTATTCCTGATCTCCCTATCTCAACTCCAAAATTCCCTACAGTATAAAATGTCCCCTGTTTTTCACATATCACCACTTAAACCATTTCATGAAAATCCTTTTTCTGGAAGATATCTTCCACCTCCTCTACCTGTTGAGGTACACGGTGAAGTAGAATTTGTGGTGGAGACATTTTTTGATTCCAGGATATTTAGAAACAAGCTACAATATCTGGCCCAATGGGAAGGATATAGGCCAGAAGAAAATTCTTGGGATCCTGAGGAGCATGTTCATGCCTCTATATTAACAAGAGAATTCCACCAGAGGTTTCCTCACAAATCCAGCCCTAAGATGTCCAGAGGATGCCACCTGAGAGAAGGGGAGTACTGTCAGGATCTGGGCTCGAACCTGGGACCTCTTTTGTGTCTGACAAAGCTACAGTGGGGGTAGCGTGCATGAAGGGTGAGATATCCATAAAGAGCAGGTGTTGAGGAATTTGTCCTGAAGAAAGTGAGCTTTAGCAAACATTTGTTCAAGCATGGCATGTTCATTGAGGATGCATAGAACAATTGTAATATCAGGGGGGTTGCTTGTTTCCAGCTTCTAGGTCCAGTTTATTTGCCTCAAAGGTATGAGTGAGTACTGTATGGGATGTAAGAGGTCATGAGGCCATGCCAAGTCTAAGTAGAGACAGTTTAGGATCTGGTTGGATTGTGGATCTGATGATGGAGGAGATCAGATCAAAAATGGAGGACCAGAAAGTAGCAATGTGTGGCCAGGACCACCAAATATGTAGTGAAGATCCCGTGTGTCCACAGTTTCTCCGGTAAAGCGGGGAGTGTTGTGAGTAAATGGTAGCCTTTTTTTGGGGGTGTAGTACCAATTATGTAGTCATTTTTGTGAGGATTCCCAGTGTGACAAGCACTTGGAGTGTTTGAGAGGAAGCCGCGTAGCTGTACACCATTGGTGGTAGGTAGATGAGAAATTCACCCAATAGAGCACAGAAGAAGTTTTTTGTGGACAGGCATCACTGATGAGTAACCAAAAAAGCAAAAAGTTTTGCCTGGATCAACTGAATTTAATTAATCAATAATTGGCCATTTTTGCAGGTGAGTATAAATCTATCAGACAAAAGTCTGAATGCAGTTCAAGTTGCCCTATAAGCATATAAGAAAAACCAGAGAGAAGATTCTCTAAAGAGGGTCAACAAAGAACACTTTTGAAAATACAAACCAGCTTTATTAGTTACCAAAAAGATAAAAACCAAATAGAAAATTCAAACAGTGAAAAAGGAGCAATGTGGACAGACGGCTACCACAAACCAATTTAAAATTGGACAACGTTGTCACAGGGGGTTATAAAAACAAATGGGAGCCGCGGCAATACACCCACTCATACATATCAAACCATGCATCATCCATACAAATTGGAGTAAATAGTGTAGGTAAAGTCCATGTTAATTTTGGTATTAATTTCAGGTGTAGAATTATCCTATAGGAGAATATCCAACACACCATGGACAGTTCTTATACCAACAGTATATTAAGGATGTGGAGTAGGTGCACGATCTGGCTGTCAGGTCTAGATGTAGTGTGATCCAATGTGGATGAATCAAACTAATTATAAGTTGAGTCACAAATATAGTTGGTTGACAACCAGCTATTAATCAGACTGCATAGCAAACCGTTTCCAGATTACAGCATGAGGGGATGTAGGTTAGTCTACTAGAGCAGCCCACAAATATAGTTGGTTGACAACCAGCTGTTAATCAGACTGCATAGCAAACCGTTTCCAGATTACAGCATGAGGGGATGTAGGTTAATCTACTAGAGCAGCAATTTGTATGGATGATGCATGGTTTGATATGTATGAGTGGGTGTATTGCCGCGGCTCCCATTTGTTTTTATAACCCCCTGTGACAACGTTGTCCAATTTTAATTCTTTTGTGGTAGCCGTCTGTCCACATTGCTCCTTTTTCACTGTTTGAATTTTCAATTTGGTTTTTAGCTTTTTGGTAACTAATAAAGCTGGTTTGTATTTTCAAAAGTGTTCTTTGTTGACCCTCTTTAGAGAATCTTCTCTCTGGTTTTTCATCACTGATGAGTAACTTGTAGAAAATTGAAACTCCCACTTTAGAGGACACTGGGAATTCCAGAATTGAGAGGATTCTATCTGATGGGTCTAGTTTTGAAGGAGTAATAATATTTCGTAATGCATTTAGTGTTTGTAGAAATTTAAAGACGCATTGAGCTCTTGGAAGGAATGTAGACCATTATTGGAAAGAAGCTATGCCAAGGTCTTTATGCCAGATCTTTCCCAGTCTGCTAGTGAAGTGTCCTGGATCAATGGTTCAAGTGTTTTAATGGGAGAAAGTGCCCATCTTCGGGGGCCTTGTGAGAGGCTTGCCATAGAGTTCCACACCATAATGGCTGTTTTCACTGTATCCAGGAATTGGTTCGGAGTGGTTTGTTGTATCCAAGTAGATCCTAGTATAAGCTTTAAGTCATTTTTTGAGGCTGCAGATTCAATTTGAGAACAGGGGAGCCTTAGAGGCGGAATCCACCATGGTCTGGACTGGGAGAGGATAGTGGCTTTGTAATACAAGGCGACGATTGGGGGTCCCTATGCCTGCAGATTCCGTTGGCATATTCAGGATCTTTTTTTGTAGCCAAGGAATTCCAAATAGGTAAAGGTCTGTAGGATATTGTGGAGTTTCCTAAGTTGTGTTGGGGAGTAGGGGAGGGGCAAAGTGTGGAATAGGTAAAAGATATGCAGGAGTAAAAACATTTTTGTTAGTGATATTCGACCTGCCCATGAGGCAACTCCAGATTTAAGGTTCATACATAATTTCGTTAGCTTATTAATGAGTATGGAGAGATTGAGGGGTCGGATTTTAGAACTCGGGGAGGTGAGTTGTATCCCCAAGTAGGATAACGTGCCGAGAGGGACCCATCAGAAGGGATCGATGTTTGTAATTTGATTTTTTAGTGGGGGCGGAAGTCCGATGGATAGCATATGGGATTTAGAATGGTTCAGCTTGTAGAGGGAGACCAGCCCAAAATGGACTAGTAATGTCCAAAGGGGTTGCAGGGATTGTGCTGGATTCATCAGAAAAATGAGAATATCATATGTGTATAGTCCTATTTTGTGTTGTATGGTGTCTATGGTTAGTCCTGAGATCTGGGCATGAGATCTAATGTGTTCAGCAAGTGGTTCCATAATTAGTGAAAATATTATTGGGGATATTGGGCAGCCTTGCCTTGTACTGTTTATAATCGTACATGGTGCTGACATACTTTGGCAGTGGGGTGGGAGAATAGTGTACATATAGCCAACAATATATGGCTTGAAAAGCCAAACTTAGAAAGAACTGCTTGCTTGTACAGCCAATGAACACGGTCAAAAGTTTTTCCATGTCAAGGGAGATTAATAGTGAAGGGATCAGGTGGTGTTCTGCCCATTGTATTAAGTTAAGGAACCGTCTAGTACCATCCGACAAAAGACGAACCCAACCTGGTCGGAGTGAACTAATTGGGGTGTCAGCTTGGCAATGCGGTTTGTGATGAGTTGGGCATATATACACCCACTCATACATATATTTAATAGGGCAATGGGGCCAAAATTGGCAGGACTATCCGTTGGTTTTCCTGGTTTGGGGATTGTAACTACATCGGATTCAAGAAATTCGGCTGGGCAAGAGCCCTTGCCTGCTATGTTATTTAAAGAGTCAGTAAGGTAGGAGATTAAGTGCGTCAGAAATAGCTTACAGTAGTCAGTTGGGAACCTGTCAGGACCTCGAGATTTATGTAGGGGAAGTGATGTTATAATTTTGTGTACTTCCTCCTCAGAAAAGGATATGGAAAGATTGTTCACTTATTCTGGGCTGAGTACAGGGAGGTTTATTGTTTTCAGGAAGTTGTGAATATTTTAGGGTGAAGGAGGGGGCGTGGCAGCATAATCTTTTAAGTTATATAGGGAGGAGTAGTAATTGAACTGTTCCGCTATTTCTGCAGGATTTGTGATTTTACCATTTGAATAATCTGTTAAAAAATACATTTTGGATGCCGCTTCCCGCTTTTTAAATTGTTTTGCTAACAATGCCCCTGGTTTATTGCTCAGGGCATATAAGTTTAATCTAAGACACTGTAAAAGTCATGATTCTTGTGCATTAGGGAACTAAGTTGATTGCGAAGTGTGGATAATTCATCTGCAAGACAGGTGTCAAATCATGCTTTATTACAGGATTCAAGAGTTTTAATGTGATCAATGAGATCTGTTAGTTGCCGGGAGTGTCGTTTTATTTCATAGGCTGATAGCTTAATGAATATGCCTCTAATGTAGACCTTGTGGGCATTCCAAAGAAAGGTTGGTTCTATGTTTGGGTTCGCATTGGTGTGAAAAAATAAGGAAATTTCCTTCTCAATTTGCTGCTTATATGCCTTATTGGCTAGGAGGGAAGAATTGAGCCTCCAGGCAAAGGTGAACCAGATGCTCTGGATAGACGCAATTCAATGGATATTGGGGCATGGTTTGACCAAGTGATTACTCCAATAGAGGTGGCAGACACTCTTTGTAGAGTATATTTATCTGTTAAAAAAAGGTCAATTCTGGAGTATACCTTATAGATAGGAGAAACTGGGGAATGTTTCCGAGCAGGGTTTGTTTAGTCTATAGAAGGGTCGATGACTTTGTTGAGGTCACCACATAGGATTGCAGACTGGTTTTTATAGGACTGAAGTTTGTGTGATAAGGACTTATACAAACAACTTATCTTTAACAGCTATTGTGACACCTCTCTTTTTGGAATTTGCACTGGCCAAAAAGTTACGAGGGAATGTTGGGTGGCTATATTGCAGGCTTTTTGGAGCTGCAAAGTGGGTTTCTTGAATGCAAATAATGTCACATTTGGAGGAAACAGCCTCTTTCCAGAGTAAGGATCTTTTATAAGGGCTATTAAGCCCTTTTAAATTAAGGGATACAATGACAAGGGGAGTAGGTAGATATGCTAATGAGTGAATGTTTTGTAGCTTAGGCAACAAAGAAGACCATACTTACAGATCTCTACAGAGATCTGTAAGTTGTAGCATAGATGTCATAGAGAGAGGTAGTAAGTAAGAGGAGAGAGAGTGGAAGGAGTAAAGGAAGGCATTTCCCATGCGCACAGTTACGTACATAGTACATTTTAACCTGGGTGGAGATTCAAAAAAAGAAGAGTTAAACACTGCTGAAAGCAGAAGTGAGTGGTGGTTGATAACCAGCAACCATTAAAGGAACAGCTATGTGGGGGGTGCATGAACTCAGAATGTGTGGCCTCATAAAAGGGCTGAGGTGAGAAGCAGGAGTGTTGATCACTTGTTTGTGAAAGTGCGCCAGTCTCTTTGAATAAAGCAAGTGGGACCTTGGGTGGTGGCTCCTGTATCAAGTGTGGGGACCAAACCCCAGTTGTGCAGTTGCTTCATACCTTGTTTCAGGTGAAAAATCATTGTATTTTTTCCCTGGGATGTTATGTTGCTGCAGGATTTTTGTCACAGGAGCTAGTTCTCTCCTTTTCTGAGTGGTAGCAGCTGAAATATCAGAGCATATGGTAAGGTGAGTTTACAAGTCAGGAAGGGAAGGCATATTTTTGGACGCTTGTAGAATTTTTTCTTTCATTTGAAAGAAGTGGGTTCGAGTAAGTACATCTCGCGGTTTGTCTGCTGGGATGTGTGGAGATTTAAAGATCCTATGCGCTCTATCAATTGTAAGATCCTGTCCTGACAAGGGGGATACTATGGTCTTAAACATCCGCTGCAAGTATAGTGAAAGGTCTTATGAAACACTGACTCTGGGATTCCCAGGATTGTTAGGTTGTTCCTGCAGGGAGGATCCTTATGATCCACCAGTTTCATGTGGATGCGTTGGAGCTCATTCACCAATTCACGATGTGCAGCCACTAATTCATTATATGCTAGACATGTGCACACTGAAATATTTTGTTTCAGAATTTCGTTTTTGTCAGAAAAATAAATTTATTTAGTTACTCCCGAAATTCATTTTATTTATTTCGTTTTTCGTTAAAAATTGCATTAGTCCGAAAATCCAAATTAAGATTGAATCTGTCATTGAAGGCTTATGGTGTCTGTCGAATGTTCAAAGAAGATTCGACGGAGCAGCTAAACTGTACAACGCCGTATAGTTTACCTGCTCCGTCGAATCTTTTTAGAACTTTCAACAGACACCATAAGCCAAAGTACGTGTGTACTTAGTTCTAGCTATTTTACTGCTCCTGCTCTTTGGTTACAATCAGTCAATAACATTCATCATCATCATTATTTTTATTTATCTTTTCTCCCCTACGTCAAATCTTTTCTCCCCTACATCGAATCTTTTCTCCCCTACGTCAAATCTTTTCTCCCCTACGTCAAATCTTTTCTCCCCTATGTCGAATCTTTTTTCTCTATGTTGAATCTTTTCTCTCTATGTAGAATAATCTTGGACTAATAGAGTTAAGATTAGGCACATTCGACCACAGGTTTGATGGACACAGATTGTTATTGTCATCATCATGTCGAATCTCCTATCTATATCAAACTGTTGTAGCAACGAAAACGAAAATAAAGAATTTGTTTATGTCGGATCTTTCGTTTTTCGGATTCTGCACTTTTGTTATCGTTTGTTAAAATGATAATGAAAATACCTGAAATTTGGATGAAAACACATTTAGATGAAAACAAATGCACATGTCTATTATATGCATCTGTAAAATCAGTCAGCTGCTGCTCAATTCTGTCTGTATGGTCTCCCAGGTCGTCCACCTGAGTTTGTATGCGTGAAATAAATCTGTTAACATAATTTTGAATCCTTTTTGTAAGGTCATGAGCATTTGTTTTAATGTGTATTCAGACACAGCTTTGTCTGATGCAGGTAAATCTGACAGAGACTCAATAACCTTATTACTATCATCATCATCCCCAGCAGCACCATGGAACTGCAAAGATATTTTCCTTACTGGTGCTGAGTGGGTAGGAGAAGGAAAGGGTGATATGGCAGCCCGTTTCTGCAAGAGAGAGAGAGAGAGAGAGAGAGAAAGAGAGAGAGAGGGAGAGGGAGAGGGAGAGGGAGAGGGAGAGAGAGAGAGAGAGAGAGACTATCTATCTATTAGGGGCCCTCTGATTCCTCCTGTATTGAGTTGTATTGTAGCTGGACTGTCTGCCCTCATGTTATAAAGCTCTGCACAAACTGTTGGCACAATATAAATCCTAAATAATTATAATAATAGCATTTCATACAGAATGTGCATTGCTATAAATACAGTATATGAAGATGCTCTCTTTTTCACTGTGTTAATTTGCAATATATTGTTCAAAATAGTCCTTTTTTTAAGAAGTTTTGGTGGGAAAGTATGACAGTCTTTGATCAATTCTAATTTTAGATCCCATGTGGAAATATGTTTAAACATCCAGATGATTTGTTACTATATTTGGAATATGTTCTAAATTTGACTGCTTCAGTTTCTAAAATGTGCTACCTAGATACAATGTCCCCAATGCAATTTAAAATTTAGCTTTAGCATAATGCACAGGGCAAGCAGTCACTGAATTATAGCCTTTTTTCTAAATGCTGGTTGAAGGATTTAGCTTAAACAACAAAATTAAATCAGTTTCACCTTCTATAAAATTTTATCAGATGTTACGAGGAGATCCAACTGTGATTAATAATACAAGGTCATGAAACAGTAAAGACTTCAACACCTATCTGTCCTCAACCAGTAAAGTAATGAAACTATTATTATAAATAGATGGTTCTCCTTTTCCCATGGGTAAAATATCATTCATATTGATCTGACAAAGGATCAATAGGTGAAAAAATCTGACAGTTTTGTGGCAAGGGCAGAATATTCATTTTTAAAAGAGCAGATCCATGAAGGTAACATCTTGTGGTTATAAGATTTAGATTACCATGAGATATTAATTCAATTAGCTATATTTTCCTAATGTACACTTCAACAATTTTTTTTACAATTATGCTATAAAATGCTTAACTTTTACACAAGTGTTTAAAGAACAATACAAAAGTCTTATAGTTTTGTGATTATTGTAAACATGCAAGAAACAGTGGGATGGATGTCCAAAATGAGCATACTCAGCTTTACCTGCAATAGCTAATACAGTTTAATTTATGTAAAGTTAACCACCACTGCAAAGAAAGGACAATTTATTTGTACCCACCTCCATGGGACTGTGACCCCCATTTCTCCCCATTGTTTTACTGCATTTGGTGTGTGTGTGTCTGTGATCTGTCTATGAAAATGCTGATCCACCAGATCCTGGAGAGGACAGAATAAACTAGAGAAGAAGACAGTTCCTAAAAGCCACTGAAAGTGAAGTCTTGCTGCAGAAGGATTTAAACTCCTCTGCCATTAGGTCTATCAGGATAATGAGTTGAACACTGTCCAGCATCTGTGGGGAGATCAGCAGGAAGACCATTGGTAAGTCCATTGGTGTCACACCCAAGAGTAGCCCAGTGTAACGCCCATCCAGGCTGTAGAAGAAACGCCTCATCAAGAAGGGTATTGGTGACAGGAGGAAGATCCAAGCAATGGGTGCTCTGGAGGACGTCCTGCCAAGCATGTCAGGAGAAATGGACAGACCTTTTCCCCCTCAGGTGCAAATTCTACAGATGATCTATTTGCTGTGGGGTCATCATACCAGCAGCATCAGTGGCCCAACAACACAGTAGGACAGTGATGTCACTACTGCTGGTGATTTATATCTTTTTTTGTCCTTATTAACCCTTCTAAATTAACTTCATAGAATTGCAAATAGCTTTTCAGTGTCTAGTCAGCCAGCTGCCAAACACATCTGGTCACAGTCTATTGCTAATGTTTATGTTACTTATGTTTTTTCCAACATTGCCACACCTGTTGTTTCTTCTTTAGCAAAATCTGGCACTGTTATTAGAAAATTAAATGATATTAGATCACAGATTACTTTGAGATGTTTCCTAAAGAAGCTAAGAGAAATTTAGATATTATTAGATCACAGATTATTTTGAGACATGTCTTAAACAAGCTATGCATGTAAAATATCTCATCTGGGTATTTATCTATGGTATTAAACAAGGAGACAGTCTTGTTGATTTATTATTATCATTATTAACTTCTTCTAATGATTTTACATTTAAAGCTGAAAATAAGATTGAGAACAAGTATGAGAATTACCAGCATAGACCGGACGTTAGGACTTTTAACAACTGACCAAATGCCTTTTTGCTGGTGTAATAGGTGAGAAGCACGCAGCAGTCTATCGCAACACCTGAAAATCATCCTGGAGGCTAACAAAAGTTTTGAAGGTCTTAATGGCTTTATGATGATAAAGAATTGGGAAAAAGAGGGCAGTGTACCTTAATTTAAAATGAGGTATGACGGATGTTGTCCTTTAGCTGAATCTTATTTTACAGCATCTTTCAGGAGACCCCCTTCTAACACAAATCCCTCTTTGCTCAGAAAAGGTGTTTCTTATGCATTTAATAAAGTCAGTGTAGATGGTCTTCAGCATGAAACTATAAGCATAATGCTTAGCTAGCAGATAAGTAGCCTGCACAGTGCTGCATTGGTTAGTGTTGTACCCAGACAGGGAAAAGGCCTAGCTCCTGGTAAATGGCTCCAGCCAAGACTTTAAGATTCCAATAGTTAAAAGAAGTAAAAATAGATAAGAATTATAAATCAGTTGTTAGTTTCTACCATAGTGACAGAGAAAACATTTACAAATAAATATTTGGAGATGGAGTACAAGATGTATTTTTGCATTTTTGTCCTCCTTTTGAAAATGTTCGTATATTCCCCTTTTGGCATTGTTCCTTAAAAATAAAGTTTATCCAATATTTAAATTGAAATCTTTACCATCTGCAAATGTTGCTTATCTGACAATTTTAAAAATCAAAAAGTTTGGTCAGAATGCGGTTTTATTAAAAGTTGACATCAAGTTAGCCTTATGATTCCTGCCCATTGTTCTTGAAGCTTTCACCTTATAAGGTATTTCAATCAGTCAAATTTTTTTAATGCATGTGTTTGTCTATGGGTTGTTCTTTATATTTTTTTGCAGTTTGAACCTTTTTCTAAATGTTTAACCACTGTGCTGTCTCAATCCAACACACCGCATCTCCGATCTAGGTAAAGAGCCTCTGACATGGGCTATTTACCATGTGATCAGCTGTGTCCAGTCACAGCTGATCACAGTGGTAACTAGGAAGTGCCGTTTATCTGCTTTCCTCCATTCGCACTGACAAGCTGCCGGTAGAGGAGAGCTGTTCAGTATCTCTCCTGACAGGGGGGTTTTCTCATTGTTTATCAGTGCAGATCCATCAGCACTGCCCGCCAGTGATACCCATCAGTGCCCCACCAGTGAGGCCCCCCTGTATGCCAATCAGTGCCCACTTGTACCCAAATCATATGCCAATCATTGCCCATAAATGATGCCAATCAGTGCCCATTAGTAATGCCTGTCATTGACCCCTCATCAGTGCTGCCTATCAGTGCCATTTATCAGTGGTGCCCATCAGTGCCACCCAACATTGCCCATCAGTGCCACCCATCAGTGCCCATCTTTGCCGCTCATCAGTGCAAATTTTCACAGTGTACTTCAGTATGCATTCACAATTTTTTCTTTATTCCTTTAAGGGTTGCTGACTTGGTTTGAATGCATATCAATATAAGTATCGCAACACTTTCCAACTATTTTCAATATTGATACATTGGATATGGAATGAGGGCTGCCAGGCCAAAAAAATAAATAAAGCAAGGAAGCTAGGAAAGATCTCCTAAAAGAACTATAGTCTTTGTTATAGTTATCAGCTTCTTTCTTCATAATAATACTGGTTGGTGGTATATATTCTAGGTGTCTTTCATTAGCCATATCTGGCTTTATATCCCCATTCTCTCATTTTAGGAGATTTATTAATATGGTATCAGTTTTTTGAGGTTTATAATGACAATTCCTTTTTGGCAAAGCAGTTTTATTTCAGCTGAGGATTTTCAGTTGTTTACTGATGCAGGTGGTTCTAAAGGTTTTGTAGCTGTCTCATGTAATTACTGGTGCTGCGGAACTTGGAGAGAGCCTAGGATTGTAGTACTTGAATAAAAAAACTCTGATACAGTCTTACATAACAAAAGTTTGGATCCAATTTTTGATAGACTGCAAGGAACTCAGTGGTTTTGGACTTTTGAAGGATTCTTTCTTTTGTTTTTGTTAAATATTACAGCTAAAAAGATAAAACAATTACATTTTGAACTAATTTTTGATGTGACCAATACATTCCAACACCATTCATTTTTATATAGTATTACACCTTAATCCTGGAAAATAACATCCATTGTCAACTCATTTTATTATCAGACTTATTTAATTTATGAAATTTTTTTGTATGTTCAACATCACTGAGGAGTTTTAGAACAATAGGTAAGTGGGTCATTTAAAAAAACTAAACAGATGGAACACATAACAATGTTTGCACTGTTACACAAACAGGCATATTCAGCAGGGCAATGAAAAGGGAGTGCCAGTCTCCCTATTGCCCTACTTAATCATTGGTTCCCCCAATCAACATTCATATCACTACAGGATACTATTATGATGCAGAGGTCAATGGGAGAAATCAGTGAGATTTGTAGAAGAACAAGGAGATTTACTCTCCTCAAAGTGATTCAGGATTTTGAAATCATCATGAATGAACTGACATGTCGGTGGTGTGGGCAATGGTAAAGGTCATTATTCACTTTCAGGCATGGCTGTTTAAATTCTGTTTGATTAATGACTTTCAATTTCAATTAAACTTGTTGGTGTATTTTTCTAAGATTTGTATTTACTATACAAAAATAAATATTTCAGCTGTTTCTTTTGAGGAAACCTAACAGAAACAGGCAGACTGCCATAGGTGACCTTCTTATGAAAATTTTAGCTACCTGGCTGTCTCTGGCTTCAATACTTTATGAGTCACTGACCTAGAAGTATTCAGATCAGAAATTGACTTTGCTTGCTACTTACTTATCCAGGTCTGGTCATTAAGAAAATGCTGTAGAAAGCCAGACAAATAGCATTTGCAAAAGCAAGCCAGCATAAGTTCCTTTTAACCTACTTCCTGGAGTATTTTATTGTGAAATATATTCTCTGTCTGCAAAATGAGTTTCTAAGTTTTCAATATAAGTTAAGTGGGCCATATGTCCAGTTCTTAGTTTTGAAGAACAATATCATACCTTCTTGTGTGTTTATCAATATTACAAATATGTGCTTTTTAAATATGTTGTGAAGTTTAGTGTTTTTTAAGAAAAATATGCAGAGGAGATATGTATCATTGTTCATGCCTGCTCTTCTTTTATTCCACTTTGATATATTTGTTTTTTTACATACTCATTGTGGCCATGGACAGTCATATTTAAGCTATTGTCATGAACTTCCTTTTAACTGCTTGTACTGTATAAGGCTAGGTAATTAAAAGTATAAGGATGCAAAGTTGCCTTACCTACTAACAGCTGATCAGGGAACACATAGTGCACTTATGTTAAAATTTTTACTGGAGTGGGAGGTATGTGTTATATTGTTTGCTGCTCTTGTCAGCATGTGAAATAATAAGTGTAATTTTATATCCAAGACAGACTGATGAAACAAGTACTCTAACGTGTTGATAAGGTCAGCACATAACATTTGATGGCTGTTTTGCATTTTAGAAGCTGCATTTATCTGGATAGAAGAATACGTGTCTAACTGATAGAAAAGAAGTGACATGCTAATTTAAAACAATACCTTTGTCTTTTTTAATTATGCTGCACAATATGTTTACCCTGTAGAGTTAAGGCTTGAGAAACATTTTTAGTAATTACATACCTTGACCTCTTTGTAGTGGATAAATGTAGCATATGAAAATATTTTATGTGGTTTAATCAGAAATGAAACACTGGGGTTGATTTAGTAAAGCAAAAAGGCTGTTCACTTTGCAAAGGCAGTTGCACCTTTCAGGGTGAATGTAGTGCCCAATCATGTTCAAAGAAAATTTAAAAAATACATAATCTTTGTTTGCACGGTATTGAATGATGGAAGTCAGCAGAGCTGCACCCCATTCACATGGAACTTTAGCTTTCTCACATGCATTGATATTGGAAATTAAATTTAAGATAATTTTAGACTATTGAGAACTGAGATTCATTTTTACCCTCAAGACAAAAAAATGAAGTTGTGCATCTGTAACTGCTCAATTATATTTCCCTACATGTATTTGACTATTCAGATATTAAAAATAAAGTAAAACTCCACATCAAGGAGTAGCAAATTGTCCCAGAACTACAGTGAGTCTGCAATCACAAATTTTGCAAAAACAAGATCATATTATGACTATGTTTACAACACTGAAGAAATGACACTTTGCTAAAATGTAAAGTAGTGTGTGTACAGCTTGCATAACAGTGTCAATTTGCTGTCCTCTCAAAATAACTCAACACACAGCCATTAATGTCTAAACTGCTGGCAACAAAAGTGAGTACACCCCAAAGTGAAAATGTCCAAATTGGGCCCAATTAGCCATTTTCCCTCCCCAGTGACTCATTAGTGTTACAAGGTCTTAGGTGTAAATGGGGAGCAGGTGTGTTAAATGTGGTGTTATCACTCTCATTCTCTCATACTGGTCACTGGAAGTTCAACATGGCACCTCATGGCAAAGAACTCTCTGAGGATCTGAAGAAAAGAATTGTTGCTCTACATAAAGATGGCCTGAGCTATAAGAAGATTGCCAAGACCCTGAAACTGAGCTGCGGCATGGTGGCCAAGACCATACAGAGGTTGAACAGGACAGGTTCCATTCAGAAAAGGCCTCGCCATGGTCAACCAAAGAAGCTGAGTGGATGTTCTCAGCGTCATATCCAGAGGTTGTCTTTGGGAAATAGACTAATGAGTGCTGCCAGCATTGTTGCAGAAATTGAAGGGGTGGGGGATCAGCCTGTCAGTGCTCAGATCATACGCCGCATACTGCATCAAATTGGTCTACATGGCTTTTGTCCCAGAAGGAAGCACAAGAAAGCCCACAAACAGTTTGCTGAAAACAAGCAGACTAAGGACATAGATTACTGGAACCATATCCTGTGGTTTGTTGATACCAAGATAAACATATTTGGTTCATATGGTGTCGAGTGTGTGGCAGCAACCAGGTGAGGCGTACGAAGACAAGTGTGTCCTGCCTACAGTCAAGCATGGTGGTGGGAGTGTCATAGTCTGGGGCTGCATGAGTGCTGCCAGCACTGGGGAGCTACAATTAATTGAGAGAACCATGAATGCCAGCGTGTGCTGTGACAATTACGGAAGCAGAGCATGATCCCCTCCCTTCAGAGGCTCCTTTCGGAGACTAGGCCACAGGGCAGTATTCCAACATGATAATGACCCCAAACACACCTCCAAGATGACCACTGCCTTGCTAAAGAAGCTGAGGGTAAAGGTGATGGACTGGCCAAGCATGTCTCCAGACCTAAACCCTATTGAGCATCTGTGGGGCATCCTCAAATGGAAGGTGAAGGAGCGCAAGGTCTTTAACATCCACCAGCTCTGTGATGTCATCATGGAGGAGTGGATGAAGACTCCAGTAGCAACCTGTGAAGCTCTGGTGAACCCCATGCCCAAGAGTTCAAGACAGTGCTGGAAAATAATGGTGGCCACACAAAATATTGACACTTTGGGCCCAATTTGGACATTTTTACTTAGGGGTGTACTCACTTTTGTTGCCAGTGGTTTAGACATTAATGGCTGTGTATTGAATTATTTTGAGGGGACAGCAAATTTACACTGTTATACAAGCTTTACACACACTACTTTACATTTTAGCAAAGTGTCATTTTTTTCAGTGTTGTAACATGAAAAGATATAATAAAATATTTACATAAATGTGAGGGGTGTACTTCCTTTTGTGAGATACTGTATATAATATATATATACAGTTGTAGGATGTTAGCATTGAGAAAATGATTCAAACATGTGAAAAGTTCAAGTATTTTCTGTTAAGTCCAAGGAAAAAAAAAGCAAAAAAAGCATTTATACTGTTCTCAGCAGTCAACAACAAAAACAGAGTCAACTCCCTTTGGGAACATAAGTATAAAAGGCAGGTACATCTCACCAATAACAAAGGTCATGCACTGAACACTTGCAATTCTTCTTGCCAGTTTCCCAAACACATTAGGCCCTCCCTATAAACAAGATCACACTCTCTCCAGCACTCTTTGGCAAACTCAGAAATCTAATATATGCATTTTCTGTAAAACAGAATAACAAAAAAAATGCAAAAACACACCTAATAGCTAAGTCTATTAGCTGTAAGGGAAAGGGACATGTGTGTACAGGGGTTTACATGAAACATTTAACAGTCATATGCCAAGCATTATGTAACTGACTGCCATCAGCCCTGATAAAAGTAATTTGCAAACACAGATTTCACATATAGACTAGAGAATTCCTATCTTGTGGATAAGGTTCACAATAGGGGGATACCTTTGAGACTTCTGGTTAAAAAAAGAATTGTAGCAGGTTCTATATGCCATCCAGATATTCAAGGATTTTATTGATCTGTTTGTGCATGTTGTGCATTTGTACGATAATTGAAAAAAAAAAAAAAAAAAAACATTTACCTGTACATAATCTCAAACAGTATTTTTGTAATGCATGGGCTTTATGAGGACACTTCATCATGCTGGGGATATGTTTATAAACAGTCTCCCCCTTCAAGACAACTAATTGACACTTAGCACAGCTGGAGACTCTTAATCACAGCTGTCACTGACAGCTCAGATCTCCACTGATGGTTGTGAACCAATCAACATGGTTCCAGTTAATGTGACCACAACATTAACTATGACATAGAAAAAGCAAGATATCACATAAAGGTATACAGTGGTAAATGTTTAAAATTCTTTTTGCAAAAATTTTGTAAATGCAGCAGCATAGATCTAATCTCTTTTTTTTTTTTTTTACAATGGAGCTGGCGGATCATTTAACTCATTAAGCCTTGAGTCTGTACAGAAGCACAGACCTGAGGAGGAAAGTGCCACTGCACTACAGAGCATAAGGGAGAAGGGATTGTTGGCCTGGATGATGTGGTTATGTGGGTAGACAGGTAACATGGTTTAGGTCTTTGGGAAATTATCTTTTTTAACCATGTTTCAGTTATATCCTAAATATATGTGTAGCATATAAAACATGGATTTAGCTTTAAAAATAATTATAAAAATTATTTGATTATGAAAATTTGTCATAAAAATATCATCATTAACTGGTGCATGCTGATGCATCTACAGTACATACCAATATTTGAGAATCTCCATGTTACAGTACATAAAACAATGGATAAATGAAGGGCATGTGTGCCTGGAAGGGGCCCGCTCCCTCTTCGGATGCAAACTTTTGCCTTCATTATCATTGTGTTTTGCTAGGCTTCTACAGTATCCTGGACCTTTAAGGGGGAGTAAGCTCCTTCCAGGCATACACAACCTATTGTATCCATTGCAATATATGCTACAGCATGGATACTCTCAAAAACTGGATGTGCAACTGCATCATGCAGAGGGGCCTTGATGGCGCAGAGCATATTTTTGCATATGTTGTGCAGCTAAGCTCTCTGTTTTAATGCAAATTGTTATACAGTGGGAGAAAATGTATCCTGCACATCCAGGCATCAATGACCTCTAGGCATGAAAGGGTTAATTAACCACTTGCTTACTGGGCACCTAAACCTCCCTCCTGCCCAGACCAATTTTCAGCTTTTAGCGCTGTCACTCTTTGAACGACAATTGCGCAGTCATACAACACTGTACCCAAATTAAATTTTTATAATTTTTTTTCCCACAAATAGAGCTTTCTTTTGGTGGTATTTAATCACCTCTGGGTTTTTCATTTTTTGTTTTAAAATAATAAAAAGAACGAAATTGAAAAAAGAAAAATACAAAACTGTTTTATATTTTGTTAATAAATGTTGCAAACAGGTAATTTTTCTCCTTCATTGATGTACGCTGATGAGGCTGCACTGACAGGCACTGATAGGCTGCACTGATGGGCACTGATAGGCTGCATTGATGGGCACTGATAAGGCGGCACTGATGGGAGCAAATAGCCGGAACTGGTGGGCACTAATAGGCAGCACTGATGGGCACTGATGAGGTGGCACTGGTGGGCACTGATAAGGTGGTGTGATGCTATTAGTACTCAAGCGCTGGTATAATAATAAGCAATAAATATATACATTAAGTGATAAAAGCTGCGACCAAAACGGTGATCTCTCACTCATAAAATGTGGATAAAATGTATATAAAGTATGGTGCGCTGATATCCTAAATATTGATGTAGATAAGTGCTCTGTGCTGTAGTGATGCCTATTGATTACAAAACCACTGTATAAAGTGCCAAGTGCTTAAGCGTAGCTAGTGATTAATGAATATAGACAAATGTGTTAAATATTAAATGTGTAAAATGAACTAATTCCCACTATAGTGGTAAACACAACCAAAAAAAAAAAATTTATGTGGACCAATCACAAGCAAGGATGGATCCTCCTAATAAAAATACCAATATACTAGATACCAACAGTATAGGTCAATAAACAGCAGAGAATCCGTTTTAGGAAGTTCTGTCCATTGTTATTTCTGCTCATAAAAAAACTGTGACCAGATGAAGAGACATAAAAATCAGTGATAACAAATGAAAATACCAGATCTTCCAAAGAATGGCTACTGCAATGGCTTGCAGACAAAATTTAAACAGCTGATAATCTCCATATCTTCCAAAGCTCAAACATGTGAAAAGTGAAAACAATAGTGTAATATTGCAGAGACTTGTGTCAGCTGTCTCAAGCTGATACACTCACATGTATTCACTGATGTAACAGCGTGTGTAGCAGTCATGCTTACTCCTCCTAACAGCCTGTCCGAGTAGCTGCACACTTGTGGCTGATGTCACTGGCTCCTCCTCCCGGAGGAGTAAGCCTGACTGCTACACATGCTGTTACAATCAGTGAATACATGTGAGCGTATCAGCTTGTGACAGCTGACACAAGTCTCTGCAATATTACAGAAATAATAATTCGGCACTGGTAGGTGGCACTGATAGGCAGCACTGCTAGGTGGCACTGATGAGGAACTGACTGGCACCACTGGTGGGCATTGATATGTGGCACTTATGGGCATTGATAGGTGGCACTGATTGCTGGCACTGTGGGCACTGGCAGGCGGTACTGGTGGGCACAGATGAGGCAGCTTCACCTCTTCCTCTTCGGGACCGATGTCCCTTGCACAGAAGCTGGTGATTAGCTTTTTTTTCTCCTCACACTGTTAGTGAGAACGATTACTGATTTTCTGTTCAAGGGACATCAGTCCCTAAGAGGAAGAGGTGAAGCTGCCTCATCTGTGCCCACCAGTACCGCCTGCCAGGTGATTGACTCAGTGACTCAGCCATTGACTCAGTGATCACAGCATGCACCGTGCACGCCTTGCAGGGGGCACGCGTGTAGCGTGCAAAGGGGAGCACGTCTATAGACGACCTTCCGGCAAAGTAGATCCGCATTGTAGCCATCATTCTGCTATAGCGCAGATCTGAAGGGGTTAAATGTGCCTAAAAAAATTATAAATTGAAACCTGTCTAAATACTTTCATTTTTCATTTGAAAGGCAGCACGGGGAGCCAATCATTTGTGCTGTATACCTATTCTATTTGTAAGATGCTATTATTTAGGTAGATGATCTTACAGGATTTCCCTTTTTTATGTTACCTTATGAAGGAATTATCAAGAAAACCTGCTCTTTTCCACACCCATTTAATTTTTCATAGCTGTTTTAGTTTAGTTATAAAGGCTTGTTTTAGTGAGTAACTATGGAGTACTTGAAAGTGGGCAGTCTTATGATGGTTCTCACCTGCAGTAACAATGGGCGTGTTCACTTCTTCTCTCCTATATGTACCATGATGCAATGGGAGGCTGTTCTCTTTATTTCTGTTATGATTTCCTAGTTGGGCGGTGTCAGTCCTGAGTGCATGCTCTGGACTGTGTCTTTAAATGCTTACATACCAGGCCTATTCTGGTCCTCCTCTCCTACATATAAAAATCATCATTTTGTTGCTAGAAAATTACTCAGAACCCCCAAACATTATATATGTTCTATTAGCAGAGACCCTAGGGGATAAAATGGCGGCCTTTGCAACTTTTTATGTCACATGGTATTTGTGCAGCAATTTTTCAAACTTTTACTTAACTTTTTTGGAAAAAAATTGTTTCATGATTTAAAAAAAAAAACAAAACACTAAAGTTAGCCCAATTTTTTTGTATAATGTGAAAGATGAAGTTTCGCCGAGTAAATAGATACCTAACATGTCATGCTTTAAAATTGCGTACGCTCGTGGAATGGTGCCAAACTTCAGTACTTAAAAATCTCTATAGGCGACACTTTTATTTACTGGTTACCAGTTTATAGTTACAGAGGATGTCTTGGGCTAGAATTGCACTCTAACGTTCGCAGCTATAACTCACATGTGTGGTTTGAACACCGTTTACATATGTGGGCACGATGTACGTATGCGTTCGCTTCTGCTTGCGAGCACACAGGGACAGGGGCGTTTCAATTTTTTTAATTTATTTTTTATTGTTTTATTTTGACACTTTACCTTTATTTTTTTTATCACTTTTATTCCTATTACAAGGAAGTTAAACATCCCTTATAATAGGAATAGGGCATGACTGGTCCTCTTTATGGTGAGATGTAGGGTCTATAAGACCCCACATCTCTCCTCTATGCTGGAAATACTGAGATAAAAAAAGCGCTCTCAGCCTTTCCAGCTGAGTACACATCAGTGCTTACATCTGCAAGGCCAGACGTGATGTCATAACGTCATATCTGGCCTCCAAAGGTCATCTGGTCTCACTACTGCCAATCACAGCCAGTGAGCAAATGAGGAGAGAGTGGGAGGCAGGGCCGAGCTGTGTCTGTGTGTGAATGGTCACACAGAGCAGCGGCTCAGGCATGAGCTTGCTTCGGTGCCCCATAGCAAGTAGCTTGCTATGGGGGCACCTGGCAGGAGGAGAATGCCAGTGAGGGACCCCAGAAGAGGAGGATTGGGTATGCTCTGTGCAAAAACAATACCAAGCAGGTAAGTATGACATGTTTGTTATTTTAAAGAAAAACATTGATAACATAGAAAAATCTACTGACAGAACACATTTTTGAGAACCTGAATTACATCTATTACTAACTAAGAGGTGAAGAGGGGGTGAAGGGATAGAGACAGAAGTGAAGAGGGGGAGGGGGGAAGTGGAGGAGAGATCAGAAAGTAGAAGAGAGATGGTGAAAGCGGAAGGGGAAGAGGTGGGGGAGAAAGAGGGAGGTGAGAGAGGTGTTGAGGGCAGGTGAGAAAGAGAGTGGGGGTGAGAGAAGGGGGTGAGAGAGGGGCAAGAGAGCGAGGGGGCGAGAGAGAGGCGAGAGAGAGATAAGGGGTAGGAGGGGGCGAGAGGAGGCAAGAGAGAGAGAGGGGCGAGTGAGAGAGAGGGGGAGAGTGAGAGAGAAGAGGAGAGAGAGAGGGGGGAGAGAGGGGGATAGAGGGAGGGTGAGAGAGAAAGGAGAGAGAGAGAGAGAGGAGGTGAAAGAGAGAGAGAGGAGGTGTTCAGTATGTGTGCTACTCACAACTATGTGTGCACTGTACTGTGGTCCAATATTCTTGTACGCTGTTGATTTGCACTCAGAAGAGATCATCCTGTATCCACACAAATGATCATCTCTCCATCCTCCCAGCCAAGGATACATCACAAAGGGAGATTAGGGCTGCAGAGTTAGGGCACTGATCCCAATGGGCGGCCTGCACAGGAGGGACAGGGCTTGCTATGCACAGCTTTCCCGGAGGAGGTGTGTAATGTTCTGTGGCCAGACACTGGGCTCTTAGCACTGTCTGCTCTCGGCTGTCTCCTTTCTGTAGTCAGGTTAGGGGGTCTGTGTGTGCGGGGACCATGTCATTGATCTATGGGAACTAATAGGAAACTACTGAGGATTGGTGCTCTGCAACAAGCGCTCACCAGCAGGGGGCCGCACTCCTGCACATGCTCCTGGCATACAGGCAGATTGCTTTAGAGTCCTGGAGACTGCTCCCACACAGCACGTCATAGCAATGTGGGCAGTGTTAGTTGGGGGTCCAGAACTGAACTGGCATTGTGCTGCACAGGGATACCGTACACAAGCCGCAGAGCGTGGTGTACGGTATCTAAGGAAGAAAAGTGCTTTATCACAGGGATGAACACATGGGGACAGCACTGCACCTGAAGGACCATGCGGACTGCAAATAATACAGATACCTTATCCACAGAGAAGCATTTAAATGCCATACGTATCAAGAGGATTTTTTTTTTAAACTGGAATTACACTTTAAGTATAAATCTGTTTCCTTCACAGCATTTTATATATAGAATTTTTTTAACACTAACAGGGTCACTTTAAGTGAGACCTTTGCAAATACCCCCAAAAAAGGCAAACAGGTAACTAGGGACAGAGGTTCGATTGATAATTGATCAATTGATAAATGCCCGAGTCACAATCTGTAAAAAGAGGTTTGTTTTTTTATTGATTTTGTCAATACCAACGTAAGTAATGTTTTGTAAAGAACACTCTTGTCAGGTTCAGTTGTCTATAGACAACATTTTTTAAATTTAGATTAGAGATGGAGTGCAAGAATGGCAGCTTTAAGGAAATGTATGTTAACCATACCTGCTAATGGCATGTTTTCAAAGTTTTATTTTGATGTGCATGCAGAAGAACACCTTGGTCATTGTCTTTCCTAGTAAAACTCATATTGTAAGGCAGTGGTTCCCAAGCTGTGGCCTGATGTAGCACTTTTCTTGACTTCATCTGTCCCTTAGGACACTATTCCTCTCACTGACACAGCAGGGTAAAATTCCTCCCACTGACACCAATGATGAGACGCTTATCCTTCCACTGACAAAAATGATAAAGCACTATTCCTCCCACTGCTACAAATGATGCTGTATTATCCCACTCACTGACTACAATGATGGGCATAATTCCTCCCATTGACAGAACTAATGGGGCACAATTTCTCCCACCAGTGCCAATGAATGGCATAATCTCTTCCACTGACACCATCAACATCCACAATGGGATCCAGTTCTTCTCATTGACACCATTGATAGGGCACTATTTCTCCCAATTATAAAACAATAATGCATAATCCCTTCCACTGATCCAATGGTAGGGCATAATTCCTCCTACCACTGATTACAGATGCTAGTTTTTTTTTTATTCTCATTGAACACCATCCCTAAGGAATCTAGGAATCTTTTACTTTCACTGATCATTGACCCCCCAAGTCTGAAGGACAGTGAACTGGCACTTTGTTTGGAAGACTTGGAGACCCCTACTGTACACTATGGTCCTTTCAAGCAGTTGAGAGCCAAATGTATAAAGCCTATGAAGGGTGGCCCAACTGTTTTAAAAGTAAGGCCAAAATAAAGAAATGCATAAAAAAGAAACAAAGAAATAGTTCTCCCCGCCAAGAAATGGTGCTATATTCTGAACGACTTTTTAAAAATCTGACATCTGTTATACACTTTATAACAGTAATTACATTTTAATCATGTTAGTTTGAATGTGTTCCAAACAAAGTTAACACCAGCCAAACTTAATAGAGCATATGTCAGTTTTGAGTAAGAAAAATAAAAAGAGTTGATGTGCTTCTTGTTTGAATAAAGAGAGCAAGGCATGCATACATCAGTTATTTGTGTTGCCTTACTTATTTGCCTATGGTTACAAATATCAGTTTCTTTCTTTTAAGAATCTTTACCTTTTATCATATTACTGAAGAAGTATACATTTTTTAAATAAAAAAAAAAACTTAAGAATAATGCCTCGTACACACGGTCGGACTTTGCGGCAGACTTTGCCCGGCGGACTTTTCGACGTACTTTACGACGGACTTTCTGAATGAACGGACTTGCCTACACACAGTCCACCAAAATCTGTCGAATTTGTACGTGATGACGTACGACCGGACTAAAACAAGGAAGTTCATAGCCAGTAGCCAATAGCTGCCCTAGCGTGGCTTTTTGTCCGTCGAACTAGCATACAGACGAGCTGACTTTTCGACCGGACTCGATTTCGACGGATTAATTTAAAACATGTTTCAAATCTAAGTCCGTCCAACTTTTGAGAAAACAAAGTCCGCTGGAGCTCACACACGATCGAATTGTCTGACGAAATCCAGTCCGCCGGGCAAAGTCTGCCATAAAGTCCGCTCGTGTGTACGCGGCATAAGAAGTATTAAGCAGTTCAATTGATAAAAAACACCATTCACCAAAACTTTTTATAAGTAAAAGCTATGGATAAAATGAAAGACCCATTTTGCATCTTAGTTGGCTTTAAGCAGTAAAAAAATGTTTATAACAGATCCTTTCTTCTTTAAGCAATATATTCCATTGAGTCCCTCACTACTTTTTTTTAAAGGTGTTATTTAGTGTATAGAAAGTGGGAGTGAAATGAATATGTAAGTATGAATAAAATTGTTACTTTATCCTGTAAATGTTTTCACATTACAGAAATATAGTGTAGTAAAATGTTTTTCAGTTCAGTAGATGTTTTGGATATAATTGTATTGATATTCCTTTGAATAACTGCAGTATACATGTACATTAAATCATTTTATAACAATATCACTGTGTATGTCCAATTTTGAAATACATTTTAACATTAAAATAAGCATATTATGCAATGGAAAAATATATGAGAAAGCCCCAGTCCATGTTTGCTTGACCTTGCTCTGTCTGCACTGACATGAGTCATCTACAGGGCAGTGACTTGTGTCTACAATCTTCAGGTTAGCTTTTTTGATGGTTGTAAAAAACTTGTCTGCTGGTTATGACCATGGTTTAGTTGCTGTTTACTCATAATGTAGCATGTTAATCATACATATAGGTGGCATGTTAGTTAATATGTAATCATTATAATTTAATGTTTCACAAACAATCATTAATTAATGATGTTAACCATCCATGGTAAAATATACATATATAGCTACACACCAGACTTAGAATAGCTAGTGCTAGACTTAGAATAGCTAGTGCTATTGCCTTTGGGCATTTTACCTGTATAAACTGTAGAGCTGCCATATTGAAATGCCCCAGATAATAGGAATGTTTGAGTTTCAAAAGACAATTTTGCATTTCATTTATGGCTAGAAAGTATGTTACTGATATCATAAATCACTTGATTGGCGGGCAAGAATTTCTGCTTGATTTTGGGTTGTTTTAACAGACGTTCTCTAAATGTTGAGTGTAAATAGCAGCATAAAGTAAGCAGAGCCAAGACCTTTATAGCATGAACATAACAGGTATGTCCACATTGTAATTCATTTACAAGGATAAATGGGCAATTTAGTTTCACTTTTACAGGTAAGGTGCTTCAGTGTACCTTCAAATTTGGGGATGCAAGATAATGTGCATGATGATGCACATTTTCATGCACATTAAGGCAGTGAGGCATTCATTCTTAATGGCACCTCAATGCAAATACACAGGTACATAAATTTGCTTGTCCCTCAGGGCACCACAGTCAAATGATGTGAGTTTGCTGTGTCTTGTAGTTCATGTACTGGGCATAAATAGTGCAAGTAAAATTTTTCATGTGTTGAAGCTCATTAAGGACCCATTCACTACATGTGTCATTGCAAGACAAAACCTGTTAACCTCCCTGGCGGTATGATTATTTCGGATTTTAGGTGCTGAAAGCGGTACCATTATTTTGCATGGAAATTTGGCGTTTTATATTGTAGGTCTGTAATTCTTAGTAATAACACACTTAAATCTGTCCAAACAAGAGTCTAGTAGATATCCCGGGTATGATAAAGTTTGAAACACAAAAACATAAATTATAATATAATAAATAAAAAAAAATAATAAAAAAAAAAAAATAAATAATAGTAATAAAATAAATTTCCCCACGATTCACTATCGCTCAATTCTGCAAGTGTTCTAATTTACTATTACTGTTTTCTAGCTGGTCTAAAGCCACTTTTGATGTAAAGGGACACTTTTTGGTTGCTATGGACAATCTCCAGTTTCCAGGCAGAAAGCACAGTATATATAACATAAAACTGCATGCAGGGCATAGGACAAAGCACTGGGGACAAAAGGGATGTGAAATAATTTCATACAGTACTGTAATCTGTAAGATTACAGTACTGTATGTGTTATGATTTTACAATTTCTTGAATTTGCCACCAGGTTCCGCCCCCGTGCGTCACGACGCTCGCAGGGAACGGAGCCTGGCATGGAGAGGCTTCGGAGGAGGACAGAGCCCGCAGACACAGTGGGGGACATCGCAGGATCCTGGGGACAAGGTAAGGAAAGCCACACCAGGATCCTGTGATGTAATCCCGAGTATGGCTCGGGGTTACCGCTAATGGTCCTGAATTTTAACCCTGAGCCACACTCGGGAAAACCACCAGGGAGGCTACGGAATGGGTAAATGTGTTTAAACACATGTAGAAGTGCTCTAAATCATGAGCATCTATTTAGCTATCTATGACATTTATGCCCATGAACACTTGAGGGCATACATGTCATTTTGTGTTTGGATGTCCTTACCTGGTGTACACCCTATCACATTATTTATTGCATCCTATGGTCTGGCTAAGGGGAGTCTGCTATTTCACAGAGAGCGAAGGGGGCGTAGGGGGCGTGGCATGGGGACGGCAGCAGGTTCTGCGCAACTGTTATTGCTGCCTTCCTGGGGGTAGTATTGTTGTGTTTTCAAGGTTTTTTGGTATTGCTGTAATTATACTATATGCCTTCAAAACTTAAAAAAAAACAGAATTAAAAACAAAAAGAAACTAAACCAAAAACTGAAGGGGTATCTAATGAATAAATATTTTACGTGCATGTAATGGAGAATTTTTTTTTAGAAGTATGTAGAAAACATTTTGATCTTTATCTAGGCGTTTCTACCTATATCAGGTGGATTGGACTTAATTAGTTGGAGTAAAGTGAAAAAACATCAGGTATGTATTATGGACATTAATAAAACCAGCCAAAGGATTTGTTTCTGTTTGTTATAAAGGATTTTCTAGCCATAGGTAAAAGTCCATCACACACAAACCATTAGCAATAGCTGACCTCAATAAATCTCCAGAAATTACATGGTTGTGCTCTGGTTTTCTTTCAGAGCTCTGGTTTTCTTTCATGTAAAGCCGCACACACACGATCGAAAATGCCGCCAGCAAAACTCCAATAGAGCTTTTTGTCGGAAAATGCGACCGTGTGTATACTCCATTGGTCTTTTGCTGGCGGAATTCCAGCCAGCAAAGGATTGAGAGCATGTTCTCTATTTTTCGGTCGAGAAAAGTTCCTACTCGAAAATGCATTCGTCTGCATGCAATTCGGACACGCAAAAAATCACGCATGCTCGGAAACAATTTGACGCATGCTCGGAAGCATTGAACTTCATTTTCTCGGCTCGTCGTAGTGTTGTACGTCACCGTGTTCTTGACAGTCGAAAGTTCAGAGAACTTTTGTGTGACCATGTGTATGCAAGGCAAGCTTAAGCGGAATTCCGTTAGAAAAACTATCCAATTTTTTTCTGACGGAAATTCTGATCGTGTGTACGCAGCATAAGTCTTGTGCCAGGGGCAGCGTCACTTTGGGTGAAACATATACTTTCAGCACCACTTTGGAGGATACATTATACTAAAATATCACATATTAACCAATTCAGCCCAGGAAGATTTTACCCCCTTCCTGACCAAAACACTTTTTGCGATTCGGCACTGTGTCGCTTTAACTGACAATTGTGCAGTCGTGCGACGTCGCACCCAAACAAAATTGACGTCCTTTTTTTCCCACAAATAAAGGTATTTGATCGCCTTTGTGGTTTTTATTTTTTGCGCTATAAACAAAAAAGAGTGACAATTTTGAAAAAAACGCAATATTTTTTACTTTTTGCTATAATAAATTTCCCCCAAAAATATATAAAAAAACTTTTTTTTTCCTCAGTTTAGGCCGATACATATTCTTCTACATATTTTTGGTAAAAAAATTGCAATAAGTGTATATTGATTGGTTTGCGCAAAACTTATAGCGTCTACAAAAAAGGGGATAGTTTTATGGCTTTTTTATTATTAATTTTTTTTCACTAGTAATGGCGGCAATCTGAGATTTTTATCAGGATTGCAACATTATGGTGGACACGGCAGACAATTTTGACACATTTTTGGGACCATTGGCATTTTTACAGCGATCAGTGCTATAAAATTGCATTGATTACTGTGAAAATGTCACTGGCAGTGAAGGGGTTAACGACTAGGGTGCAGTGAAGGGGTTAAGTGTGTCCTAGTACGTATTCTAACTGAAGGGGGGAGGGGACTGTGCAGGGGATATGACAGATCGTCTATTCATACTCTGTATGAACAGACGATCTGTCTGTTCTCCCCTCAGAGAACCGGAAACTGTGTGTTTACACACACAGATCCCAGTTCTCGGTGTGCCCCGAGCGATCGCAGGAGCCCGGCAGCGCGCACACACCCCCTAGTGGCCGTCTATGGTACCGACGTACCATGACGGCATTCGCGCAGCCGAGCCATGTTGCCGCAGTATAACTGAGACAGCTGGTCGGCATGCGGTTAACTACATACATTATACAGAATACAACATTTTTAAAGAGGTTAATTCTATAGTTACCTTCTAGGTAATACAGTATCTAATATTTATACATTTGTTTCAAATGATCTGGTGTTTTATGTAAACTGTTGTACAAAGAGTCACTGCTATATAAATAGATAAAAAAAATACAAAAATGTAACCTTTGTCCTCCTAATCTGTTGCAAATCAAGGGTTAAAAAATAAATCACATACACAGAACTTCTATGATACAGAACAATGACCTTGGAAGTCATTAAACTTTAGTGCATAGACTTGACAAAAAATGCATTTAAAATATCTTGAAAAGCAATCAAAAACACAAAACAAATTAGCCTTTTGCTTAACTACAATTTCCACTGAATTGCTTAATATTAAAACTCATTTGAATCTTTCACAAAAGAACACCCAAATTCTAAACACAAAGTGGAATAATTGAACCGAGTAATGCTAAAGTGATGTATTAAAAATATATTTCATTTGTTTTAGATTGCAATTTTCTCTCATAAATGATTTAATCATTATTTAAACAGTGTCTGGTACTGGTAAAGCATTTGAAGTAGTATCTAAATACTACCGCTTATTAATCTGAACCATTCAGTCAGAAGAGGCAGATTGCTTATCGCCTTATTTGTATTCAAGAAAAAGCAATTGCTATTCTTACTATTTATGTTATCTGGTCGGGAGTCTTTAATGGATGATGGAATAAATGGTATGGTAAGGTCTTTTTTAATAGGAAATGCTATTTTTCATTCAGCTTTTTTTAATAACTGTTACATATTTTAGGGTCTTAGCTCATAGTTAGTGAAACACATGCTAATTATGGTCAGATGTACGGATTTAATTGAGGGTTCTCTATGTTTTCCTTTATTAATATTTATGTTTAAATTAGGAATAAAGTAGAACTCCAGGCAAAGAAAAAAACACTTATAATATATATAGATGAGCTGTTTTATCTACTGAAAGCTTTGCAATTCTGTTCAGCTAGTTTTGTGGCAGGTTACAGACAAGTACTATTCAGTTAAGTGACACTAATATTTCTAATTTAAGACCTACGGCTTCCAAAGTCATCTTATTTTACACTGGATAATTAACCAGCTGTATGATAACACTCATACATAGTTCAAGGAGTAGAAAGGTGGATTGGGAAACTATAAAGCTGAGTCAGGATCCAGAGGTGTCATCTGTCTGGCTATGCAATATGGTGGAGGAATGTAAATCACATGACTGAATGGCAGGTACAATTGCTCACAGATATGTATTTAAAATGTTTATTTAGCTCTTTGTCTGCAGGTCTACTTGTTTTAGAAACCTGAGGAATTTATTTATAAAGATCAGTAAAATGTTGGCTTTTCATTATGCTGATTTTAGCTCTTTGGTGGGTCATAGCATATTTTAGATAAATTACACCTGTTTATAAAGCTCCAAAATATCATCCAGAGAGATTGATGATGATTACAAACACTGGGCATAAAAGCAATGGTGTGATGTAGACCAATGTTTTCAGTTTCAAATATTTTCATTTTGTTTACTGACATGTCCATTGCAACATACAGGAGAAGTATTGATTATGATTTTCATTGTTTATCTTTTATTACAATATAGAAACATAAATGGTCCCCTTCCAAGACCTCTCAACTTAGTACCCTTAGCTAATAGGTTGGTTTTCCCATGACTGGAGAGCCACAAGCATTTGTGCTCCCACCATGCTGATACCTTCCAGTAAGCCATTTATCAATATGCAGGTACTTTAAATAGAGGGGTTCACCAAAGAATATATCTTTTAAATAACGGGGTGCTTTAACAATCCCAAAAGGAAGCACTTTATTAATAGGAGTGGTGCAACTTACCACTGCACCAATAACTAGACACTGAGTTTATAGAAAAAAATAATTGGTTCAATACCCACATACTAAGGAGTTAACTGTTTCATTTATTCAATAATAACTATTGCAGTTTCATTATAGTACATATTGAATTTAAAATTGAATGAAACAATGGGAATCCTTCATAATTCCATGGTTTAGCTTCAAACATGGAATGCACCATATTCAGTCCTCTCCTATCCTCTTACAGGTTTAATGGACTGTTTAGTGTATAGCAAAAATGTTATTAATAAAATTAAAACTGCAGAATCATTTTTTGTGAAGTCATTGTAGCCCTAAATATGGTTATTAATACATATGCATTGATTAAACAATATTATATTTATACATCATGCCATGGCAAACCTCCCCCGTAAAAATTTAGGAGTGCAACAAAATACTGTCATATCAACATTTCGAATGAGCTGTTTTACACCTGCTGTGAAAGTCATCCTTCACTACATTCAGAAAGAAGTACCAGACGTTAAATGAAGTGTGTTAAGAATGAGCAATCTGCATTGACTCCAATATACATCATCCTTGCTGACTTGTTGAGCAGGATGGAGTAAAAATTCTTAATATGCAAAACTTCTGTCTTTTGGAAGTAATGTTCCAACTCATTGGAGCACGCCAGCATCTGACAGGTTTCCACACTCGCTGATTGTCATGCAAGCACTCACCAGCAATGTCCTTTGGGTCTTTTGCAGGTGCATATTTAGCTTGGCAGCTGAAAGAGGCCGTGTCAAGCTGCTGAGTTATGACATAGCAAGCCTAGCTTCTGAAATTCTTTATGAAGATATTTACCTACTTGATTTGCTTTGCTGGAGGAATATTACAGGTACTGGGATCATCCTTACTCTGGAGGGTTAGAGAAAACTGTTACATTATTGGGGGTTATAATGAAGTTTACAAGTATACAAGCTTGAAGACATATTTGTTGTCCCTTGCAAGTCATATTAAAAGTAAAAGGATTGTATTTATCAATAGTACACATCCCTAAATTGGTAAGCAACATGGCTCACATCTAGATGATTGCTAGGCTTGCATAACATGTTTTCATTTGTTAAAATGTAGGGTTTCTGCACATAATTATTCCACATACCAATAGTGCACTTGTGGTTGTACAATTTGCTATCCATATACACAGAATAATTGCAATTATATTAAAGTTCAGTGAAAATGACATGACGTGAATGTACAATGTATATGCAAAGCACTGCGTAAATTGACGGCGCTATATAAGTACCTGAAATAAATAAATAAAATACTTTAAATGTCTCTGTCATCATTAAAGAGTTCTTGACCTCTCAGATTTAAGCCAAACATAATATTTTAGCATACTTAATATTTACTATGTGTTGCCAGTTAACCACTTGACCTCTAGAAGATTTACCCCCCTTCATAACCAGGACATTTTTTTGAGATACGGCACTACGTTATTTTAATTGACAATTGCGCAGTCATGCAACACTGTACCCAAGTAAAATGTATGAAAAAAACAAAGCCTAAAGCTAAAATGGGTTGGGACTTTATATGAGGCAAGTAACATAAACCTCCATCCCCGATAAATTGAGCAAAAGAGGAAAAAATGGTGGGACTTTATATGAAGCACATAACTTAGTCAGATGAACCATTCAATGTATAACATAATTATTTATTACAAAAGGTGTACATACACACGTAGGGTAGTAAAAAATAATTAATACAATAATATAATATTAGATCTCATTAGATAAATAAAATTCTAAATAATTCATGATAGAACAAATGTCTCAACATATTGTACATAGTAGTTATGGTATAATATAGTAATGGATTTCAATAAGTAAGACCTGAACAATTCATAATATAAGAAACTTGTCTCGACATCTTGGTACATGATAATGGACCTATGGTATGTAAACTGCAATTGTAATGGTAGCATATAGGCATAGTAGCAATAAGAAATTAATTCATTCTAATAGACTGTAATATGGTAGATATTGGACATAAAACCTGTCACGTAGCATCATAAAAAAAGCTCTACGTGTTTCGTGGTTACATTACCACTCGTCTGGAGCAGATGCATAGTTTTGGGGGTATCTATAAAAAATGCCATAAAAAAAATATATAAGATAATAGAAAAGAATGTAAAATACAGAAGAAAGAGGGGGAACATAGAATGTCCCAAACACTCTCACCTATCTGTAGCATATGTCCAATATCTACTATATCTACTATATGCCCAGATGTCGAGACAAGTGTCTTATATTATGAATTTTTCAGGTCTTACTTATTGAAATCCATTACTATATTATACCATAACTATTATGCACAATATGTTGAGACATTTGTTCTATCATGAATTATTTAGAATGTTATTTATCTAATGAGATCTAATATTATATTATTGTATTAATTATTTTTTACTACCCTACGTGTGTATGTACACCTTTTGTAATAAATAATTATGTTATACATTGATTGGTTCATCTGACTGAGTTATGTGCTTCATATAAAGTCCCACCATTTTTTCCTCTTTTGCTCAAATAAAATGTATGTCTTTTTTCCCACAAATAGGATAAAATCAGAATTTTTTTTATTTTTTGCACTATAAACAAAAAAAGACAGACAATTTAAAAAAAAAAATACTTTCTGCTATAAAACATATCCAACAACAAAATTGAAAAAAATCAAATTTCTTCATAAATTTAGGCCAATATGTACTCTGCTACATATGTTTGGTAAAAAATCCCAATAAGCATATATTGATTGGTTTGCGCAAAAGTTATAGTGTCTACAAACTATGGAATCTATATATTTATATCTATATATTTTTTTCACTAGTAATGGCAGCGATCAGCGACTTATAGCGGGACTGCGATATAGCAGCGCACTGTCACATCAGGGGTGATCAAAGGGTAACTGTGTGCCTATCTAGTGTGTTTTTGTACTGTGGGAAGTGCTTTTTCTAGGGGAAGACATGGATTCATGCCCCTTCTTTGCAGGAACATGGGATCATACCTTCCCTACTGAGAGAATGGCGATCTGCTTTGTTTTACATAGGCAGATCGCTGTTCTGCCTCTGTGATGGATGATTGGTGGGTGCCACCAGACATTGAGTCCTTGGTACCCGCAGATCATCTCCCACTGTGTATAATCATAGTGGGCGTGGGTCACCGACAGGGTGCATGCACACCCCAGGCCCAGAAGTGTCAGATCGCATACTAGGTACGTGATCTGGCGCAGCGCCATCTTTCCACCATATAAGTAAGTTATACGGGTGGCAAGTGGTTAAATGACAGTGATAAAGGTAATATTCTCGTAATGGGTTGCTGTACAGTGACACACAACCAGGGAGATATGAAAGCACAAAATAATAATAATAATAATAATAAATCTAAAAGACTAAAATAAATAAAGAATAAAGAAACAACATATTTATCAAAGTTATATAATGTGATAAACATCCCTCATATATTCAAAATTGGAGACAACATAATTTCTACAAACTATATCTGAGCAGAGTTTGACACTGTAACCATGAACTATTTAATTCATTAGTGCCATATTGTGTTGCATGATACTAGGCATTATATTGTGTATATATATATATTCATATCTGTTGGACAAGGTCACTGTTATATAAGCTGAGGTCTTGGCCAGATATCAAGAATGAAGTCTTTTTATTGTGGTTACAGTGAATATGAGGATTTCAGTCAAGGCTGTATCATAGCAGTACAGTGTTTGAGATGAAGTCAAAATGACCTCTTTGTTACCATTATAGGTTCCTGTTTTCTTTTTTGGAGATTGTCTTACCCTGCATTTCTTACTTTTTCACTTACTATACTAGAAAAGAGAAAAAAACATACAAAATAAAGGAAAAGCTAGGCTATGAAAATCAAAACACAAGCCGCTACCATAGTAACAAAGAAGCTTCTTTGTAGTGTAAAGTCACAAGTGTGAACATATACTGTAGCAGCATTTTAAATGTTATAAATATTTAAACATTATGATTATTTCAAAAAATATTTTATTTAAAATGCATAATTGCATATTGATTTCTGAAATCATTAAAAATGCAGCATCATCTTATAAAAAATGTGGTACACTCTGTTTAAATTAGTGTAAATCATAATGGTCTTCAGGTCTCTGAAAAAATTAACACCCTAGATGTACTCAGTCACAAGAAAAGGGGTGGGGATAGCGAGAAAGTGCCAAAATAAATTAACATAAAAGGATAAATACCATGAAACAAAAGTGTATTTTTAGTCATTGAGAAAAGGCCATATAAAAATGCTGTGGCATGAAGTTCGCATTATGGCAGCATTAGCAGTGTCTCTCCCAAGCAGGATCTTGGGAGACTCCCTCCAGCAAACAATATATAAACTAAACAAAGAAGGATAGAAGAATCTAGCATCCATTAAAACATTTTTATAAAATAAAACACAATAATTATGCACTGACATGTACAAGGTAATATAAAGAATATCAATAAGTTTCCAGCAGGTGGTGGCCTTTCAGGCAGTCAATGGTGAGCAAGCCTCTCTGGGTGAATGTGATGTAAGGTGCTTGGAACCAGGAAGTTAATCGAGGAACAACAGGATAAGCTTTATTCCTTACCTGAAAATATTTTCTCTAAAAATACACTAAAATCATTATTAGCGGATACAAACACAACATAACTCTAAATCTCCTGCTAAATCTAGGAAATAAAACTGTGTGTTTTTAAAGAAATCTCTGTGTGTCAAAGGGGTCTTAGGGTACATTCACATGAGTGCTGTGGCCTGTACAATGAGAATCAGAGGTTAGTGTATGTGGCTAGAGCTGTCTGGGTCTGTGTGCAGGCTGCCCATGTTATGCTATGGGGATGCAGTGACTGTACGAATACAGCTGCAGGTCCTAATTTGACAGGTGTGTGGGTGCAGATATATGCCCTGAACACAGACTGTGTGCATTCAGGGCCCCTCACCCAGACCTACACACCTATGTTTGTATAGCCGCTGTGTCCCCATAGAGTAACAGGTGGCTCCAGCTACACAAATAAACCACTCATTCACACTGTATGGACCAGAGAACCTGTGTGAATGAGCCCTTCTTTTTTTAGTTTTCACAATGTTATTAACTATTTTTGACATTTTGAAATTATTTTTTCCCACAATGCAGTTGAGGGGGGCTTTAGTAAAATATCAGGAGTCTAAATAGATCAAAATAGTTCCCCAATCTTTGCACTGAATCCTCAGCTGCACTACAGACGAATGGACAGGAGGCACTCTGTACAGAGGCTCCTGTTCTTTCACAATCTGAAGCATAGTAAACTATGGCTTCTCCTCCTCTGACTTCTCCTCATCTCCCTTTCATTTCAGCTGCTGCAGGGGGAGTCACAGAGAGGATTGGTTCCTATAATCACCCATAATCATCTAGGATCTGATTCCCCCTGCTGCCCAGGCCCCCTGATGAACTGATGGGGCCCCATAAAGGCACTGGTACCTATAGATTTTAAAATCAAAATACAATGATTGTACTCCATACTTTGTATTCAGCAGCCATTCAGCAGCCCTCAATGTGAAACAGCAATTACTATTAGGCTGAATAAACCACAGTAATATATGCAAAAAACAAAATCAGCACTACCTTACTAATTAATAACTTAACAATAATGATGGAACCCTCTAATGTATGGTATCATCAATAAACCTCAATGTTACCACAATACCAGTCTCTGAGATACATAACTACACCTATAATACACATCAAACAAAAAAAAAAACATAAAACAGGAAACTTAGCAGAGATGCTGGAAACCCCTCCTATAGATTTTACAATTCACCCTTATATACAATCTAAACAAACAAAAAATATAGTGCAATAATGATGGGAATATATGTATTCATCCAGAAAGCTAAATGTGTATTTTACCCCCAGTAATTTATTGCAAATTGTAGCTTAAGACAGAAAAAAGCATGAACCACCAACAACCACTATATATACTGTATAGCTCATAGTCCATAACAGCGGATAGACATCCTCAATAAAATACAAACAATACTACAACTTCAAACTATGTGATTTAGTGTGAATATCCATAATCATCATAATTAGAAAAAAAAATCTGGCCTTATTATTTTATCATTATATTGGAAGCTTACATGCTGAATATATAGAAAAAAGACATACATTGATAATGCTTGTTTTTACAAAACATACAAAGTTCTTGTCAGGAGTGTGTAGCACTCCTGTTCCATAACAGCCCCTGGTCTCATTCCACTGGGTGGAGATCAAACCTGTTTTAAGCTAGCCAAACACTTAGTGTCTTGCTTGTGATAGTGTGTGTGACAGGGTTGCCAACCTCCCGTAGCATTTTTTACTGACAAAACATGGAAAATTTATTGGCGGAGCACATTTTTTTACTGCTAACCTGAGAAATTAAAGAACTCCTATTGAAAACTAACACTATGAATATTTGAACAGTATAAACATGATATAGAAACACTGACAAGACCTATAACAAAGTAATTTGCATGATGTACACTTAAAAGTCAACACATAATGAAATTATCAGCCCCTGATATTTACTGGCAGTTGTAAAAAAATCACAGATTTTTTACAAACTGTCTGTAAATTTACTGGTGGTTGGCAACCCTGGTGTGTAACACACGTTTCAAGCTCCCTGTTTGTCTGCCCCATTGCTGTTAGTTTGTTTTCTCTTATTGATGACCTCGGAATATCAATTATGCTCAGAACTCAGCCTGCCCTGAAGGTAAAACATTAGCGGTATTCCCGAGTCTGGCTCGGGGTGGATTTTCAATACCAAAAGCGGTATCCCTTTTGGGATTGCATCGCAGGATCCTTGTAGAGGATACTTACCTTGTCCCCTGGATCCTACGACGTCTCCCCGCTGTGATCTGCGAGCCGCCATGTCTCACTTGATTCACAGTGCCGAGCTCCATTCCCTGCAAGCTTTGCGACTCACGGGGACGGAGTTTGGCGCCATATTCAAAAAGTAAAACACACAGTACAGATACAGTATACTGTAATCTTACAGATTACAGTACTGTATCAAATAATTACACGTCCCCTTTGTCCCTGGTGGTATGTCCAGTGTCCTGCGTGCAATTTTATATTATAAAAACTGTTCTTTCTGCCTGGAAACTGGAGATTGTCCATAGCAACCAAAACTGTCCCTTTTCATCTAAAGTGGTTTTAGACCAGCTAAAAAACAGCGATAATAAATTAGAATCACTCGCAGAATTGAGCGATAGTGATTTGTGGGGAAATCCATCACCAAACACTAAAAGTAACGAAAGCAACAATTCTGAGCAAATATCAGTGTTTTTGATTTGATTACTTTATTGAATAATTTTTATTATTATTATATTATTATTTGTTATAATTATTTATAGTTATTTATTATATTATAATTTTTGATTTCGTTTGATCATACCCGGGATGTCTACTAAACTCTTGTTTGGACAGATTTAAGTGAATTATTCCTAAGAATTACAGGCCTATAATATAAAACGCCAAATTTCTGTGCAAAATAATTTGTACCGCTTTCAGCATCAAAAACTGAAGTAATCATACCGCCAGGGAGCTTAAACCTTTTTTTTATGAATTGTTTTATAGGAAAATTGTGTAACATACCTTGCTCCATTTTATCAATGGACCAATGGATAAATTAACCAGATAACTAAAGCATGTGAATCTATTCAATTCCCAAAAGATATCGCTTGACAATTTTCCAAACTGTCTTCTCTGACTAATTGGCATATTGTAGCAATGTGTATGTGTATGTGAAAAACATTCAGGTAACAATGGAAAATATTATACTAATTGAACTACAGGTTTTTCACCAAAGCAGAGTAGGCTTTTGTAGAGTTAAAACATTAATCTGATGTACAGAATCAAAGATACACCATGCTTAGAAGATAGAATATGAAAAGTGCAGAACATGTGGCAAAGTCATGCAATTTTCATGTCATAACCAAGTCAGCTCTATGTAAACAAAGCTCTATATGTGAATAAACTTCAGCATCTAATATGGCAATAATTACCAAAGTGTCACCGTTCATGGTGTCACTATTTATCAAACGGCTTCAATCAATAAGAAGCTGTAAAACCCTTTCCAGCTGGGATAGTCTCTTATATGTGGACATTGTTTTGCAACCATTAATTTAAAAGCTGTGAGTCATACATACCTAACTATTTGTTAGAACTGAAAGCTGAACATCGCTGTCTTAAACTACTGCTTCCATTTTTTTATTGGTTTTTGTTAAACTGATAAATGGATGTTGACAAACTGTTATAATTATATGTACTGATATGCTGCTCTTAGCTGAAAGTAATGGAATGTGTAAACTCTATACAGGTAGGCACTGATACAAATAATATGTCCAACTTCAGGTAATTTACCATCATGCTTCACTGTGCAAAAATTAATCACAAGCAGCATCTTTGGTGCAAGAAATATTACAAGCTAACTACATTTTGAATACGGTGTTTTTTTTTATTATTATCAAATTTATTATTTTATGCTATATTGTGCATCTGCCTAATGCCAGCAATATAAGGGCTGATTGTTAGCCAATGTAATGGAGATCAGAGCATGTTTTAAATAGTTTTCAGGGACAGTGGGTTGATTTTTTAAAACTGTAGAGTGCAAAATCTGGTACAGCTCTGCATAGAAACCAATAAGCTTCCAGGTTTGTATTTGTCAAAGCTTAACTGAACAAACTGAAGTTAGAAGCTGATTGGCCACCATGCAGAGCTGCACCCGATTTTGCACTCTCCAGTTTTAGTAAATCAACCCCCACTGTGACTGCCAGCACTGGTGTGGTTAGTGTGTAAGGGCTCATTTACATTTGTGGTTGGGCAGCATTTTTACTGCCTCTTAACCATTCCTCCTTTGGCTGGGAAGGTTGTAGCTGGATGTAAATTACTGCCAACCGAGTGTGACCCATTCAATTGACTAGGGCCATGCTGTAACTGGCCTACAACTGTGCATACCAAATGTGGTGGCTGCACAGTAGTGTAGCATTCAGGGGGTTAAAACAGGATGTGAGGAGGCAATCTATAGTAATGATCCCCTACGTGTGAGTTAGAAACCCACATGAAAAAATGGATAACTCCTTTGAATCCTTGCTGCCCTCTAGGACCGGGGTTGTGCTCAGCACATTGTAGAAATAGATAAACAAAAAGAGAGCGTACTGGCCTAGTTCATTATGACACAAATTGTATTAACTACTTAAGGACCGGAAGGATTTGCCCCCTTAATGACCAGGCCATATTTTCAATACGGCAATGCATCACTTTAACTGACAAGTGTGTGGTCATACGACGTTGTACCCAAACAAAATTGACGTCCTTTTTTTCCCACAAATAGAGCCTTATTTTGGTGGTATTTGATCACCTCTGCAGTTTTTATTTTTTGCGCTATAAAGAAAGAGCGACAATTTGAAAAATTTGTTTTTTAACTTTCTGCTATAATACATATCCAAAAATAATATATGAAAAAACACATTTATTCATCAGTTCAGGCTGATATATATTCTTCTACATATTTTTAGTAAAAAAAAATTGCAATAGGAGTCTATTGATTGGTTTGCGCAAAAGTTATTGTGTCTACAAAATATGGGATAGATTTAGGAACTTTTTTTTATTGTTTTTACTAGTAATGGTAGTGATCTGCGATTTTTAGTGGGACTATGACATTGCGGCAGATGAATCTGACCAAAAATGACACTTTTTGGGGACCAGTGACATTATAACATTGATCAATGCTATAAAAATGCACTGATCAATGTAAAAATGACACTGGAAGGGAAGGGGTTAACACTAGGGGGCGATCGAGGGGTTAACTGTGTTTCCTAAGTGTGTTCTAACTGTAGGGGGGATGGGCTACCAGGGACATGACAGAGATCACTGTTCCTGATCACTGGGAACAGTAGATCTCTGTCATGTCTCCTGTCAGAATGGGGATCCACTTGTTTAAGCTGGCAGATCCCCATTTTGCTTCTGTACTAGGCGATCTGGGGTCGTCGATGGACTTCCCGCATGGAGTGGGAGTGAAAGCGCACCAGCGCCGGCGCGCCCCTGCCCTCAACTACTCTTGTACGAGCCGCCATACAGCTAAGGCGATTCTCATAGGAGAGCTGATCTGCCGCCGTATAACGACAGTGGCTGGTCGGCAAGTGGTTAAAATAGATTAAAATAAATAGATACTACTTACAAACATAGGTAGTATAAAAGCTCATTTGACAACTCTACTCAGTATCACTCTCTCAAACTCTGTGATCACTCAAGCTTAGGGTAGGGACTTCTCCAGGATCCCTGCTGGCTAATGCGTGCATGTCTTTCTTTATCATAAGGTAGTACAAAGTCACCTTATCACCTGTTAAATGATCTCTGAAGAGTGATCTGAATGAATATCACTCTTCAGAGAGCACCACAAGTGTAAATGAGTTTATAAAAAGGGAATTAAAAATTATCATTGTGTTTCTTATCACTTGCCAGAGCAATACAAAGTCACCATAGTGACACATGCACTACTCTAGTGACAGTAATCTTTTTATGGTTAGTACTTTTTTTTTTACTTCTTTTTGTGTAGTACAGTTCCCATCACTGTACTACACACCCCCTCTCCTCTCACAGCTGATCGCTCTGAGAGGAGAGACTTCAAAGGCTGCATCATTGCAGCTTTTGTTTACACATGTGATTACTGTGATTGGTCATTCACAGAGATCTGTAAATGATTACAATGGCCTACAAGTCCTGTCTGCCATTTCATCAGAGAGTCTTGTAGGTTTTAGTGGAATACAGGTGTGGTGATCACCACAATCGTAGTCCATTGCCACCTTCTCCAACTGAAAACCCTTACCTTCGTGTGGGCAGAGAGCCAAAAGAAGAGCCTGCAGGTTCCTGACATTGCACTGATCATGGGTGCAATACTTTGCAAGTGACTGTGAAAAAAATAATAGATGCACTTTTTTTTATCAAAAATGTGGATTTATTTTTTTTTAAAGATGAACTTAGCCTTTAACCACTTCCCGCCCGGCCTATAGCAAAATGACGGCTTGGGTTCAGTTATCCTAACTGGGTGCAATATGATGTCTAGCAGGATAACAGCCGCAGCGCGCCCGTGGGGGTGCACAATGTGGCGATCTGTGGTGCAGTGTGTCAGTCTAACACACCGCTACACCGATCTCGGTAAAGAGTTTCCAACGGAGGCTCCTTACCATGCGATCAGCCGCAACCAATCATGGCTGATCACAATGTAAACAGGAAGAGCTGTTGATCGGCTTTTCCTCACTTGCGTCTGACAGACGCGAGTAGAGGAGAGCCAATCGGCGGCTCTCCTGACAGGAGGGGTCTGCGCTGATTGTTTATCAGCACAGCCACCCCAAGGATGCCCACACTGGACCACCAGGGAAGCTGCCAGGACAACCAGGAAGCCCCCAGCATGTGGATGGCCATGTATGTACCCCATGGCCATCCACATTTTAAAAAAATATGCCCAATACATGCCAATCAGTGCCCACAAATGGGCAATGACTGGCAACATTATGGATCAGTACAGACAAGTGATGCCCAGCGATGCCACCCATCAGTGTCATCAGTGCCACCCATCAGTGTCCATCGGTGCCACCTCTCAGTGCCCATCCATGCCCATCAGTGCCCACCTATCAGTAACCATCAGTGCCCATCTGTGCCACCTATCAGTGCCACCAATAAGTACCCATCAGTGCCACCCATAAGTACCCATCAGTAGGTTGAAGTGGTTAACCATGAATTGTGGCCCTAGAAATATTGCTCTCACAATGAGGTTTCGGGCACACACATATGACACACACTGAACATTTGCATTGGGGTGTGTATGGAGGTGACAGAAGTGCTTTTATTTTTTATTTATTTTATTACAATGTATTTTTATCCACTTGCCACACAATCACTATATATACATGAATGTGTTCAAGTGGTTATATCAGGGTTATAGCTGCAGCTGTTAGTCATAGCCCCAGTATTAATATTTTCATCCAGCAGTTCCCTACATCTTTAAAAGTGACTGATTTTCTGCTGGATCACTCTTACAGGCAGTGGGAGGGGTGGTTCCCCCCCTTTCTGCCACCTGCTGGTGCCTCTCTGGGCTCTTCCTTGTGATTGGGAAGCCCGGCATCTAATCCAGCAGTTCCACTAGCTGACCGGAAGGTCTCCGATTATCTCTATGGTCTAGGAAACTGGAAGCGACAAGCATTTAGTCCCTTCCGGTTAGATTTTTTTTTTTTAATGCATGAGATCAATGTTTTTTTTTTTTAATCTTATGTTTTCAAGGGTAAAGGAGAGATTTGGGGTGATAAAATAAGGGACAGTGTAAAAATAAAAATGTTTTAATAAAATAAATAATAATAAAAAACCTGTAAAGTGCCCTCATCCCCAATGCTCCCATGCAGAGGCCAAAGCATACATAGGTTGCGTACATATATATAAACGGTGTTCACAGCACACAAATGAGATATCGCCGCAAACTTTATAGCAAGCACAATCATTTTAGATCTAGACCTCCTTTGTAAATCTAAACTGGTAAGCTGTAAAAAAATTTTAAAGCATCACCTATAGAGATTTTTAACCACTTCCAGCTCAAGCCAATTCTGGCATTCCTCTCCTACATGTAAAAATCATCATTATATCACATGAGGGGTTGCTAGCATGTTAGGTAAATAAAACCTTTAAGTATCATAGTTTGTCCCCATTCCATGAGCATGCACAATTTTAAAGCATGACATGTTAGGTACTGAGTTAGATATTGTGTCTTTGTTTGCATTAAAATGTACTAAATTTTTTTTGTATTTGCAACTGCTGTGCAAATACCGTGTGCCATAAAAATTGCAACAACCACCATTTTTTTCTCTAGGGCAGGGGTGTCAAACTCAATTTTACCATGGGCTGCATCTCATTCTGGTTGCCCTCAAAGGGCCAGTTGTATCTTTAAGACTATATGTCCAGAGTATTCACCCCCCTTTACAACATAGTCCACCACACTCCCCTACATCACAGTGCACCACCCTTATCATGTTTTTCTGCCAGGAAACAGAAAGTGCAGGGTCTGGAGGAGGACCAGAGGAGGGCTTGAGACTGCTACCGGAGTCTGCTGAATGCCGAGACCAAAGGAGGCAGGGAGGAGGGGGTGCTGCAGTTGCACAGAGAGGCACAAGATCTGTAGGCAGACTTCTGTCCTCCTCTCTACTGCCAACTGCTGAAACAAACTGGGGGGGCAGATGAGGGGGTTGCCGCAGCTGCTGAAGAGGTGTGGGGGCCACATGAAATGACCTGGAGGGCCGGATTTGGCCTGAAGGCCTTGTGTTTGACACATGGGCTTCTAGCATAAAAATACAGATCTTTACTAGTAAACAAAAAGTGTCAGAAAGGTTGGGTCTTCAAATGGTTAAAGTTTTTTTTTTTCTTTTTTTTCTTTATTTACCTAACAAGCTAGCAACCCCCAATGTTATATAATGGGTAGCTGACATGTCCTCTCTATGGAGACATCAGGGGTCTATTACACCCCCAATGTCTACCCTGCCCTCCACTGCAGCTAATCAAGCACATATTGCACTATATTAGCTGATCCCCCAGCTTCAAAAACTGCCAAATGACAGCTGTGAATCCAGAAGTACTGTAGTGCACATTAATTTTGGGTTCATTCGTTGCAAGGGTGATTGGGGAAAGGATGTCATTTCCTCCAGTCCTGTGCTTCCTGGGGGAACTAGTCTCTCAGTTCCCCATCAGGCTCTGCCCATCAAACAGGCACTGCAGTCATGGGGATTAGTTCCCCATCAGGTCTGCCTCCACTGTGAGGCAAGTAAATGAGCATTGCCATATTGGGTATTGACATCACAAGTATCCTCAACTCGTTTGGTTCACATTTATATTTCAGCCAGGGAATCTCCACGCTGACAGCTGAATGTAGCAGAGGACAAAACCCTGTGTGGGAAGCCGTCACATTTATGACAGATTCTCAAATGCTACATACATTTGTAGGCCAGCTCAGAACTGGTCTTAATTACTGCCAGTTTCCTTATTTCCTAATACTTGCTTTCACTCAGTTTTTATTAAAAAGAGAATAAAATGGACATCAATAGATGAACTTCCAACAATTCAGCAAAGAATATAACACTCGTAACAAATAGCCTACAATAGGCTTACAGTATCCATGGCCCTGATAACATGGACCATCTAACCAAAACAAGCAGAGACTATCATATCCCCCCAACAATTCCTAACACCTAATTTCCTAATTGTTTATGGATCTGTCACTGCCATAGTAGCAGGTTTCTAAAGTGGCGGTAGTTAGAACTACCTGAATTTGTCATGCGTGTGGTAATGTTACTGAAACTGACACTAGTGCTTGCCCAGATTAGATGCAGATTGTACTCGGGGTCAATGTGACTTTAAGTTGCACATATTTAAACGGTTGTCATTGGAAAACATGGGGTGCGATTTATCATGCAACTTTAGTATCCAAAGTCTCATGACAAATTTCACAAGTGTAAATGGAGCCCAAAGCAAACTAACAATGCAATATATTCATAAATGCGTCATTGAATTCCCTACCTTGGTCTTCTATTGTAGATGTATAAAAGATCCCCATAGTTTATAGTCACTTAGCAAAGCATTTCTTTGTAAATTACTAAATGCTCTGAATAGAGTGAAAAAGCAGTATGAAACATTACTAAAAATAATTCACACCTCATTGTAATATAAAGACAACATGACATACAACTGGTGTTAGCAAAGATTTGCCACTGTCTTGGTGACATCTGATTTCTTTCACAATAGTGTTCTTTATTTTCTTTTAATCGATCCAACATGGCATAATCAGAAAAGGAACAATTTTTGTTCCTTCTGTCATAGCCCTTCCCATGTGATAATAAGTACCTCTGTTTATTGTATAAAACCGATAAACATCTTTTTAATATATTCATACACATTAAATACAAAGAGAGAAAGTACTGATTTTCAAACAAACAAATGTAGAGCTATCTACACACTGAAATAATCCTGTATAGGTAGTTTTATGTCACAGCACCCACTCATGTCTCCATTATATGTGGACATACAGTACATGTTCAGGCTAAATGTAAGGAAATCTAAATGACAGATAAAAGACTCTTCACATTCAAACAAAAAAAACCTCATTATATTATGCTTTCTTTTGTCAAAATAATGCTAAGCAACATTTTTTTACCCTTTAACTGTGCTTAGAAAATGAGTTCATGGAATTTACTATGTTACTGTTGGAATGTGCACTAGCTAAATTGTGGTTTAGCTAATGTTCTTTTTAACCATTGTTAACATTTATTATTATTCATACCATGTAGGAATGAAACTGTATTTATTGCTTTCATCAAAGAAGATTTTTTTTTGTAAAACTCCTTAGTGAACTGTACATGTAGGATTTTGTGCATTTTTGCAGTTCACACACCAGTTGGCTTACATGATTCCATTGGATGGTTCCAGTGATACATATACAGTACATACATATACTGTCTTTTTTTATTTTCATAACATGGTGTACAGGTGCGTTATTTGGCACATTTCATTGCTTAGTGAGTGATTTTTTTTTTTCAGGTAAAAGTTCAACATCCACATGCTTTAATGCCCTGTGTTAAAATAGAAGGTACAAAATCAGTGTAAATTGGATGTTCAACTCAACACTGCAGACCTAGGTCCACAATGTATGTATTATACATCAGTATATGATCAGATAGATAGGTTTAGAAGTTGTAATTATTGTGTGAGTTTACATCCGTGTTAATCTGTGTGCAGACCTGCAATGCAAATGCACCATGAAGTTTTTCTTGCTTTAGTAAATTAACCCCAATTTGTACTATATTGTTTGTGAATCCATGAATGCGTATATCTGGAAAGCCAATTATATCCAGGAATAACTTTAATAAATAAATCTTGTGATTAACACCGTTTTGAGTGCTTATAACAATACACATTTACCAGAACTATGAAGGACAGGGATGTTTGAAGTTTCTAATTTACTGGCTATACATTTGTGCTGTAACCCCTTTGTAGTATATATAAATATATTATAGCATTACTTTCTGGTAACAACTAATAAAGAATTAAAATGCTGAGGAGGAATCAGTGGCTGAAAATCATGATACCTACGAGCAGTTTAAACAGGTCCTGGTTGGTTTGGATAATGTTCAAGGACTCTCCCCAACTACATAACTTTTTAGAACACCTTCACTGAAGTAACTGCCATGGTCCCATTTGCATGCTTGCTGATTTCACAGAAACTGCTTTTTTTTAGCACTTTTTGGTGTCCCAACATCCTCCTCACTGTGCGAAATCCACTGCCAACTCTTAATTACTGACCTACGACCTTTTATATTACTGCTCTTCACTTCCTCTTACCCCCTTTCTTTTCCTCTTTCTCTTTATTCTCTTCTTTTGGCCTTATCACTCAAAGAGTATAATACTTCTATAAGCATAGATTCATAGAACATTCATTCCCTTCCACCCCATTAGATTACTCTGACGTACTCAATTGCAAAGGATGTCTTACTTCTACTACTACAGTTTTAATTTTATTATATACTTTTATATTATATACAGAATATAATAATGACTCAGTTTAAACCTTTACCATTAGTACAGCAAATAGTCTCCCACAGATTTTATGAGAAGAGAAAATTTCCAACTTTCTATTTAATCCATAAACTGTGGGAGACAATACGCATTATCACGCAGCATAAGGGATATACAAAACATATGCCAATATGGGAGAATTTTTGCTTACCCGAGTTGAATAAAATATCAGAATTTTTAGAATGGAAAAGGGTTGGGATAAATTTTCTTTACCAGCTATTTGAAGGGGATACTTTACTGCCTTTTAGTAAATTGAAAGATCGCTTCCAACTATCAAAGGTTAACTTCTACCAGTACCTTCAGATTCGTCATGCTTTACAAAGTCAAGCTTTAACATTTCAACTTCAATATAATCCATCAGAAATCCTATTGAAAGCAACTTTAGTTAGGCCTATTAAAGGAGGACTAATGCCCCGTAAACACGGTTGGATTTTCCGACGGAAAATGTGTGATAGGACCTTGTTTTCGGAAATTCCGACCGTGTGTAGGCTCCATCACACATTTTCCATCAGATTTTCCGACACACAAAGTTTGAGAGCAGGCTATAAAATTTTCCGACAACAAAATCTGTTTTCGGAATTTCCGATCGCGTGTACACAAATCCGACGCACAAAGTGCCACGCATGCTCAGAATAAATAAAGAGATGAAAGCTATTGGCTACTGCCCCGTTTATAGTCCCAACATACGTGTTTTACGTCACCGCATTCAGAACGATCAGATTTTCCGACAACTTTGTGTGACCGTGTGTATGCAAGACAAGTTTGAGCCAACATCCGTCTGAAAAAATCCTAGGATTTTGTTGTTGGAATGTCCGATCAATGTCCGATCGTGTGTACGGGGCATATTAGGGGATCTATACCACATTTTATTAAATAAAGCGAAGGCAGATGGACAGGCTAAGAGTCTTATTTGTTGGTAAAAGGATCTGATAGATCTTAATGAAGATGAATGGACTCGTGCTATGGAGATCCTCCCTGAGGTATCTATTTCACCATCTTAGCAATTGACTCAGCTCTTTATTTACACAGAACCCACTGTACCCCACAAAAATTATTTGCGTGGGGAAAAAATATATCACCTTTATGTCCACGATGTTTAGTTTCGAATGGCTCCCTTGTTCACATGCTTTGGCAATGTCCCAAACTTTACGGATATTGGGAAAACGTTTTTATCACTCTGAATACAATTTCGCGAACAGAAATAATAAATACTTCTAAATTATCACTACTGGGAATAATTCCAGATGGAATTTTACCTGTAGATATGCACATAATGTGGACCAGAGCTTTCTACCTAGCCCATAAACTTATCCTACAAAAATGGACAGTTAAGGATCCACCAACCCATAAATAGTGGTGTAATAAAATAAACTATATATTAAAAAAAGAAAGATTAACATATAATCATAGAGGAGTCCCCCAGAAATTTAGTAAAATCTGGCATTACTGGATTGATTCGAGTAATTTACTGTATGATGGCTTATGTGGAGGGGTTGGTGGGGGGGAGGGGGGGAGAGGTTGGGGACGAGGAGATTGATCTTGATCTTGATTTATAACATATTAAGATGATGGGAGTTGAACAAAGTAAAACCAATTGAAAATCAATGTGAGGTGTATGTTTATTGTTGGTGTGTGTGTGGTTAGTTATATATGAGTTTTCAATGTTTTTTTTGTATTTCTTTGTTTTTTAGTGTGAATATGTGCATATTATGAATTCAAACAATGGTAAATTCTTTTTTAAATTGTTAATTTGTATAAAAAAAATTTTTTTTCCTATCCTATTTTTTCCTATCTGTACTGAAAAAGCATTATCAAAATAAAAAAGATTTGATATAAAAAAAAAAACGGTTTTAATTTTGTACCTCTATTATCACTCTGTACTATACAACTGGATTATCCTCCTGCAGAGATATGGTGTATTATATTTGTTTTTCATTGTATTGTCCATTTTGAAAAACAATAAAAACATGTTTGTCTGAGAAAAATGCTGAGGAGTAATAAATTAAATATAATATAAAACAAAAATGGTAGCTCTACAGATTTTTTCATACTTTCTGGGAGAAAATAAGCTCTACTGGAAATAATATATACAAAAATACAAACTAAGAATAAATATATATATGTAAATCTCTCTCTCTCTCTCTCACTCTATACAGTATGTCACAAAAGTGAGTACACCCCTCACATTTTTGTAAATATTTTATTATATGTTTTCATGTGACAACTCTGAAGGAATTAGACTTTGCTACAATGTAAAGTAGTGAGTGTACAGCTTGTATAACAGTGTAAATTTGCTGTCCCCTCAAAATAACTCAACACACCGCTATTAATGTCTAAACTGCTGGCAAAAAAAGTGAGTACACCCCTAAGAGACAATGTCAAAATTGGGCCCCATTAGCCATTTCCCCTCCCCGGTGTCATGTGACTCGTTAGTGTTACAAGGTCTCAGGTGTGGATGGGGAGCAGGTGTGTTAAATTTGTTTTTCACTCTCATGGCAAAGAACTCTCTAAAGGATCTAAAAAAAAAAATTTTTGCTCTACATAAAGATGGCCTAGTCTATAAGAAGGTTGCCAAGACCCTGAAACTGAGCTGCAGCCCATAGACCATACATCAGTTTAACAGGACAGGTTCCACTCAGAGCAGGCCTTGCCATGGTGGACCAAAGAAGTTGAGTACACATGCTCAACATCATATCCAGAGGCTGTCTTTGGGAAATAAACGTATGAGTGCTGCCAGCATTGCTACAGAGGTTGAAGGAGAGGGGGGTCAGCCTGTCAGTGCTCAGACCATATGCCGCACGCTGCATCAAATTGGTCTGCATGGTTGTCATCCCAGAAGGAAGCCTCTTCTAAAGATGATACTCAAGAAAGCCCACAAACAGTTTGCTGAAGACAAGCAGACTAAAACATGGATTACTGGAACCATGCCCTGTGGTCTGACCAAGATAAACTCATTTGATTTAGATGTGTCAAGCGTGTTGCAGCAACAAGGTGAGGAGTACAAAGATAAATGTGTCTTGTGTACAGTCAAGCATGGTGGTGGGAGTGTCATGGTCTGGGGCTACATGAGTGCTGCCGTCACTGGGGAGCTACAGTTCATTGAGGGAACCATGAATGCCAACATGTACTGTGACATATTGAAGCAGAGCATGATCCCCTCCCTTCAGAGACTGTGCTGCAGGGCAGTACTCCAACATGACAACGACCCCAAACACATCTCCAAGATGATCATTGCCTTGCTAAAGAAGCTGAGGGTAAAGGTGATGGACTGGCCAAGCAGGTCTCCAGACCTAAACCCTATTGAGCATCTGTGGGGCATCCTCAAATGGATGATGGAGGAGCGCAAGGTCTCTAACATCCACCAGCTCAGTGATGTCGTCATGGAGGAGTGGAAGAGGACTCCAGTGGCAACCTGTGCATCTCTGGTGAACTCCATGCCCAAGAGGGTTAAGGCAGTGCTGGAAAATAATGGTGACCACACAAAATATTGACACTTTGGGCCCAATTTGGACATTTTCACTTAGGGGTGTACTCACTTTTGTTGCCAGTGGTTTAGACATTAATGGCTGTGTGTTGAGTTATTTTGAGGGGACAGCATATTTACACTGTTATTCAAGCTGTACACTCACTACTTTACATTGTAGCAAAGTGTCATTTCTTCAGTGTTGTCACATGAAAAGATATAATAAAATATTTACAAAACTGTGAGGGGTGTACTCATTTTTGTAAGATACTATATATATATATATATATATATATATATATATATATATATATATATATATGTAGCACTTACCCCCAAAGGAGCTGTTGGTTTAGATTGGGCTTACCGTTACCTCATGCCCATCAAAGGGGTCACAATGATGAGAAGGAAAAAAGAGTCTTAAATGATGTCTGCATCAAACACTTAGTTTCTTTTGCTGCAATTCTTTTATTCTTTGAAGCCAAAAGAATAGGGATGGAGGATTAAGGGAGATTCAGGTACTTTAGATTGCGAGTCAGGGTATTTCTACTTATCCAGAGGACTAACGGTCTCCTCAACTGGATATAGCAATCACCAGGCCTCTCTTACTGACCTAGCAGTGGGGTGCAATGCTTGAACACAGTCTCTGCCACAGACTTGATGAACACAGTCTCTGCCACAGACTTGATGAAAAAAACAGATAAACGTTGCGGTCATTACACAATCCTCTGCCACAGGATGGTGTAACCGAACTTTGATTAGAGTTAAAGTTTAGTGCACAGTACTAGATTCTTTCAGCCGACCCGGTGATACTGTGAGTTATATGATCCAGGTTGCATCCCCCAATTGGGTTTCCAGGCTCCTCCGGAGATAAAGAAATAAAAAAGAAGAATTGCTCTAGGTGCGTGTTAAATGTGAAAATTGAAAAATGTTTTAAAAAATTATAAAAAAAGGGTGAAAGATATCCTGCAGCTGAACACTATAACCCCGAAATAGGGCACAAAATTATATAAATAAAAATAAGAGTGCAGCGCCAGATAAATACTAAAATGAAATTGATATGTATAATGAAACCATAAACAATATACTACTAGTGCAACAATAATGATCATTAATCAAGTGAAAAAGATCGGAAAAAAATAGTCCATGTGTAATTTCTCCATTTCCAGTGGACGTGCATATGAGAACACAAAAAAAAAAATAGTGACAGATATAGTTCATAATGGACAATATCAAAGTGAAGAGTCACTCCGATCCTAGCGCTCAAATGGATATAAATTATTTGACGCACTTCTAGCTGCTGTTATAAACCAAAGCCTATGTTACCATTAAATGTATACTTTCTTAAAAAACAGAAGTATTAACAGCGCTCATGATGAGTGTTCATTCATGCAAATGATAAATCATTAAGGCTGGGTTCACACTGGTCCGACAAACGCTCCGACATTGGGAGCTCATGTCGCATGACGTGTGAAATTTAATGTTTTCCTATGGGAGCCGTCCTAACTGGTCCGACACAAGTCGTTCCGACTTTAGAAATGCTCCCTGTACTACTTTGGTCCGACTTTGATCCTACTTCAGTCTATTGACTATCATTGAAGTCGGATCGCCGTCTTGCATGATCCGACTTTGGCACGCGACTTGTGCTCAGATGTTCTTGAGGGGGAACTCCGCGCCAAATTTTAAATAAAAAACCGGCATGGGTTCCCCCTCCAAGAGCATACCAGGCCCTTGGGTCTGGTATGGAACTTGAGGGGAACCCCCTACGCCGATAAAAACGGCGTGGGGGTCCCCCCCAATCCATACCAGACCCTTATCCGAGCACGCAGCCCGGCCGGACAGGAATGGGGGTGGGGACGAGCGAGCGCCCCCCCCTCCTGAGCCGTACCAGGCCGCATGCCCTCAACATGGGGGGTTGGTGCTTTGGGGGAGGGGGCGCGCTGCGGCCCCCCACCTCAAAGCACCTTGTCCCCATGTTGATGAGGACAAGGGCCTCTTCCCGACAACCCTGGCCGTTGGTTGTCGGGGTCTGCGGGCGGGGGGCTTATCGGAATCCGGGAGCCCCCTTTAATAAGGGAGCCCCCAGATCCCGGCCCCCCACCCTATGTGAATGAGTATGGGGTACAGCGTACCCCTACCCATTCACCTAGGAAAAAAGTGTCAATTTAAAAAAAAAACACTACACAGATTTTTAAAGCATTTTATTAGACAGCTCCGGGGGTCTTCTTCCGACTTCGGGGGTCTCTCCGGTTCTTCTCCACGCTCTCCGGATCTTCTGCCGGGCTCCTCCGCTCTCTTCTGCCGCTCTTTTGCTAAAGCGGAGGAGCCCGGTCTTCAATCTTCTGCCTTCTGCCTTCTGCCTTCTGCCTTCTTCCTTCTTCCTTCTTCCTTCTTCTCCTGATGTTGACACGACGCTCTCTGGAGCTAGAATGCTCTCTGTGCGCTCTGCTCTGACTTATATAGGCGGTGACCCCGCCCCCTTATGCCGTCACAGTCCCTGGGCATGCTGGGACTGTGACGTTTTAGGGGGCGTGGTCATCGGGTGATGACCACGCCCCCTAAAACGTCACAGTCCCAGCATGCCCAGGGACTGTGACGGCATAAGGGGGCGGGGTCACCGCCTATATAAGTCAGAGCAGAGCGCACAGAGAGCATTCTAGCCCCAGAGAGCGTCGTGTCAACATCAGGAGAAGAAGGAAGAAGGAAGAAGGAAGAAGGCAGAAGGCAGAAGGCAGAAGATTGAAGACCGGGCTCCTCCGCTTTAGCAAAAGAGCGGCAAAAGAGCAGAAGAGAGCGGAGGAGCCCGGCAGAAGATCCGGAGAGCGTGGAGAAGAACCGGAGAGACCCCCGAAGTCGGAAGAAGACCCCCGGAGCTGTCTAATAAAATGCTTTAAAAATCTGTGTAGTGTTTTTTTTTTAAATTGACACTTTTTTCCTAGGTGAATGGGTAGGGGTACGCTGTACCCCATACTCATTCACATAGGGTGGGGGGCCGGGATCTGGGGGCTCCCTTATTAAAGGGGGCTCCCGGATTCCGATAAGCCCCCCGCCCGCAGACCCCGACAACCAACGGCCAGGGTTGTCGGGAAGAGGCCCTTGTCCTCATCAACATGGGGACAAGGTGCTTTGGGGTGGGGGGGCCGCAGCGCGCCCCCCTCCCCCAAGGCACCACCCCCCATGTTGAGGGCATGCGGCCTGGTACGGTTCAGGAGGGGGGGGGCGCTCGCTCGTCCCCACCCCCATTCCTGTCCGGCCGGGCTGCGTGCTCGGATAAGGGTCTGGTATGGATTGGGGGCGACCCCCCACGCCGTTTTTTCGGCGTAGGGGGTTCCCCTCAAGGTCCATACCAGACCCAAGGGCCTGGTATGCCTCTGGAGGGGGAACCCATGCCGGTTTTTTATTTAAAATTTGGCGCGGAGTTCCCCCCTAAAGATTCATACCAAACACAGTGCCGGCATTGGCGGGGATCCAAGTCGGATCCCCGTTCATTGAAAGTCGGACACATGCCGGCTTCATGTCGCAGGGCAAAGTCGGATCCAAAGTAGGACGGCTGTCGTGTCGCACCAGTGTGAACCCAGCCTAAGTGCTATACCCAATCCATTATTCAACATTGAACTCGTAGTACAAAAATAAAGTAATATGCAAAACCAGTCCACTTGGTAAGTGAGACATAAAGCAATAATAAACGGTTAATCCTTATAATGATTGAGCAATGATATGGGTGCAGAAGTAAAAATTCAACTAAAAACTGATTAAAAAAACTAATATAGTTCAAATAAATAGTAAGTAGTTCCAGGTGCCACAGATCAAATGAAATGTGCAACGAATTGGATGCACGTCACAAAGTGATAAGTCCCACGTGTAAGTGGAATAACGATAGCAGGAGAAGGCTTCTATACTGAATCCAGTGTGCTGTCCTCAGAGTGATGTACTTCCACCATAGCACCTCGTGGACAGCCCCTTTTGTATATATGCTTACCACAAATATGGTTTTCTGTAGCTGCTGCTGATCGCACTCCGTCTGACTCTGGACGTTCACTTAGCACTGTGGTGTAAGACGGAGTGCGATCCGCAGCAGCTACAGAGCAGATCATTTTAATAAAGGAGACTACAGGCTCATAAACATTGTTTATCCATTTCATATTGTGTCCTGTAGTGATTTAAGAACCACTGTACACAGTGTGTGTGTGGGTTATGGGAGATCCATACTCCCAGAAGTGTTGTGTGGGCAGCTGCAAGGGTAAGTATTCACTATTTTCCATACAGGGAGAGCATTTATTCCAGTTTAGTTATGGATTCACTTTAATAGGCAGCTGATCCTTCACTTTCTCAAGCCAAATAAAATAATGCTGCTAAATCTAAATTGTAAAGTGGTAACACATTACACTTCTGAAATTTAATTGCTCATTTATTTAGTCATCAAACACTTCCTTCCCCCCAAGTTACTTAATCTCATACAAAAGTCCAGAGTTTTGTAGTTTTGAATTTAAATTACTATTCCAACCTTTCTCCTTAAATTTGAAGTTGTGCCTTGGTAATTTATGTTGTTGCTTTTGCTACACAAAGATTCTTCTGCATGACATTTGATTGTTTTGTTTTTATTAAAAATAAAAGTGTAAGTGTTGAAAGGACAGTTTCAGCTCATGGGTGTTAATGGGCTTCCTCGCATGGGGTAGTTCAGCTCCTTCCAAAATCATTTCTATAGGATAAAACAAATGACAACATGTTTCTATTAAACAATGCTTTTGTAGATCAGTTTTTGTGTTTATTGTCATTTCCCTGCTGCATGACCCTTTTTTTTTAACTAAAGTTCATGGACAGATATCCTAATATGTTCCTGCAGAATTTGCAGGTACAATTCTGAATTCATAGTTAAATCAATGGTAAAAATCCATCCCGGTCCAAAGGCAGCAAATCAGGCCCAAACCATAACACTGCCACCATGTTTACAGATAGGATAGGGGTCTAATGTTCATTGTTGGAATACAGTGTTCACCTTTTACCAAACATAACACTTTGTCATCAGGCTCAAAAAAGTTCTCTTGTGGGTCTCATAGAGCCACAAAATTATTCCAAAGACCTCTTTGACCTATTAACATGATATTTAGCAAACTGTAAATAAGTCGCAATGTGTTCACTGGATTGCAGCAGCTTTATCTTTGGAACGTTGCTATACTCATCATTTCTTTTTAGTGTCCTCCTTATATTGGAATCATGAACACTGACATTCACAAGTGCAAAGGAGGAGTTTTCTTTCTTAAATATTGGCTTGCAAGCCTTACCCTTTAGGCACCTTACTTTTACAGTGAGATTTGTTGGGCAACTACTCCTGGGGAGGCTAGCAATAGTGTTGAATTACCTATATTTGAACACAATCATCCTGACAGTGTACTACTGAAAATAAGAAATGAAAATATGCTTAACTAGTTGCCAACCAGCCGCCGCAGTTTTACTGCAGCAGAATGGCATGGCTGGTCAAAACATTGTTACCTTATGTAGCTTCACCTTTTGGCCACTAGGGGTGCGATGACCGTTGTGCACCCACGATTACTCATGACAGAGCGAGGACCGGGATCTGTGTGTGTAAACACACAGATCCCGGTTCTCTCAGGGGAGAGGAGACGGATCGTGTGTTCATACTATGTATGAACACTGATCTCTCTCATCTCCTAGACAGTACCATCCCCCCTACAGTTAGGACACACCTAGGGAACACAGATAACCCATTTACTGCCCCCTAGTGTTAACCCCTTCCCTGCCAGTGACATTTATACAGTAATCAGTGCATTTTTATAGCACTGATCGCTGTATAATTGTCAATGGTCCCAAAAATGGGTCAAAAGTGTCCAATTTGTCTGCCACAATATCGCAGTCCCAATAAAAATTGCAGATCACCGCCATTACTAGTAAAAAAAAATTATAATAAAAATGCCACAAATCTATCCCCTATTTTGTAGCCGCTATAACTTTTGCGCAAACCAATCAATATACACTTATTGCGATTTTTTTTACCAAAAATATGTAGAAGAATACATAAACTAAACTGAGGAAAAAATTTGTTTTTTTTTAAAACAAAGTGGGATATTTATTATAGCAAAAAGTAAAATATATTGGGGTTTATTTACTAAAGCTGGAAAGTGCATAATCTGGCTCACTTCTGCATAGAAACCAATGAGCTTCTAAGCCCAGCTTGTTCCACTAAGCTTTGGTAATAAAACCTGGAAGCTCATTGGTTTCTATGCAGAAGCGAGCCTGATTTTGCACTTTCCAGATTTAGTAAACAAACCCCATTGTGTTTTTTTTCAAAATTGTCGCTGTTCTTTTGTTTATAACAAAAAATAAAAACCACAGAGGTAATCAAATACCACCAAAAGAAAGCTCTATTTGTGGGAAAAAAAGGACGTCAATTTTGTTTGGGTACAGCGTCACACGACCACGAAATGTCAGTTAAAGCGACGCAGTGCCGTTTCGCAAAAAATGGCCTGGTCATTGAGCAGCTAAATCTTCCGGGGCTGAAGTGGTTTATGTATCACTCAAGGCTCATGTAAAATATGGAATCCAGACACCCAGGCTATCAAAGTATCCATTCCATATTTAAAAGCAGCAACCGGAATAAATTGAGTCACATCACCCCTGAGTCTACATTCAGAGGGAGATGAATCCACATTTCTAATAAACTTTTGAGTCTTTGGATTCAGCAGTGATGTTTAGTTTTTATTGGATTAGTGAAGTCCAAATTCCTTAGAAATTGATTAGTAACCTTTTGCAACTTTTTGAGCATCAATAACTGTTTTTCACAGGTCCTGAGAAATCTCATGTGTTCGAGACCTGGATTGTTGAGGTCAGACTTGGATAGTAAACAGATTTTATTTCTACAAACGAGACAGGGCCTTCTACACTCACACCTGATTATCATCCCATTGACTAAAATACCTAATTCAAATATATGTTCAAGAGGAACTGAGTGTACTAGATGTCACATACATTTGCTATACAAAATGTTGCTACACACAAATATGCAATAGTTACCCGTTTACTATATTTGAGATTTAATATCTCTCAGATATGATTTGAGTTAAATGAGAGTTACCATGAGTGAAAGCTTTAACACAATAAGAAAAAAATATTGGTAAATAGTAAGTGGCCTAGACTAATACACAGATCTATCTATTTGTACAGGGAAAGGGTAAAAATAATGCATTACATGAAGGAACAGAGTATATTCCTTAGAACATGAATCTACAAACAGTAGGACAGAAAATACATAAGACCAACATATTTAGATACAAGTACAAGGGAGATTACCCATATTTACCATTCCCATAGAGGTTCCATTCACGTGACTGCTCTGCCATAAAGTGTGTGTTTCTCTCCCATCTAGTTTGTGTATATCATTACAGGCTGATGTCTCATTGGTTGGCATGGTGTGGCTCTGATTGGTGGGCTTCCCTATTCCTGGTTCAGGATTGGGTATATCTCCAGTCCCTATACTTTGCATAAGTCAGCCCCCTTTAATGCAAATCTTTGGCACTGACTATTTTGAGTGGAAGACTTAACTTGTAGGTACATGACCTTCAGGAAAGTTAAGCATTGATGATGGGCTGACCACCCTCATTGCATATCTAAACATGGTATTCTTTGAAGTGAATGTGTGTGTAGAACAAAGAGGGTTGGGTCCCATTGTTTAGATACAGAAGCCTAGGCACCGACTTGTCTGTCTAACATAGACTTCTGGGGTGCTATGTTACATAGATACAAAGCTAACTGAAATAGATTCATAATTACAATATTTTACAGCTATTAATGGAGATTTCACATAAACTCATAAGGCAACACAATGGTGGATTGTTTTATTTTTAATATTTAATTGAACATTAAAATGTGTATTACTTATTTGTTTAACCACTTGCTGACTGCCCTATAGCACTTTTATTGATACAGGGCAGCAGCTGTATGCAGGATCACGTATATATACGTGATCCTGAACTTCCCCCTGCAGGGGACGCACAGCCACCCACTAATTGTCGGCAATACACAGAGAACTGAGATATGTCTATGTAAACAAGGCATATCTGATTTCTGACAGGGGAAAGGGATCAATCCTGTGTTCCTGCCAAGCAGGACCTAGAATCCATCTCTTCCCCTAGTAAAAGCAGCACACAGTGTACACAAAAACATTGGCTAGACACACAGTTAACCCTTTGATCGCCCTAGATATGTAACCCCTTCCCAGCTAGTGTCATTAGTACAGTGACAGTACATATTTTTATCAGTGATCATTGTATTCATTTTACCGCAAAGGGTGAAAAATGTCAGTTAGTGTCTGATTGTCCACTGCAATATCCCAGTCCCACTATAAGTCGCTGATTGCTGCCATTACTAGTATAAAAAAAATAATTAGAAATAATTAAAAATTCCATAAGTATATCCCATAGTTTGTAGACACTGTGCCGTTCACGCAAACCAATAAATATGCACTTATTGTGATTTTTTTACCAAAAACATGTAGCAGAATACATATTGGCCTAAATTTATGAAGACATGTATTTCTTTACATTTTTATAATGGTTGTGTTATATAGCAGTAAATTTAAAAAAAAAATGTTTTTTTTCCACAAAATTGTAGGTCTTTTTTTGTTTATAAAAGGGAATATAAAAAGTGCAGGGCTAAAACATAAATCATACAAATATGAATTCATGTGAATCATAAAGTAAAAAAAAAAATGTACAAATAAATATATAGAAAAAACTCATAAGCTCATACACAGTTCATGTTTCAAAAGAGAGTCCATATATTTGTGATTCAAATATTAATGTTCAATGACCCAAGTGAAAAGAAATCATCGCTGTAAAAACCTTCTGCCAACAAATATAGTGTAAGGAGGCTTACCAGAACAGTGGGAACATATTTAGCATGTACCAAATGGGTCAAACGGGCTTTGGAGTCTCAACACCTGAATAGGGAATCTTCACTGTAATCATCGTCATCGTAGTGGAATAGACAGCACAGTAGACCTGATGCATTTCGTCTCAATCAAACATCATCTGGGGTTGGCGCTGCACTTTTTATATTCCCTTCTTTTGCACAAGTTATCTCTTATAGTGCCTGCTGCTTTATATTTCTGAACTCCAAGCACGGTTTAACACTACACTACTTTTTGTTTATAGCCCCAAAAAAAAAACTGCAGTGGTGATCAAATACAACCAAAAGAAAGCTCTATTTGTGGGGAAAAAAACAGACAAAAAACCCCCAATATTTTCTATTTTCTGTTATAAAGCATATCCAATAAAAAAAATATAAAAAATGTATGACTTTAATAAAATTAGACCAAAATGTATTCTGCTACATGTCTTTGGTGAAAGTTATAGCATCTACAAACTGATATACTGAAGACCTAATTTCTTGAGGCCCTTAAAATGCCAGGACAGTTTAAATATGCCACACATAACCCCTTTTTGGAAAGTAGACAGTCATCGGTATTTAATAAAAGGCATGGCAAGTTTTTTGAAGTTGTAGATTTTGGTCACAATTTTTTGGAATATTAAAGAAAATAAATAAAACTTCTTTTGTTTTCACAATTTTATTTTTTTAAATACAGTCGCCAGCACAGTACAGTGTCATCATATGACTGGTGTGGCAGTGATTAGGGATTATGACTGGTGACAGCATGTTAAAAGAAAAATCTATTTATCTTTTTTAATTTTTAATAGTTTAATTTTTTTTTTTTTTTTTTACTTTCATCAGAGTAGCTCATTGTCAACATAGTAACACTGTACTACTCTGGTGGCTGATCAGGGTTTTTTTTACACTTTGATTGCCAACACAATGAGGATCATTGTACCAGCAATGCTTTGAACTGTCATATATGAGTTTCATTCATGACAGCTGTGATTACTGGTGATCTGTGATTGACTACAGCTAATCACATGGTACAGGGTGCTGTGATTGGCCCAGGTACCCTGTGATAGCTGTGTGCCAATCACAGTTCACTAGTATCGTTCACTGGTATTCATTCATAACAGCTTTGTTGACATTGTGATCATGTGATTGCATAATGATCACATGATCCCTGGGCCACTCAAAGTGACCTGGAAGCATGAACTGCTATCAGCTGTGTCCGGTGGATGCAGCAGTTGCAGGGGGCATGCTGCGTGCCTCCTTAGCCCAAGCAGACACAATAACCTACATGTACGTGATTGTCCCTGCATGTGCCACCCCACTGCAATATATGTACTGTGGTGGGCAGGGCCGGTACTGTGGTGGACAGGGCCGGTACTGGGTGTGGGTGGGAGGGGCCTCTGCCCTGGGCGGGATGATTTAAAGTAAGAAGAGGGTGCAGTTTGCCGGGTACAACCCTTCCTAGGACAGAATATGCTGCAGAATGTAACACAGACAGAGAGTGGCTTTGTCCCCGCATGTAGTTTGTAGCACTACACCCACCCCCTGCCTGCACAGTGTACTGTACTATTCCTGTCCTTCAGTAACAGTAGAGTGGAGAAGGTGGGGCACGTGAGGTTGGGAAGGCATCGGCTATCAGTGCTTTCCTGATTCAGTCTACATGTATACAATTTTCCCTCTCCTGGACAGCGGCTTCTCTCCTCCCTCTCCACTCATTTCTATCACTCCAGCATTATCTCTCACTGTCCCAATGTCTGTGGGAGATCACCACCTCTGCCCCCCCAGCCTCCTGCAATCTGAGAGCCTATTCCTCCTCTGTATAGTGACCCCCTACCCTCCTGGGCCCTTCTCTTGGACCCCCTCCTCTCTACCTGCACAGCCAAACTGAGTGGTGTTCTCTCCTCTGCGCTGCTGAGGCTGGCACTAACTATTCAGCTGACAGGTAACAGTAACATACTTTCAAGCTTCATATCACTGTTCATTGTTGTGTAGACACCTGTAATTTCAGATTCTATTTTTAGTAAGGGCCCATTCACAAGAGGTGCAAACATGCATCTCCCATGCAGGGCTGTTGTTTATCGGTATGGGGTTACATAGGTGTTGTGCACATCCCTGTGTCAGCACCCCATTCATATCTACTGGGACATGAGGCTGCATTGACACAGCCTCTGTATCCTAATATGACATACAGGTGTGGGTTCCAATAGAAGTGAATGGGACGCTGACACAGGGATGCACACAATGCCCATACATCCCTGTACTGATAAAAGAGAGCCCTGCACAGGACACACATGTCTGCACCCCATGTGAATGGACCCTAAAGAACTCCTGTACATGGAGGTTTAGTGAGCTCCCCAGGCATAAGAAAACAACAGGAGCTACTAAATCTGGCCATGAATGGATGGAAATGTAACTGGTCCAGCAAGGACCGGATACCTTTCAATCCTTCTATAGTCATTCTTGCTAAAGAGACATCAATTTATTGATCAACTTCTCACAAACCAGCAGATTGTGCTGACATAGATGTCTCAGTGGAAAGGATTCCCTCATCGACCTTAGTTGTTTTTTCGATCAGACACTGACTGATAAAAAAAAAATGACCCATCTATGGCCAGCCTCCAGCTTACCATATGTTATACAATCTTTTGGATCTACTACCAACTATGTAGTAAAAAGGCCTGCCTGATTGGATGCTACTTAAATTAATTGTATAGGTTTGTCCATATATTACAAAGTTTTGGTAAATCAAAAGGAGATTGTGCAGAGATTGTGTAATCAGATTGTATACTGTATGCTATACCTACAGTATAGTGTTCTTGTGCAGGAGTACTAACAATGACAAATGTTTTCCCTGCTATCTTTATTCTCACCTATGCAGATTTGTTTGCCCAGGAGCTTTATCTTTGAGTCCATTAAACATCTTGACACATTGGAGTTGATTTACTAAAGTCAAATAGACTGTACACTTTGCAAAGTGCAGTTGCTCCAGAGCTTAGTAAATGAGGTAAAACTTCACTTTGCTAAGAATACCCATCAAATGCAAGGAAAATGAAAAAAAAACTGCTTTTTTGCTTGCACATGATTGGATGATGGAAATCAGCTTAGCTTATACTCATTTACCAAGCTCTGGAGCAACTGCTCTAGAGTGCAACTGCACTTTGCAAAGTGCACAGTCTATTTGCCTTTAGTAAATCAACCCCATAGTCTAAAGCTGGGTACATACTAGGGTTGCACCAATACCTGTTTTGTACCAACAATACTTGTGCTCAAGTACTCACTGATACCAGTTGCTGATACCTTTGAGGTGCAATTTGAGCTCATACAAAATTAATAGACTCAAATCGCACTGTAAAAAATCACATGTAATTTGAACAGGAATGTGGTGTGATTCCTGTCTGAATCACATGTGGTTTTCCACATCACTCCTGTGTGAACACAGGCTGAAGTCGCTATGACAAGTCTGGGTTCACACAGGGGTGGTGTGGGAAACTGCATGTGATTCAGACAGGAATCGCAGCACATTCCTGTTCAAATTGCATGCATTTCTTTATAGTGCGATTTGAGCCCATTAATTTTGTATGAGCTCAAATTGCACAGAAAGTATTAGTTTTAGATATTGGAGCATTTGCAGAAGTACAAGTACTCTTGCAAATGCTTAGTATCAGCAACAATACATGTAACAGTGGAACCCTAATACACCCTAATCCACTCAAAACAAGGTGGATGGAGGAATCTGTGCTATTGTACTCTGACAGCAGGACTCCTCCACTGTCAGAATACAATGATCAGCACTGCAGACCGCAGGTCAAAGGGGGTTTCAAGCAGGACCAAGATCAGCTTCACCTAGTTCTAGAGCACCATTTACAATCTTCAGAAATCACCCCTGGACAGCCAGGTTACTCATTATTGGCTGCGAACCAAGCCATCATAAAAGCAATCTAATTGGCTGTGTACTTTGTGATCATTGGGATGACCAACCACAGATGTAAATAGTAATACTGGTGCACTCTGCAACCATTACATATGTTTTTGGGTGCTGCAAATGCTTCTACTAGCTCTGACCCCTGTTCTGCAACCGGGGTGGGGGGGCACATTTTGGCATCTTCACCTTGGGCACTGGAATACTATGTCCCACAACTGGTGGTGGGTTGGCAAGTGGTTAAGAATGTACCTTCCATGCAGAAATGAAAAAGCTATCTCTATGCTCTAGGGCAGGCTTCACCTCAGCCTCCAGTTTATTCTATAGAAAACTTCTCCATGGCTATCCTGATATTCAAATCCTGATAGCCAAAACCATTAGTAGAGTGAGAAAGTTCTCTGCATCCTCAGCACCTGAGTTCAAACACCACCCCTCATGTTCCAGAAAACCCATCCACCACTCCAGGAGATAGCTCCAGGCCACCTCTGTAGTATCCACTAGGGATGAGCTTCGAGTTCGACTCGAACATCGGCTGTTTGCGAGTTTGCTGAATAGCGAACAATTTGGGGTGTTCGCGGCAAATTCGAAAGCCGCGGAACACCCCTTAAAAGTAAGAGAGAAATCAAAAGTGCTGATTTTAAAGGCTTATATACATGGTATTGTCATAAAAAGTGTTTGGGGACCTGGGTCCTGCCCCAGGGGACATGGATCAATGCAAAAAAAGTTTTAAAAACAGCCGTTTTTTCGAGAGCAGTGATTTTAATAATGCTTAAAGTGAAACAATAAAAGTGTAATATTCCTTTAAATTTCATACCTGGGGGGTGTCTATAGTACGCCTGTAAAGGGGCACATGTTTCCTGTGTTTAGAACAGTCTGACAGCAAAATGACATTTCAAAGGTAAAAAAGTCATTTAAAACTACTACTTACAATACACATAAAAGTTCATTGATAAAAATGGCATGGGAATTCCCCACAGGGGAACCCCGAACCAAAATTAAAAAAAAAAAAGACGTGGGGGTCCCCCTAATTTCCATACCAGGCCCTTCAGGTCTGGTACGAATATTAAGGGGAACCCCAGCCAAAATTAAAAAAAAAATGGCATGGGTCCCCCTCAAAATCCATACCAGACCCTTCAGGTCTGGTATGGATTTTAAGGGGAACCCCGTGCCAAAAAATGGCGTGGGGTGCCCCCAAAAATCCATACCAGACCCTCATCCGAGCACACAACCTGGCAGGCCGCAGGAAAAGAGGAGGGGACGAGAAAGCGCCCACCCATCCTGAACTGTACCAGTCCACATGCCCTCAACATTGGGAGGGTGCTTTGGGGTCCCGGGCAAGGGCCTCATCCCCACAACCCTTGCCCGGTGGTTGTGGGGGTCTGCAGGCGGGAGGCTTATCAGAATCTGGAAGCCCCTTTAACAAGGGGACCCCCAGATCCCAGCCCTCCCCCCTGTGTGAAATAGTAAAAAGTGTCAAAAATGTTAAAAAGACAAGAAACAGTTTTTGACAATTCCTTTATTTAAATGCTTCTTCTTTCTTCTATCTTCTATCTGCTTTCTTCTTCCTTCGGTTTCTTCCTCCATCTTCTTCTTCTTCTGGTTCTTCTGGTTCTTTCTCCAGTGTTCTCGTCCGGCATCTTCCCCGGGGCATCTTCTTCCCTTCTTCTTCTTCTTGGGCCGCTCCGCATCCACCATGATGGGAGGCTCCCGCTGTGTGACACTTCTCTTCTTCTGACGGATCTTAAATAATGGAAGGCGGGGCCACCCGGTGTCCCTGCCCCCTCTGACATCACGGAGAATGCCACAGGGAAGTTCCCGTCAAGTCCCCGTGCGTCAGAGGGGGCAGGGTCACCGGGTGGCCCCGCCCTCCATTATTTAAGAATCGTCAGAAGAGGAGAAGCGTCACACAGCGGGAGCCTCCCATCATTGTGGATGTGGAGCGGCCCGAGAAGAAGAAGGGAAGAAGATGCCACAGAGGAAGATGCCGGACGAGAATACCATAGGAAGAACCAGAAGAACCAGAAGAACCAGAAGAAGAAGAAGATGGAGGAAGAAACCGAAAGAAGATAGAAGATAGAAGAAAGACGTTAGAAGATAGATAGAAAGAAGAAGCATTTAAATAAAGGAATTGTCAAAAACTGTCTCTTGTCATTTTTAACATTTTTGACACTTTTTTTGTGAAATGGTAAGGGTACTTTTGTACCCCCTTACCATTTCACACAGGGGGGGCCGGGATCTGGGGGTCCCCTTGTTGAAGGGGTCTTCCAGATTCCAATAAGTCCCCCGCCCACTGACCCCCACAACCGGGCAAGGGTTGTGGGGATGAGGCCCTTGTCCCCATCAATATGGGGACAAGGTGTTTTGGGGGGACCCCAAAGCACCCTCCCAATGTTGAGGGCATGTGGCCTGGTACGGTTCAGGAGGGGGGAGCTTCTCTCTCGTCCCCCCCTCTTTTCCTGCGGCCTGCAAGGTTGCGTGCTCGGATAAGGGTCTGGTATGGATTTTTGGGGGGACCCCACGCCATTTTTTAAAAAATTTTGGCATGGGGTTCCCCTTAAAATCCATGTTCGGCTCATCCTTAGTATCCACCCAGTGCTCCAGTGCTGATTTTATTCCTTGTTCCTGATTGCATGAAAACCCACACTCCACTGTAAGTGTGTGCACGCTGTAGAATCTCAGCACTGCTAAACGATATTTGAAGACCCCCCCTCGCCGGGACTTCATGACATGATTTCAGCTTGATGTCTTTAAACAGTGCCTGTTCAAATCCACCGCTTCTGCCCTCATCATTTCTGCCAGAAATTTCAGGTTGTGCTAGCCCTGATCTTGGCTGTGTGAAATTTGTTCCATTTGTATTGCCTTATGGTCCTCCTCTCCTATCAGTGTACAGCTCCCTCTCCCTCTGGATGCACAGTGGAACACATTGCCAAAAATGCAAACACATTTATTAGTTTGAGTAGAACTGCAATTGTCATCAATGACAATAGCATCCTCCCTGAGCTGGATTACAATGACATCTAGGTCTCCAGACACTCCTTCCCATGTACTTGCAAAAATGAGGACAAGTGAGTGGAAATAAAAAAAGTGGTAAAGTAATGGGGGATTTAGGATGGTCCAGTAGTAGTCCAGAGAAATAAAACACACCCTATTCTGTGATGCAGCAAGGCAGTGCGTGATGGGGAATGATAGTGTTACAGGAAGTCATAGCTAAGATGCATCTTTTGAAATTTTGAAAAGTGAGGATGCAGATTGAAGACTTCCATAGACTAGGTAAGTGAGAGGCAAGCCTTTTGGATGTACAGCAATCAGTGTAGCGCTGGACATAAGAGGACAAGTGAGTGGAAATAAAAAAAGTGGTAAAGTAATGGGGGATTTAGGATGGTCCAGTAGTAGTCCAGAGAAATAAAACACACCCTATTCTGTGATGCAGCAAGGCAGTGCGTGATGGGGAATGATAGTGTTACAGGAAGTCATAGCTAAGATGCATCTTTTGAAATTTTGAAAAGTGAGGATGCAGATTGAAGACTTCCATAGACTAGGTAAGTGAGAGGCAAGCCTTTTGGATGTACAGCAATCAGTGTAGCGCTGGACATAAGAGTGTAACTGGTGATTAGAAATTGGTGCACAATCTCTGATAATGCTAGGGTGTAATGCCGAATAAACAATGTAAATACACCAAAAATAATCATCTAAAGCTTATATCTATACAATACATAGTGATATTCCTTTTAAATATGGGACCATGCCAGAAATAGGTATGTGTGAAAAGAATAATAAAAGTGAAAAATAAAATAAAAAGTTCAAAAAAGCCTTTTGGATGGCTTTGTCAGAAATTACTTAGAAATGGCTTCTATTTGTTATACAAAGTACAATTTTGCCTGAAATTAGATTTTAAGAAATGTTTTTTATTTCCCATTAATTTATTAGCAAACAATGATTTGTCTCATGAAAAAACATAATGCTTAAGCCAATAACATATAATTACATATAACCTACCAATAACTTATAATTTCCACAGCAAGAAATCCTGATGTTCAGAAAAAAAAATAACATATAGTAGTTCAGTGTGTTGACATGTCCATTTCTACTCTTTAATTAAATGCTGTGAAAATTTTCTTTGCCAGTTTTGCAATAAACTAAAAATGTCAAATTTTGTATGAAAAAAAATAAAGAAATATAGTATATATTTAAAGAGAGAGAGAGAGAGAGAGAGAGAGAGAGAGAGGGAGAGAGAGAGAGAGAGAGAGAGAGAGAGAGAGAGAGAGAGGGAGCCAAGATAAAGTATTTTCCTGTTTTTCTACCAAGACAGTCTGATACTTTCTCATTTTCTCCATAGCTGGGGACTTGCCAACTTGTTGATAGCAGTACAATATAATCAGGTTTTTTTTTTTCAGTTTTTAAACTGAAACTGTTTCAGGTTGTATAATCAGGTGAAACTCTTTTTTCCAAATTCTGATTGTTGACATTTTTTACAATTTTTACATTTTTTACAAATACAATAATAATAATGCTATAGGAAGGAACATTTGTTATGGGGACAGATGCTCATTAAATAATAACTCCAGAAAAAAGTGTTTATTTGATAAATCTGCTGGGTTAAAAATAGTGATGAGCCAAAGGGACCTGAAGTTTACTGAAGTTTGGAAGCTGAATCTGAATCCTATTAAAATCAATAGAAGACACATAATAGAAATCAGAAATGGACATTTTCTAAGCTAATAGCCAAGGATTGTCAAACAAAGGCCATTGGTGACTGGGCACTGCCCTGGAGGATATGCCGCAAAATAAAAAAAAAGTAAAACTAATTTAATAGCATTTAAAGTGAAAAAATAAATTGCAAAATTTGTTTAAATAACATGCTTGGGGGATTCCTTGAACCTGCCTGTGAAGTGGTACATCTGCACAATGTATACCACTTACTACTGAAAACTGACCTTTACAAAGAAAAAAAAACCCTTTTAAATTGCTATTAAAAGACAGTTCCTAGATTATTCCTTCTGTTTGTTAAAAAAAAAATCGCTAGGAATTCCTTTTATCTTCCTAGCTAAGGATCGGGTACACCAAGCAAAAAAAAAAAAAATTTGCTTGGGGATTCCCCTAAAAATACATGTGAGACTTATATCCTTCCTGATGCCAGCATCCCTGGAATACAGCTGAATGGGCCAGGTTTGAATGGCTCACTTGTTGTTAGGACATCGGTGGCCACCAGCTCCCTAACAACCAACCTGAGCAGGAAAGCTATCATATTTGTCAGTGGAGTAATACAGCTGCTACATTTTTCACTTTTCTCTGTAGCCAGAGGTTTGGTTTGGACAAACACCCATTTAGTTCAATCATTCGCCAGACTCTAAAAATGCAATGAACTGAACATAGGTACGATCCAAACATGAAGTTCATCCATAGTTACATAGTTAATTGAATCTCAAGAGGTGTATGCTACTTCCCAGGTTGCAGCCTGCTCTTTGCAATTTGAAATTTCACTAAAGGCAGACACAGTGGTATCATGTAGCTGTAATACACACAAGCAGCCTTGGCATTTGTCTGTTCCTTCTCTCCTATTGCTCAATCGCAGAACGCATTGTAGTCTGTGAACACAGGAAGGAGGTAGAGGGATTGACAAGCTAGATTGTATGTAGGAGAGCCCCCAAATGTTCTGATGGTGGTACAGCTTTATTGAAATTGTACATTTTAAGACCAGGCAGAAATCAGAGGGTGGCATACAACTCCTGGGATTAATTAATTTGTTACCCTTCAGATTTTTAAAAATATTTTTTTTCCTGGTCTCCTGGCATTCCTCTATAAAAGTTAAGTAAATTACAAAAAAAAAAGAATTTTGTATGTTGTATAGAGTATTCATCTGTCATTTTGGAGACATTTACTCCTTCTGTGTTGTGCAGTAGAAAGAAGAGCTGTCAGGTCCATTATTTGTTATCTGTAAGCAAATTATTAATGTAAATAGTTACTTTGTAGAAATAAACTCAGCAATGATGTTTCTGATCCTGGCCTAGTGTTACATGGCTGTGCATAGCCTGGGCACACAAATGATGTTATCAATTTCATTATTTTATTGTTCAGAAGGAGGAGTAATTGCACACTTTCAATATGCCAAAAAAATCAAGCATTCTGTCATGAACTTCATCCCTGTTCATTACAATTATAATAAAGAAAGCTAGTCTTGTATAAATGCAGAACATTAGGTCTTACAAAAAGTATAAGCAGCTAGAATTTTTAACTTTCTTTCCCATGTCAGAACAGCTAATATGCAATACCACATTTCAATGCATTAATACATTATGAGTTGGTTGAATTTTTTAAAGGATGTATTTTATAAAATAGATACAGACAAAGATGCACAGGTTATATATACTTTAACAATATTTAAGATATGCAACAAATCCTCCATATTACTTGCAGAACATGTAAATACAAGGTAATGTGCGAGAGGTGCAATCCAAAGCCATCAGAGCTAAATAGCAAATGTTTATATATGTTCTTTCTGCCATAATCCAAAGGAACCATTTTCTTCCTGTACTCCCAATGGTGTAGACTATGTTTTGGAAGAGCAAAATTAGAGAGAGCACCACTCTCCCATAAGGTGATGGGACTTTCACGGATATGTTACTGTCTCTGAGGTAAGCACATACACATTGGATAATAATAAAATATAAATGTATTACAAAATATACAAAGCATAAAACTTCTTTGACAGTAACATTAGGCCATATAGAAGATTGATCAAAAATGATACTCAATCCATATAAAACCTTGAAAGATGCTTGTGTGTGCAGTAAGCCAATGCATTTCGCAGACTCCTTATCTGCTTATTCTGAGCAGCTCAACATGCATCTAAATCATTTTACAAGTTGCAAAAATATCATAAAGATAACATTAGTATCAATTAGAATTAGTTTGTTCATCATATACATATGAAACTTAATAACATTAATATAAGTGCTCACCAGATTCTATGACATTGACTCTGTACCAACTGTAGCATCAGAAAAGGACAAACGGACCCTCATCCGGTAATTGAATGGTGATGTCAGAGTCACCAAACTAGTCTGGTTGGCATCAGATCATATCCAAGGCAAGATGGTTTTAAACCAATAGTTATCTACAGAACCAAACATATATTCATATCCAAAATCTTTTACATCATCATATATGTAGAAGCATAAAATAGAGTAAGTGACAAAAAGGAGGAAAGGGGGGGAGAAGGGGAAAAGGAGGGGGAAGAATAAGTAGGAAGGGAAAGAAGGCAAAGAAGAGAGAGAAAGGGAAAAAGGAAAAAGAGGGGAAGAGGAAGGGAAGGGGGGAATGACAGGGGCGGGGCGATATGCCAACTGGTACATATATCCATATATACAAAGCAGTATATCCCCATTAAATCTACCTAAGACCACCCCATCAGTGGCCAGGGGTAGGCAACCAAAACATACATATCCACCAGGACCACAGGCATAACAGCATGGAATCATCCAAGAAACATGTCCCCTATCTGTCCCAGAGTATCCCTTGGTTGAACCCAGTATATAATATCCGGAACCTAAATCTGCCATAAAAATACAGCAACACACTGAATGCCCACTAAAGAGCGCACAGTCTTCTGATCACAGTCTATGATGTGGTTGAAGGCTTGGCGCATATGCTCTTACAGGGGCACACGTGCCTGGATGTGATGTCAGTGAGCCATTTCTGGTTCAGTCATTTCTGCCGGGATCATATCTATAAAGGCGGAAGTGACAGGGATAGTCAGTGGGATGCATACCACGGTGATGGCGAGGCGCTGATCTGAGACTGAGGGGTATCTGTATCTCCATTTTCTACACACAACCATGCACTCTGTCTCTGTTATACCCAGGTAACTAGTCATGGACCAGGATGACCCTTAATAATTATGTTTAGTTATCTAGGATATCAGCTCTTGATGCTCTTTAGTGGGCGGCTGAGCATTCAGTGTGTTGCTGTATTTTTATGGCTGCTCTAGGTTCCGGATGTATTATATACTGGGTTCAACCAAGTGATACTCCGGGACAGATAGGGGTCATGTTTCTTGGATGATTCCATGCTGTTATGCCTGTGGTCCTGGTAGACATGTATGTTTTGGTTGGTTTTCCTTTTTCCTTTTGTCTCTCTTCTTTCCCTTCTTTCCCTTCCTACTTTCTCTTCCCCCCCTTTCCTCCTTCTTGTCACTTAGCATCTAGTGTAGATGTAGTCTATTTTTATGCTCCTACACATATGATGATGTAAAGGATTTTGCATCTGAATATATATGTTTGGTTCTGTAGATAACTATTGGTTTAAAACCATCTTGCCTTGCATATAATATGATATTACAATGCCCACCAGACCAGTTCAGTGACTCTGACATCACCATTCAATTACAGGATGAGGATCTGTTCATTTTTTTCTGGTGCTACAGTTGGTACAGTGTCAATGTCATAGAATCTGGTGAGCATTTATATTAAAGTTATTGCAATTGTAATTGATACTAATGTTATCTTTATGATGTTTTTGCAACTTGAATAATGATTTAGATGCATTTTGAGCTGCCCAGAAGAAGCAGATAAAGAGTTCGCGAAATGCATCAGCTTACTGCACACACAAGCATCTTTCAAGCATTTATATGGATTGAGTATCATTTTTGGTAAATTTTCTATATGGCCTAATGTTACTGTCAAAGAAGTTTTATGCTTTGCATAGTTTCTAATACATTTATATTTTATTATTATCCACTGTGTATGTGCTTACCTCAGAGACAGTGACATATCTGTGAAAGTCCCATCACCTTATGGGAGAGTGGTGCTCTCTCTAATTTTGCTCTAATCGATTTCTTAGGGATGTGGATATGATAATCTGTCCCTATAACTGGTCCAACAATCTCAAATATATATATTCAGATGTTTTGGAAGCTTCTATGAGATGACTAGTAAAGTGATATAAAAAAATGTAATATTGTTATCCACAGAAGGTAACATGCCAAATTGTTATTGATTGATTTTGTCCTCATTGGGGATATTTGTCAGAACGGGAAATGGTGAGGACACAGATTGCAACAAAAATCTTTTTTTGGTAAGACTGGAAAAGGTTAAGATGATCTGACATGTTATCATTACTGTCCATGTCTTCTTGTCCAAGTGATAACTTCTGTTTCTTATCTTGCTGTCACTGGGACACGAAGAGGGCGGAAATCAGCCAACAGAGTCAAGGACAGCAATAAAACTGATAGAACTATTTACGTTTCCTAAGTCTATCCATAGCTAAGATTACATTTGAGATGGAATTGGGCTTTATGATAGCAAACCTGGACAGGTTCAGCTCAACAGGATGTTCACCAAGCCAACCCTAAAATTAGTAGACATGTGCATTCGTTTTCGTCCGAATGTATTTTCGTCCAAATTTCTGGTATTTTTGTTATCGTTTTAAGAAACGATAACGACAGTGCAGAATCCAAAAAGCTAAAGATCTGATATAAACAAATGCTTTATTTTTGTTTTCGTTGTTACAACAGTTCGATATAGATAGGAAATTCGACATGATGATGACAATAACAATCTGTGTCCATCAAACCTGTGGTCGAATGTGCCTAACCTTAACTCTATTAGTCCAAGATTATTCTACATAGAGAGAAAATATTCGACATAGAGAGAAAAGATTCGACGTAGGGGAGAAAAGATTCGACGTAGGGGAGAAAAGATTCGACGTAGGGGAGAAAAGATAAATAAAAATACTGATGATGATGAATGTTATTGGCTGATTGTAACCAAAGAGGAGGAGCAGTAAAATAGCTAGAACTAAGTACACACGTACTTTGGCTTATGGTGTCTGTTGAAAGTTCTAAGAAGATTCGATGGAGCAGGTAAACTATATGGCGTCGTACAGTTTAGCTGCTCCATCGAATATTCTTTGAACATTTGACAGACACCATAAGCCTTCAATGACAGATTCGACCTTAATTTGGATTTTCGGACGAATGCAATTTTTAACGAAAAACAAAATAAATAAAAACGAATTTCGGGAGTAACTAAATACATTTATTTTTCGGATGAAAACGAAATTCAGAAACAAAATATTTCAGTGTGCACATGTCTAGAAATTAGTGCCAAACCCTCTTGAATCTATGAAAGGCAAACCAAGCTGTTTTTCTGACCTTTTTCAAGGGTAATGGGTAAGATATTGCAAAAAAAATCCCAAGACTAAACCCAGTGGGTAGGTTTAGTCATGTTGTGGTTGTGGCCTGGACAGAGTCTAGGCTGAGGCTGCTTCCACACATTACACGAGGGTTTGCGTGATGTGCAGCTATTGGGACTTATTCTTCATTTCTAAAATTAGGGCATGGTAACTGAGCACTTCCATGGAAAACATGTAAGTGCAAACACATTTTGTAAAAATTGCTCTTGTGACTGAGATTGATTTACACCTTTCTGGGTGCACACCCAGAATGTGAAGGGTGTAAAAAATGCAAAATTGCAGGCATGAGCTTGCATTGTTTTTGTTCAGCCAGCTCCTGGCTGTCTAGTAAAAGTGATCCAGGCAGGTGTGTGGCTGCATTTTATAGTGTGGGCAGTGTGCCCCATTCTATGGTTCTTGGGCTCTCCCACTCTTCCTAGGATTCTGAGAACACATAATGCTTTCAGTGTGGAAAGCAGGAGGAGATTGAAGAACATACATCCCCTGATCTCCTCTGCTATCTTTGAAGCTAGAAGCACTCACCTCTGAGCATTTTTGGTTTCAGAGCTTTTCTGGTTTTGACACATTTGGTAACTACCAAATGTTGACAAATTTGGTATCTACTTACTTTACAGTACCTCATATTTTAACCTCTCTGGCAGTATGATTATGTCAGATTTTTGATGCCAAAAGTGGTACATTGTTTTGTACGGAAATTTGGCGTTTTATATTTAGGCCTGTCATTTTTAGGAATAACTCACTTAAATCAGTCCAAACAAGATTCTAATAGACATCCCAGGTATGAAAAAGTTTGAAACACAAAATCATAAATTATAATATAATAAATAACTATAAATAATTATCAAAAATAATAATATAATAATAATAACATGTATTCAACAATGTAATTAACTCAAAAACACAGAAATGTGCTCAGTTGCAGAATTGTCGCTGTCGTTATTTTCAGTGTTTGATGACGAATTTCCCCACGATTCACTATCGCTCAATTCTGCAAGTGTTCTATTATTATTATTATTATTATTATTATACAGGATTTATATAGCGCTGACAGTTTACGCAGCGCCTTACAACATTAGGGCAGACAGTACAAGTACAATACAATTCAATACAGGAGGAACCAGAGGGCCCTGCTCATTAGAGCTTACAATCTAGGAGGGAGGGTCAAGTTATACAAAAGGGTAATAGCTGTGGGGGATGAGCTAATGGAGAAAATAGTACAGTTGTTAGATGGAGGCAGAATAGGCTTTTCTGAAGAGGAAAGTTTTCAGGGATCGCCTAAAAGTGGATAAATTTGGAGACAGTCTGACAGATTGGGGTAGGGAATTCCAGAGGATGGGTGAGGCTTGGGAGAAGTCCTGGAGGCGAATATGGGAGGAGGTGATGAGGGAGCTAGAGAGCAGGAGGACTTCGGAGGAACAGAGATGGCAATTAGGTTGGTATTTTGAGACTAGGTTAGTGATGTAGCTGGGGGCAGAGTTGTGGATGCCTTTGTAACTTATTGTTAGTATTTTGAATTTAATTCGTTGGGTGAGTGGTAACCAATGGAGGGATTGGCAGAGAGGGGTAGCAGACACTGAGTGGTTTGTAAGGTGGATGAGACTGGCAGCAGCATTCATGATGGACTGAAGGGGGGATAGTCTATTTAAAGGTAAGCCAATGAGGAGGGAGTTGCAGTTACTATCGCTGTTTTCTAGCTGGTCTAAAACCGCTTTTGACGTAAAGGGACACTTTTTGGTTGCACTTTCTGGTCAGGAACATATTTGGACAATGACTTATCCCGCAATTCCAAGCTGTTTGTTTATGTACAGCATCCAAAGATATGGACAGCACTGGAATAGTGAACAGTCTGAGTTTGTCCCAATTAAATAGATCCCAATTTTGACCTGATCCCAAATCTCATCTAATGAGAGATAAAGCAAATGGCTCAGATGGCAATCATGTTTCTGTTTCAGTAGGATTCAGCTCTGTTATTGTTAGTGGACTATATTTTTTTTGTTTAGAATCCATATGCATAGGGGAAATTCCACAGACTGGCATAGAGCCAAGTGATCAGTTTTATTTCTGGCTATCATTTTCCTAAGAATAAGATTGGCTACCAGTCCGAATTCTACTGCCATGGCTTTAACCTGTCTTGAAATACAAGATACAGGATGCACACAGTTCAACTTACTATCAATGCAAGTCTGCAACTCCTGGGCAAACAATTCAGGGTGCAGCACTCCCACAGCTTCTATACTGCTCAAGACCGAGCTCCCAACCACTGAACCCTGTCACTCACCTGACACAATGGTACACAGGTGCCCGCTCCAAACCACAATCAAGCAGACACTGGCCCACACCTCCACCAAGATGGCGCACCCCTCCTCCTCGTTCTCCACAGCCCAACCTCACCAACTTGCCAACACGTAGCATGCTGCATGTGAGGAAGCCTCCCAGGAAGGTTTTTCACCACAGGCATTATTGAAGCAATCGAGAGAATGTTCCAAAAAAATTTACCAAATCTTAAATCACTTTTCTTGGGAAATATAAGATCTTGGGTAACACAAATCTGACCTTAAAGTTTGAATAGATGCCCTGGAAATGTCAATACAAGCCATGATAATGAATTGTAAAATCTCAAGGAGGAAAATCTCACTCTCTAGACCCGCCTTGAGGACTTTGAAAATCGATCTGAATTATCTAATGATATGTATTTGGACAATCCCGAAGACCCTGCTAGATCTCCAGTCAACTGTTGCTGCCCTCTTTCAGGATCAATTCTGATTGAGAGACTCGAGATGGATGTGTCCACAGAGTACTCACCCACCACCAACCTGAGGGCCCCCCCAGAGATGTTATAGCCAAACTTCATTATTTTGAGATGAAGGACCAGTTACTAGTGCAGCTCAGGTGAAAGATTACCTTATCTTTCAAGAAAACTTCCAGTTTTTCACGTACCTGGCTCCCCTTACCATAGCTAAATGCAGAGCAATGAAACCCCATGCACAACTTCTCCCATAGCATCAGATAAAGTGCAAGTGGGGATTCCTTTTTCTCTTAATTCCTCCCACCAGGGGCAACACTTCACCTGTCGCACCTCAGAAGAGCTACAACATGCTCCAGAAATCTCCATTTGACCACTTCATTATCTGTTGGTACGATCAGATCCCAATGTTAAGGGAATGGAACTAGGGGGACAGCAACACAAATCAGCTTATTTTCAGACAAAGTTTTTCTCTTCCTAAAGTTGACTTCCTCCTCCATGCCTAATCTCTTATGCCGCGTACACACGGTCGGACTTTTTGACAACAAAGGTCCGTCGGTCTTTCCGACAGACTTTCGACGGAGTTACGACGGACTTTCGATTGACTTTCTAACGACCGGACTTGCCTACACACGATCACACCAAAGTCCGATGGATTTGTATGTGATGACGTACGACCGGACTAAAATAAGGAAGTTGATAGCCAGTAGCCAATAGCGGCCCTAGTGTCAGTTTTTGTCCATCGGACTAGCATAAAGAAGAGCGGATTTTTCGACTAGACTCGAGTCCGTCGGAAAGATTTGAAGCATGTTCCAAATCTAAAGTCCTTCAGATTTTCAACTGAAAAAGTCATCTGCAGGTCCGATGAAACCCACACATGGTCGAATTGTCCGCCGGACTCAGTCCGTCGGACCAGTCCGGACGAAAAGTCCGCTCATGTGTACGTGGCTTTACACACTTTTAAACATATTGCGGAAGTTTCAGATCTGAAGTTCAATCCTCAAAATTCCCAAGATCTCAATATTTCCTTACTGCATTCCACATTACACAGTTACAGTCAGTGTTCCAATTTTCCGGAACATCACATTGTCTCCCATATCTGGGAATTAAAATATCCAACAAGATAGAAGGTTTCTTTAGGGTAAATTACCCTCCCATGCTGGTGCATCTCTCCTCCTTGCTTTCCCTTTGGTCCCTTCTGCCCATCTAATGGCAAGTGATAATAACCAATAATAACTTTTTTTTGGTAGTACCCTCTGCCATTCTGGCTTACTATCTTTGTATTCTCCAGTGATGGATGATGGACTATGTCTGGGGAACCCTCAGACCTAGATTCTCTCAACATGAGCTAGAATTGCCTAATACACGGGGCTGGGTCTCCCTAATTCTACAAAATTTTACTATGCTACTCAATTAGCCTAACTTATGAAGTACCACTCAACATATGAAACTACTTTCAGTTGCCAATCTGTTATTGTTGAATCATGCTGATCGTACATGTATTTTTACCCCATAGTGCGACACTCACTTGCCCTTTGGGATAGACTTATTACAATTAAATTGAATGTATCTGCAAATGAGACCCACATGCCGTAGGGCTCATATCTAAGCTATAATTGTGGTTGCTAGATAAACCTAGTTGTAATCCCCCTACGTATACATTGGGAAGCAGATCTCAGAGTCTCAAATTTCCACCAGGAGTTTGGAACACAATATAGACAACATTAAATCTTGGACACAGAATATGAGTACCTTGGAGGCAAATTCTAAAGTCTTAAACCATTGTTACCTAGTCCTCAATATTATTTATAAATTTGCCACCTACTTCACCTGTTTTCATGGCTGCAGAGGTTTGGGTACCCACCTTCATGTCTGGTGGTTCTGCCCTGTAGTGAGTGCAGGACTCTCTGCTCTGTTTTAAAAAACTATCAACCCCGGCCCCCTTGTAGCCCTTTTGAATCTCCACCCAGAGTATTGTACATTACATTTCCTAAATTCAAATTATTATTACAGGTAACTACAGTGGCTAAACAAACCATAGTGACAGCATGGAAATTTCCCTCACTCAGCCTTGTGGAGGCCAGAATAGCATGATGCAAGCCATGGTCCACACTCAAAGCGGTCTTATAACATAGAGTTGCTAAACATATTCAAATCTGGCAGCCATAGGTGGATCACTACCTTCCTGTACACATTCACACATGATTACTACTTCTAGTTGATGACTTCCTATCCTTGACACTATGCTGCCCTCTCCACCCAGCAGACCCCGGGACTCTTTTTTTCCCCTCTTTTCTCCCTTATCCTCATTTTCTTTTCTCATTATCTTTCCTCTCTCTTTTCCCACAACCCCTCTATTTACCTAAGAAGAGATGACCTTGGTTCCCTAGTTAGCAACTCATTTCACCATCTCTTGTGTTATTAATCACTTTGGCAGGACATATTCCAATATCTTATAGATGCTTGCTAATGTTGATCTGAGTTCCCTTCCTCAATTTGCTGTTTATGTATACTCATCTACTCTACCAGTGGCAGCCAGTCCACAAGGGGTGCCACCCCCCAAACCCACGGTGCCGCCCCCCAGCTCACACTATCTGTGTGGTCATGCACTATGCGGGGCGCCAGACCAATAGGTTTCTACCAGGTCCGTCACCCCCCCCCCACAGGCACATGACCCCATCCTGAAACCCCAATTGGCCATTTTTATATTGTCCACAGGGCACAGTGCTCTCCCACCCTGCAATGCCAGTGAATCGGCATCGGCTTCCTGGCCATTCAGAACCCAAGAAGAGGACTGGGTGAAAATTAACAGTACGCTGGCCAATACCATAAGAAGGCAGGTCCTCCCATCCAGACCTGAAGAAAGATACACATAGGCTGCCTGTTATTACAAATTACAAGCTCTCAGGCATGCACATTTCTGATACTTCACATCAGAAAACTCTGCTGCCAGACAATAACAGGCTAGTACACAGAGCTTTTACAGGCACACATGCTGCATTGTCAACATTGGAAAAGATAGCTAAACCAGTAATATAACCTATAGGGTTAGTATAAGTCATACTTTTTTTAAAATGTGTGTGTACTTTAGTGGAAGCAAAAAATCTGCTTATTCATTTTAAATAAGACAGAAGCTGCAGTGTCGGCCAGTCCAGGGGAGCTCTGCCGTAGTGTGAGTGCGGACCTGGATGGGGCCACCCACGCCTCTCCATAATCCCTCCAGCACCAGCCTCCACTGTACTCTACCATGCCCTGCCCTGTCAATGTGTGCTTAGTTTGCAAGCCAGAACGTCTTTTCATTATTCATATTGTATTCCAAGTGTCATATCTTAACTATGAATCAATACAAATATTGAACAAGAAATACAAAATACAATGGGCCAACATACCATTAATTTGTCACAGCCATTTTCTTAGTAACATTCTAATCAAATTGAAGTGGTTGCATGGATAGGTTTGTTAGGCTTGTGCCATCAGCAAAGGTTACAGATTTACTTAACTGGTCATTGCACGTAGTGCAATACCTTGGTAGACCTTGGCACCTAGCCTGTTTTACAGACTGGCTGCCAAGAGAGAAATGTGAAAAGTATATCCCAGTAGCATGATAAGGCAAATGCATGCCAGACAAATATCTCAGGTCTTTCCTGGACTTTTAATGAAATATTATATATGACTGGAGTGTTTCTTTAACTGGAATTTAATCACTTGTATCTATAATGTTCATCTTAATTTTCTATAAAATTCATAACATATTAGCAGGCAGACATATTGTATAAAGTTAGTGCACTGTATGTATTTAATGTGCTATCAAATTTGAATTTAAAAGTGGTTAACCTCTGTCACCTTCCATTAGTTGCTGGGGTATTATATCAATAACCTTTACAATTTTCGAACAAAGCTCTCTTGACTTTAAATATATTTTGAAAGAAACCTCTATCCGATCTTTGTCACATAAGCTTAAGCAGTTTTAATTGCCTGCAATCACTACCAGCATGTTGTGCTATCTGATTAACCTATGCCACTACTACACTGCCTTTGTTAATAAATATTTGGCAGAGAATTAGAACACCCAGGTCACTATTGCTCTCCCTTACATACCAAGATATCAGATCTCACTCAGATAAATGAACAAGGTTGTTTATTTCTGTCAAAAATGACTAATCTGTACAAGCTGTTTTTTTTTTTTTACAAAGTTTATATAAAAAATATTGCCAACATTAAACAGAATTCTAGGTAATCCAATTAAGACTTGAACAACAGCACTCAGAACGAAAGTTACACAGCGGGTTCCTTTTAACTGTGTTGTAATAGATGAGCTGAAATAGACCTGCAACGATTGAGAATGCATTAAGTATGCCAACAGGGAAAAAAAATGGAAAGAGAGGACTAGATGGTTGAAAAAGTGATGCCTTGTTCTTAGGAGATCCAATCTGATTTCTGAAGTTAAAACACTGAAATCACTTGCATTCAATTACTACCCACTCTTCAGTCTTCATACATCATTGCTGGATACTGTTTCAAGACATTATTCACATAGCAAAAGAAATGCAAGACCACTTTGGGAGGAGATGACACATTTCAGTGTACATGGTTATCCAGTCTTTAAAATGTTGTGTGCTATCTATCTGAAAAGTGTATTTACCAAATGGAGGCACGACTAATACAGCATAAACAGAAATAAAATCCAGAGCAGATGAACATTTTCAATAATAGGATATTCCTAGCTATTTTCTCAATCTATCCTCTGTGTTATTGGTATAGCACACAAACCATTTCAAAGCAGTATAAAACAAATGAAAGGTTTTAAATTGCAAAGGAAACCGTTTTGAAGAAGGTGAAGGAATCTGCATTATAGTCTTGTATTTTTTCTGATCAAAAACAGAGAGCTTCATATTTATAAAGATCACAATTATATACTGAGGTTTGCTCTCTGCTCAAGTTCCAGGGATAAAATGTTTGTATGTGGTGCTTATACTTATAAAAGATGTTTAAAAATAGTTAAAAGATGTTTCTAGTGACTAAAGGGGTAATTTGTAAAGCAGCAGTATAAAAAAAGACAGATTTAAAACACTCAGCACTGGGAATGAAAAAAGAATTGTCAGGAGGAGGAGCTCTTTGTCTCATTGACTGTCAAAGCATCTCTTTTAATCACAATGTGTTCTCTGCAGTGTTATTGCTACTGTGGCCTGCATTTTAAGAATTTCATGTAAAATGGATGTCAAAACTGCATACTGAGCTGCATATGCACAGTTCGGTTTGCATTCAATAGAAGACCGCCAGATTTCGTAAAGTTTTCAAAATATAAATGACTTTAAAATGGCCATGATTCCTTCCTGAATACCTGAAGCCAAGGACCAACCTACATATATGTACAACATATATCCAGGTAGGCTCTTTTAATACATAGTTATAGAAAGAGCAAAAACAACACTGTACAGCCTGATTGTAACATATATGGCTAATACTGGGATGGTTATTTGTTCCCCAATTACAGTTATCACACAGTGGAGTGTTGCCTTATGGGTTTATGTGAAATCTCCATTAATCGCTGTAAAATATTGCAATTAGAAATATATTTCAGTTAGAGGGAAATATATTTAAAATACTGAGTGTTGTGTTGGTGTTATTGTAATTAGTTCAACTTCAAAGGTTGGCCTTTTGTTTTCCCTGATAACATCTCCCCTGGGTAGTAAACAACAGCCTTCTTTGACTCATCCAATCCGGCTGTGCCCAATATACATTTACTAGGTACAGTGACCAATTAGGGAGAATTATATTAGCCACACTACAGAAAGGAGGGGGGGGGGATATAATGCTTTGTGACCAAGCTAACTCACTCTTTGGTGTGGGAACAGACAGCAGTCACCATGGGCTGACCTGAAGTTAACAGGTAATCTAACTCTATACTTGCATCTTATATTGTATTGTATATATGGTTCTGTGAGTAATTTGTAAATATCATGTAAGCCAGGGGACCTACGCTGTACATTGTGTTGTAAATACTGTCTGGTGTGTAATTTGTATATATTATGTAACCCTATTAATAAAAGGTGTATTGCGGATGGAACTACCTCTTTGTTGTAAGATCTCTCAGATCTAGATATGTATATGTCCATACTACCACAATGATTGAGGTGTATGCACAAAATACAGAACTAGGCAGCAAATGGCAACCGGCGAATGGACAGCAATATCTCAAGGGGTTGCAATATCTACAAAAGGCACACTTTAAAAGGGTTTTTCATTTGAATGCTAAAAATGAACATTGGGTGCTCCATGTGCTTGATATAGAAATGGGCTATAAGAAATAGCTGTGTTCTACAGTGTGTAATTAATAGGGAGCCTACGAGGAACACATAACTTTTGTTAAAAGCTAAATATAATATAGAATTGGTACATGAAGCGTCCAGATGCATTAGAAGGAGATGAAAAGAGCTGTTGCCCAATGTTTCTATGCATGAAGATTCAGTCTATTTAAAAAATATTTGAAAGATGTTTCCTGCATGTATGCATATCAACAGGAATTGAGAGCACAGCACAAAAGATGGATAGGGAGGACAGACAGTCTTTAGAAAATGTACTACTTGTAGCTAACAATATTGGCAAACTATTGCCAGGAGTGCACATAACATTCCATGCAGATAATGTCTTGCAACAATGTAAATTGCTGGGAGTTGCCAACTCCAGAGATCAGGTTAAAGTTTGACTATTAACATTTAACTTAGACACATGGTCTTCCCTACCAGACCATGTTAAAGAAGGAAGAGCAGATTACAATGAAACTGTAGATGAATTGCTAAAATTAATATATCCCTTTGACCTAGGCTTAAAAGCAGCGTATAGAACAAAACAGGAAAATAATGACAATCCACTTCTTTATGCAAACAGGCTATGGTCAGCTTACTATGTAGGCAAATGGAGAAACATACACAGAGAGGACCCAGAGTACAAAACCCTCCTAATAGCTAATGCCCATCCAAAATTTAAAATTAAATGTGGATTTTTTATAAATCCTCTTAAAGATTCATATCAATGCATCATGGGTTGTATGCACAAATTTTTTCATGTAGCCAGAAGGTCTAATTCTGTGAAATCAAAGATGTATCACCAGAGTACAAACAACAAAACCTGTTTAGCAAGTCACACTACAGGAGAATTTGCCACCTTTTCAAACAGAAAGAGGCACCATTACAATTACAATGCCTCTAAAGATAAGATCTATAGGCATGGCCACCCAGGTACTAGTCAAAGGCAAATAGCCTCATGCTCCCCTTTGAATGTAAATTCCATGGAAAGCAATCTCAGATTACAGCACAGGAGATCAGTTCTGAAAGAGCTTAAGTTAATTAGCACAATTACCTCTCTTGAAAATGAGATTGAACTACTGAAGTCGCATATTCATAATTGGGAAAATACCAATAAAATAATGGAAACATCACAACTAGGGATGAGCCGAACACCCCCCCGGTTTGGTTCGCACCAGAACCTTCCAAACGGACCGAAAATTCGCAGGAACGTTAGAACCCCATTGACGTCTATGGGACTCGAACGTTCGAAATCAAAAGTGCTCATTTTAAAGGCTAATTTGCATGGTATTGTCCTAAAAAGGGTTTGGGGACCCGGGTCCTGCCCCAGGGGACATGTATCAATGCAAAAAAAACTTTTAAAAACGGACGTTTTTTCGGGAGCAGTGATTTTATTGATGCTTAAAGTAAAAAAAAAAGTGAAATATTCCTTTAAATATTGTACCTGGGGTGTGTCTATAGTATGCCTGTAAAGTGGCGCGTGTTTCCCGTGTTTAGAACAGTCCCTGCACAAAATGTCATTTTTAAAGGAAAAAAATCTCATTTAAAACTGCTTGCGGGTTTAATGTAATGTCGGGTCCTGGCAATATGGATGAAAATCAGTGAGACAAACGGCATGGGTACCCCCCAGTCCATTACCAGGCCCTTTGGGTCTTGTATGGATATTAAGGGGAACCTCACACCCAAATTAAAATAAGGAAAGGTGTGGGGCCACCAGGCCCTATATACTCTGAACAGCAGTATACAGGTGGTGCAAAGGTAGAATCTGTTTGTAATTTTGAACAGGTACATTTTTAACATGTTTTAGCTTCAGCCAAAAAATCTTTTTTAAGCTTTTTGGAAAACATAGGGAAGGGTTATCACCCCTGTGACAGTTGTTTTGCTGTCTGTCCTCCTCTTCAGAAGATTTCACCTCACTTTTTGTCCCAATGACAAATGTTTTTTGAAAATTTGGGTTTTTTTTGTGGAACAAGGATTGGAAAGCATCAGTGGAAAGGAGAAATGTTTTTCCCATATTAACTCTTACAGGAGAGAATTTCCCTTCCTAGGGGTAGATTTCATCTCACTTCCTGTTGTCTCCTTCTGTTTGCAAGTAGGAGTCGTTTGTAAGTTAGATGTTTGAAAGTAGGGGCCTGCCCTATATACTCAGCATAAATTTGAGTCTTAGGTGTTGTTGTGGCCACAACACTGTAAGCCCTCACAGGACCCTGCTGTGAAATATTAGATCAAGAATTGTAATTACATGCCCCTGTTGAGCAGGGGCAGAAAAATTGGGCCTTTGGTGCTGGTCGTGGTGCTGGTGCCACAACACTGTAAGTCCTCACTCGCTCTTGGTGGGCGCAGAAACGGGCCCTGCTGTGAAATATTAGATCAAGAATTGTAATTACATGCCCCTGTTGAACAAGGGCAGAAAAATTGGGCCTTTGGTGGTGGTGGTGGTGCTGGTGCCACAACACTGTAAGTCCTCACTCGCTCTTGGTGGGTGCAGAAATGGGCCCTGCTGTGAAATATTAGATCAAGAATTGTAATTACATGCCCCTGTTGAACAAGGGCAGAAACATTGGGCCTTTGGTGGTGGTGGTGGTGCTGGTGCCACAACACTGTAAGTCCTCACAGACACTCTAGTTGGATTGCAGGAACGAGCCCTGCTGCAAAGTATTGCATCAAAAATTGTAATTACACGCCCCTGTTAAACAGGGGCTGAAAAATTGGGCCTTAGGCACTGGTGCTGGTGCCACAACACTGCAACCCCTCACAGATACTCCAATTGGAATGCAGAAACGAGCCCTGCTGCAAAGTATTGCATCAAAAATTGTAATTACACGCCCCTGTTAAACAGGGGCTGAAAAATTGGGCCTTAGGCACTGGTGCTGGTGCCACAACACTGCAACCCCTCACAGATACTCTAGTTAGAATGCAGAAACGAGCCCTGCTGCAAAGTATTGCATCAAAAATTGTAATTACACGCCCCTGTAAAACAGGGGCTGAAAAATTGGGCCTTAGGCACTGGTGCTGGTGCCACAACACTGCAACCCCTCACAGATACTCTAGTTGGAACGCAGAAACGAGCCCTGCTGCAAAGTATTGCATCAAAAATTGTAATTACATGCCCCTGTTAAACAGGGGCTGAAAAATTGGGCCTTAGGCACTGGTGCTGGTGCCACAACACTGCAATCCCTCACAGATACTCTAGTTGGAACGCAGAAACGAGCCCTGCTACAAAGTATTGCATCAAAAATTGTAATTACACGCTCCTGTTAAACAGGGGCTGAAAAATTGGGCCTTAGGCACTGGTGGTGGCGCCCAGAACCAAAAATGTTCTTACAAGCTATCAGCGTGATCATTGAGGAGGAAGAGGATAATTACTCAGGGATAGTCACTCAGCATCAGCATAGGCAGTCTTTGAAGGGATCTGAAAAAAATTATTCTGTTACATCAGCATCAGGTGCTTGGTAGCTGGTGCTGATCCAAGACTGATTCATTTTTATGAAGGTCAGTCGATCGACCGAGTCGGTGGACAGACGCACCCTGTGATCGGTTACAAAGCCTCCAGCAGCACTGAATGTGCGTTCCGAAAGAACGCTGGATGCAGGACAGGACAGTAGCTCAATTGCATACTGTGCAAGCTCTGGCCAGTGATCCATCCTCAAGACCCAGTAACCCAGAGGATTTTCGGTGGGAAAGGTGTCCAAGTCAGATCTTGCCCCTAGGTATTCCTGCACCATGTAAAACAGACGCTGGGGATGGTTGCTGGAACCGATCATACCTTGGGGCTGCGGACCAAAAAATTGTCTGAAGGCATCGGTCAGACGGCCACCTTTTCCACCGCTCCTTCTTTGACTGACCGAAGCCTCAGCAACACGTTGTCCAGAAACAGGAGTTTGTAACCTCCCAGTCTCTGGGAACGCGTTGCACAGACCTTTCTGCAAGGCCTCCCGAAGATGTTTCATCCTCTGCTACCTCTGCGATGGCAAGATAAGGTCCGCAACCTTACCCTTGTAACGTGGATCAAGGAGGGTTGCCAGCCAGTATTGGTCCTTCTCCTTGATACCACGAATACGAGGATCCTTACGCAGGCCTTGCAGGATCAGGGAGGCCATGCAGCGTAGGGTTTGCTGAGGCATTCGGTCCGGAGTCCTCTGGGCCACTAAGGACGACATGGTCCGCAGCCACCTCCTCCCAGCCACGTACATGTCCATGTGCTTCTTGGGACTGATCCCTTAAAGACTGCTGCTGATGCTAAGTGCCAGGCTCCACCTCCATACTGACACAATCTTCCTCCTCCTCCTCCTCCTCATCCTCTTCCTGTGTGATCGGCAGGCACGCAGGAACACTGTCTGGATAAAGGGGGCCTTGAGAGCTAAGGAAGTCCTCCTCTTCCTGCCTCTGTTCTGCCTCAAGTGCCCTGTCCATTATTCCACGCAGCGTGTGCTCCAACAGGTGAACAAGGGGGACAGTGTCACTGATGCATGCACTGTCACTGTTCACCATCCTCGTGGCCTCCTCAAATGGTGATAGGACAGTGCATGCATCCCTGATCATGGCCCAGGAGGGGAATCATGGCGTGGGGAAAAAAAACAAGCTCCCCTGACCCTGTCCTGGTGCCATAGTCGCACAGGTACTCATTGATGGCCCTCTGCTGCGTGTGCAGCCGCTGCAGCATGGCCAACGTTGAGTTCCACCTGGTGGGCATGTCACAGATTAGGCGGTTCTTGGGCAGGTTAAACTCCTTTTGGAGGTCCGCCAGCCGAGCACTGGCATTATATGACCGGCGGAAATGCACACAGACTTTCCTGGCCTGCCTCAGGACATTCTGTAGGCCTGGGTACCTCCCCAAGAACCGCTGCACCACCAAGTTAAGGATGTGAGCCAAACAGGGCACATGGGTCATTTGTTCCTGTCGGAGGGCAGAGAGGGGGTTGGTGCCATTGTCGCAAACCACCATTCCTGCCTTAAGTTGGCGTGGCGTCAACCACCTCTGAACCTGCCCCGCAGAGCTGACAGAACCTCTGCCCCAGTGTGGCTCCTGTCCCCCAAGCACACCAGCTCAAGCACCGCATGGCATCTTTTGGCCTGCGTACTTGCGTAGCCCCTTGAATGGCTACGGAGCACCGCTGGTTCCGAGGACAAAGCACAGGAAGAGGCCATGGAGGAAGAAGAAGAGGAGGGGGTGGAGGAGAGAGGTGTGTCACAATCATTAGTAGTGGAATTTTGGAGGCGTGGTGGCGGAACAACCTCCAACACTACTGCACCTTGTCCTGCATCCTTCCCAGCTGCCAGCAGAGTCACCCAATGCGCGGTGAAACTTAGGTAACGTCCCTGTCCATGCCTGCTGGACCATGAGTCAGTGGTAATATGCACCTTACCGCTGACCGCCCTGTCCAGCGAGGCATGGACATTGCCTTCTACATGCCGGTAGAGAGCTGGAATCGCCTTCCGTGAGAAAAAGTGGCGTTTGGGTACCTGCCACTGAGGAACCGCACATTCCACAAACTCACGGAAGGGGGCAGAGTCTACCAACTGAAAAGGCAGCAGTTGAAGTGCTAGCAATTTTGCCAAGCTAGCATTCAACCGCTGGGCATGTGGATGGCTGGGAGCGAACTTCTTTCGGCGGTGCAGCAGCTGGGGCAGGGAAATTTGCCTGGTACAATCTTACGTCGGTGTACCGAAAGCAGATTGCCCACACGTACTTAGCTGTGACACACCTAATTCTACACCTTCATTCCTCTCAGTGCAGGTCTCAGAGAGGACTGAAGGTATAGTGGGGTTTGAGATCTCAGCTAATGAGGAGCAAGGAGAGGTCCTCTTTGTTCTTTGGTGTGGGTCTTCTAGATACGCTTGCCAACGAACTGCATGGCAGGTCAACATATGTCTGGTCAAGCATGTGGTACCCAAGTGGGACATGTTTTGGCCACGCGAGATACGCTTGAGACATATGTTGCAAATAGCAGTGGTGCGATCTGATGCACTCGTCTCAAAAAAGGCCCACACCAAAGAACTTTTTGAATAACGCGCAGAGACTGCAGCGCCCTGCACATGTGGAGCTTTGGGGTGTGATGTAGTCAATGTGCTGCCCTTAGGCTGGCACCTGGAGGGCATCCTGCCTGGTTAGTGATGTGCCACCTCCTCCTCCTCCTCCTGCTCCTCTCTCCTATCAGGCACCCATGTTGAGTCAGTGACCTCATCATCCCCTCCCTCCTCATCACTGGAGCAAACCTGGCAGTATGCTGCAGCAAGGGGAGCATGACTGCCAGATTGCTGTCCTTCTTGGGCACCCCCTCTGTCCGTGCTCATGTTACTGCCTTCATCGAGCTCAGTATCATCATCAGAGCCTTCCAAATGCTGGGCATCCTCCTGGAGCATGTACCCAACACTGTGGTCAAACAGTTCGAGGGACTCCTCGGGAGGACATGGTGGGGCTAGGGAAGGAGTCACTGATGACATTGAGCCGAGGGAAGAGGCCGCTGCTTTGCCAGACAAAGTACCCTGAGCATGGGTGAGAGAGGATGAGGAGGATGAGGACGGCTTGGTCATCCACTCGACAAAGTCTTCCGCATGTTGCGGCTCAACACGGCCAGCTGCAGAAAAAAAGGCCAAGCGTGTCCCACGGCCACGTGCTGATGAGGATGCACCGTCTCCACGACCAGCACTAGACACAGAGCCTGCTTGCCCTCTCTTATTGGCATGTGACTGTCTGCCTCTCCTTCTTGGCCTTCCAGACATACTAATGGCCTGTAGCTGCACTAAGCTGGGATATATATATATATATATATATATATATATATATATATATATATATATATATATATATGTATATATATATATACTGATACTGCAGCTAGCAAAATCAACTGCCTGCCTGTAGTATGAGAACACCACCAACCTTCTACAGGTAGCTTTAGCTGAACACTGAGCAGAGCTCGCAAAAAACTAACTTGTAGCTTTTTTAGCTGCCTGCGGTAGTGATAGGATCAGGAAAACACCACCAACCTTCTACAGGTAGCTTTAGCTGAACACTGTGCAGAGCTCGCAAAAAAATAACTTGTAGGTTTAGCTGAACACTGTGAGGAGGACGCACCGCACTAACTTGTAGTTTTAGCTGAACACTGTGAGGAGGACGCACCACACTAACTTGTAGTTTTAGCTGAACACTGTGAGCAGGACGCACTGCACTAACTTGTAGCTTTAGATGAACGCTGTGCAGAGCTCGCAAAAAAATAACTTGTAGGTTTAGCTGAACACTGTGAGGAGGACGCACCACACTAACTTGTAGTTTTAGCTGAACGCTGTGAGCAGGACACACTGCACTAACTTGTAGCTTTAGATGAACACTGTGCAGAGGTCTCACTACACTAACTTGTAGTTTTAGCTGAACACTGTGAGCAGGATGCACGGCACTAACTTGTAGTTTTAGCTGAACACTGTGAGCAGGACGCACTGCACTAACTTGTAGTTTTAGCTGAACACTGTGAGGAGGACGCACCACACTAACTTGTAGTTTTAGCTGAACACTGTGAGCAGGACGCACTGCACTAACTTGTAGTTTTAGCTGAACACTGTGAGCAGGACGCACTGCACTAACTTGTAGCTTTAGATGAACACTGTGCAGAGCTCGCAAAAAAATAACTTGTAGGTTTAGCTGAACACTGTGAGCAGAACGCACCACACTAACTTGTAGTTTTAGCTGAACACTGTGAGCAGGACGCACTGCACTAACTCTAAATAGTCTAGCTGCCTGACTGTGGTACTAATAGGATCAAAAGAACACCAGCAATTTTCTTCAGGTAGATGTAAATACTGTAACAAGACAAGCCTGCCTGTCAGTAAGAAGATAACAGGAACAGATCTAGCTAAACTGAATACAGTGTATATATATATATATATGCAACACCTGGGATGCATATATATATATATATACACAATACACTGTAAGTGCAGCTAACTCACTGATTGTCCTGCCTAATCTATCTAACTCAAATGAAATGACACTGTCTCTCTGTCTATCTATCTCTCTTTCAATGCCGGAACACACACTACACAGGGCCGCCGTGCAGGCGGCCTTATATAGTGTGGGGCGTGTTCTAAACCCCCTGAGCCATAATTGGCCAAAGCCACCCTGGCTTTGGCCAATTACAGCTCTCTCTACCGATGGCGCTGTGATTGGCCAAGCATGCGGGTCATAGTGCATGCTTGGCCAATCATCAGCCAGCAATGCACTGCGATGCCGCAGTGAATTATGGGCTGTGACGCTCCACATGAATTTGGCACGAACGGCCCATAACGTTCGGAATTCGGCGAAGGACCGAACAGCCAATGTTCGAGTCGAACATGGGTTCGACTCGAACACGAAGCTCATCCCTAATCACAACATGTTCTTAAGGTAAAATATGAAGCATGCCATGCAGATGTGGTACAGTGTAGGAAAGAACTGAAAGAAATAAAACAATCTTTTGATCAAATTGTTGAGGTCCCACAGAAAACCATCTGTTCAATTCAAACAGAAAATACAGGAGGGAGGCCCAACCTATCTATGTTATCTGCTAGGACTTCACCTTACTGGGAACAAACCTTAAATATAAGCAATGTAGAAACAGCAAAAGAAATACCAGATCTAATGTGTCATCCAGTTGCCTACTGATCTGATTAATTTATTTTCACCAGATCCAAGTGTGAATGTCAGTGAACATATACCAATGTAAATATATAAATAAAACAATGTGGCAGTGTTTGCTCTCTTTGTGTCAAAGAAAGGGAAAAGGGTAATAACTTTTGTCTAAGTTATATTTTCCAGGTGCAGGGAGCTCATGAAAAAGTATTTACATATTGATCAGGTGTATCAATATAGATGTATTTATACATAAGTACATACACCTAAGGTAATGTATATTAGGCTAGGTATTCAAACATGGTTATTAGTAATACAGGTGTTTATCTTCCCCAAAGGATTAGAAGACTGCCATAAATATTCAAAGGTATAGGGTACAAGTAGTGTTTAGTACAGAAGCTTACTCTTGCTTCATTTTTTTTTATTTTTTATTTATTTTGTTTTTGGTTGGTGTTCTTGTTTTTTTTTTTTCCTTTCTCCTGTTTGCGTAAACACATAACAATTCATTTACTATTTATCAAAGCTCTATCCAGAATGTATGGGTTCAATCCAAATGAATGTGTGTGTCTGAGTGATGGAAGGCATGGGTATGAACTGTCCATGTGTAAACAAAGATTTTTTTTTTTGTAGGGGTGTACTCACCATTGTTTTTATGGCCATCAATAAGTGTGATCACACTAATGTGCATGCTTTGTACTGTTTATTATTATTTTTATTAATTTTTCTTGTTTGTAATGAGCTCAATACTGGTACCAGTTTAAATTAATACATTTTTTTTTAAGTTTACATGTATTTGCAAATAAATAACCTGTGCACAGATATGAGATCTCGATCCCTATGACTCTGAGAAACTGTAGGGATATTTTTTTTTCTCCTGCTTGAAGTGAAGTTTCATTCACTCTGATACATGGAAAATACATAACAATGCATTGCTTTGCACCTTGTGGCATCTTATGGATTCAGTAGGTCTGGTGTTTTGTTTTTCCTTCCAAATTGACGCATGTGCTGTTAATATGTGTAAAGGTTTTATGTCTACATGTTGTCTTCTTAAACTTTAAGTACTTACAAACACACCAGGTTTTCCTATAACTTTTTGTTTGTCAGAGTACAGATATGTGGGTGTGTCTGTACATTTTTGACTGTACTTACCGTGGATGGACGCATTATCTCAGCTGGAAGTTTGTTCCAATCATCCACTACTAGTTTAGTCCATTATGAACCTCTCAGAGAGGTACAGTGAGGTGTTATTAATGTTTTCTGAGTTTTGTATTTTAGGAAAAATACACAGACAAGGACGGATGATTGGACCCAGACTGGGCAAAGTACTTTGAAACACAGAGGACCTTAAAACATAATTTTTATGTTTGTTTTAAGGAGAAGCCTTGAATCCAATTAATTGCAGTCAGGCCCAACTAAATTCTAAAAAGAAAAACATTTTAAACATTTTTTTTTTTAAAACAGAGATCCTGCTCTCTGTAATACAAGTTCTTGTGGCCTGCTTGACCTGCAAATTAAGTCAATTAATATGTTAATCACCACCGACAGAGGGTGTTACTTTTGCAGAGCTACAATGTTTGAAGGCAGTTTCAATGTTTTGTTTTTTTTTTTTGACAAAATACAGATTCAATTTTTTTTAATTTGTTAATTTTTTTTTCTCTTCTCTCATTTTTTTTTTTTTTTTTTTTTTTTTAAACGGTAACTTTTTTTTTGTTTACAAAAAAAAAGGGAGAAGAAAGATTTTTAATTTTTTTTTGTTTAAATTCTTTCTTTTAATGTTTACTATTTTTCTTTCTTTCCTATAGTACCCCTGTTTTTTTTTTTTTTGGTGATTCTTGAGTTTGGTTTCACTAGGGTGAAATAAAAAAAAAAGGAAAAGAGGGGAGTAGGGGGAATGTTTTATGGAGAACATTTAAAATGGTTAGAAATGTTGATATAGAATATTAAAGCTTCCCTATAGCATTTTGGGGAAGTTCCAACAGTTTTTTTTTTCTTCTCTTTCGACATTGGATAATTGTTTTACATAAATGTATGTCATGGTAGTTATTACCAACTATGACAGTAACACCTGGTTACACCTGGTCATGTGACTATTTTCTTTGTATATGTGACATACAATCCTCTCTACAGTTCTAATATTGGACAGTCATCATATGTGGTCATTGATCAATTTTTTTTTTTTGTTTGTTGGTCAGTTTTCTTTTTTGTGCCATAACCAAGTTCAAAGAGCATTGCGTGATTATCATATAGATATACTGGGACTGGTGAGACTCATAGTGATTGGCAAATAGCAGGGAGTATAGTACAATTGTACTTAAGAGTAATTTAGTTTGATTGTTCCTGAAGCCACTAGTGACTGATGACAACACACACATCCGTATTCTGAAATCAAGTTATTTTTGTCTGTGTAGGCGACACTGCCTAATCTGCATGGAGATCTCTTAAAGTGATGACCTCTTCTGTAGCCTGCTAAAGGCAGGACTCATACAGTAGCTACACACGGTATCCAGGGACGGAGCTATATGCCCAAAGGTTTGGCATCAGCCAAGGTTGAACTGAACACAGTTTCAGTAAAAGGAGTTAGTGGTGAGTTGCAATGGCAACAAAATTCCCCTGAACACGTGAAGAGTCATACACACACACACAACGTGGTATTCCACAGAAGGTGGGGCAGAGGTACTTGCAGGCATATGACAATGGAAGAAGAAAGATGGGGGGATGAAAATCAGACACCTGGCTGAAGGGCTTAACCATTCAAATTGTTACACATGTCACTGGGAAAGGGGTCTCATTAGTATGTCACAGTATATCTATGGCAATTCTAATCAAAGGTCTTTACTGCTCAGACTTACCAGACAAGCATTCATTTGAATGCATATGTCTTAAATGTACTTGTGTTTCTTTCTCCACCTTTGTCCACATTAAAAAAATATTATCTTAGAAAGCCAGGAAAGCTGGTCCCCAGTACTGTATTCCAATTGGAATCACCAGGGATGGCTGTCCCAGAAGCAAGGGCAACAGGACCAGATTCGCCTTATGGACTGTTATTATTGGACTGTTATTATTGGACTGTTGTCATTATTGGACTGTTGTCATTATTGGACTGTTGAGAACAAAGATCCTCATTTTTTTTTCTTCTTCTTGTTTTGTTTTGGTGCTGTTTCTCCTGATTTTTATTATGGACTTATGACAACCAGAACAAGTAATGACTACCGATACTGGGATCCAGAAATGTGAACTGTAGAGATGGAGAGTTTAAAAGTTTTTTTTTTCTCTTCTCAAAGAGTTTTATTTCATTTCAGAGGACAAAGCCAAATGTGCCAGATATTGGAGGAGATTGCACATAAACCATTATTCTAGGTGTGGCCGAGTCTCATATTCTCAACTGGCTACAAGGGGCCATCTGTTGCCTTATGGGTTTATGTGAAATCTCCATTAATCGCTGTAAAATATTGCAATTAGAAATATATCAGTTAGAGGGAAATATATTTAAAATACTGAGTGTTGTGTTGGTGTTATTGTAATTAGTTCAACTTCAAAGGTTGGCCTTTTGTTTTCCCTGATAACATCTCCCCTGGGTAGTAAACAACAGCCTTCTTTGACTCATCCAATCAGGCTGTGCCCAATATACATTTACTAGGTACAGTGACCAATTAGGGAGAATTATATTAGCCACACTACAGAAAGGAGGGGGGGGGGATATAATGCTTTGTGACCAAGCTAACTCACTCTTTGGTGTGGAAACAGACAGCAGTCACCATGGGCTGACCTGAAGTTAACAGGTAATCTAACTCTATACTTGCATCTTATATTGTATTGTATATATGGTTCTGTGAGTAATTTGTAAATATCATGTAAGCCAGGGGACCTACACTGTACATTGTGTTGTAAATACTGTCTGGTGTGTAATTTGTATATATTATGTAACCCTATTAATAAATGTGTATTGCGGATGGAACTACCTCTTTGTTGTAAGAGCTCTCAGATCTAGATATGTATATGTCCATACTACCACAATGATTGAGGTGTATGCACAAAATACAGAACTAGGCAACAGGAGTCAATCATTGCTTGAGCCTTTGATCATTACTCCACCCATCTTTGACCAGCAGTTGCATCTACAAGCAGTGTGAATCAGGCTTAAAATGGTAGTAAACAGCAGTTTTTTTTTGTTTTTGTTTTTTTTAATCCTGCAAGGCAATGCCATAATGTGCTAGTATGCATCGCAAACTTACCTTAAAATGAAGCCCTCCTGCTATGCGCTGTCACTGCTAAAGGCACTTCAATCTTCACTCGGTTTTCATCAGGATTCGTGGACTCCAGCTATGTGAGTGGCTGGAGCCGCGGTTATGTCACTCCCACGCATGTGCATGGGAGCTGTCGTTCTCATCGAAGGGCTCTGAAGGAACAGCTATTCCTTCAGATCACATGCGTCGGTGACATTAAAAGTAAATATCTTCTAAACGGTGTACATTAAGGAGATATTTACTATAGGCTTACCTATAGGTAAAAGTCATGCATGGGAGCTTACTCCCACTTTAAGCCAGCTGTACATGGCTCAGTTTTCCTTTTTAAAGAACTAAACCAATTACTCTATCCAAACAATTCAACTGGATGGGGGGAATCCTCTCTGCTGTGCTATTCTATTCTGACAGATGTGGGGCTCTTCTGTTGTCAGAGTACAAAGGTTTGTTCAGCATGTTTTTCCAAAAGGTCTGTTGTTGAGTGGTATTGGCCACACACATTGATTTGGGCATAAATGCATTTATCAACAAAGCTTAGATTTTTAATTGAGGATTCATTTTCTTATGGGCCTTGTTTTTTCAGATTTTTTACTATTATCTATCTTTTTATCCAATGGACTAGGTCCACACATTCCATCAAGTCATGTTCATACAATAAATGTGAATGAGGTCCTTCGCGCTATCAAAGTAATTAAGTGATATAGTAATCAGATAAATTGCAGCTGGACCTGAAGTGTATAAGTGCACTAAAATTGGTATGAAATAAACAAGTGATCAGCGCAATTTAATACTATAAATAAAATAATGATGGTTTAGCACTGTGCAAATGATTCTGTGCAAAAACGCTAAATTAGTATATATGTGCAAAAATGTTATTGTTGTGGTAGCAGTGCGATAATGAGGAATTGAATGGATTATTGTTGTATTAATTTATACAGATCACATCTATTTCATTGAAATAATGGATATGCACAACATTTTTATTTGTATTGATTCATCTTGCACAGGAATCATTCTTTTTTAGCACAGGATCATAATTTGCAGATAGCATTTTTTGCACAGCATCATGAGTGTTTTTTGAACAGATATACTCATTTAGCGTTTTTACACAGAATCATTTGCACAGTGCTAAACCATCATTATTTTATTTATAATATTAAATTGCACTGATCACTTATTTATTTCATGTTCATACAATAGTTCCTTAATGAATTAATCTGCTGGATGTCGGGATGTGCGGCTGGCGTGTCTAAAAACTCTATGTCTAAGCTGCTGTCACTTTTGCCAATCTTTTGCGGCTCTCCTGCCCTGACTGTGTGCATTGACCATACTCAGGGTCTTCCATCTTAGGCTCCAGTATATCCTTTTGGCCATCCCCCTGCCTTGGAATGTGAGAGAAGCCCCTCTCTTGGGGACAGCATCTATAGCACTAAGTCTTTTTGAGACTGTTTTTCTTGATGCCTATATGTCTTGAATTAGCAATCCCACTGACACAGCTCTTACTGTTACCTATTTCCTCTGTTTTTTAAACATTAAATAATGGAATGTTGAAATCTACCTTGTTATCAAACACTATATACATTTTCCTCTTCACACATCCCTGAAGAAGGAGAAAAATTGTACTCCGAAACGCGTTGGGTGCAAAGAGGATATCCTATGTGCTTTCCAACACAGTGGCAATATTTCATATTGTTTAGACAATCCATTGTTTCAATTCTACATGTATATTTTTTAATGACAATGTTTAATCATTAATAAAAATCTTACTTCTACTATAAATACTTTGTATACTCCTCTAATAAATACTACTATGTGCTTTTAAAGTCCACCTAGAGGAAACCCCTCTCTCTTTCTAAAATATTGTATATGGCACTATACTAGCATAATATTACCATTTGCTCTTTTTTTGCCACTTCGTTTAAGTAATGACTAGGGATGAGCCGAACACCCCCCGGTTCGATTCATGGCAAAACATGTGAACAGGCAAAAATTTTGTGTGAACACGCGAACAACATTAAAAGTCTATGGGACTCGAACGTAAAAAATCAAAAGTGCTCATTTTAAAGACTAATGTGCAAGTTATTGTCATAAAAAGTGTTTGGGGACCCAGGTCCTGCCCCAGGGGACATGTATCAATGCAAAAAAAAGTTTTAAAATGGCAGTTTTTTCGGGAGCAGTGATTTTAATAATGCTTAAAGTGAAACAATGAAAGTGAAATATTCCTTTAAATATTGTGCCTGGGGGGTGACTATAGTATGCCTGTAAAGTGGCACATGTTTCCTGTGTTTAGAACAGTCCCTGCACAAAATGACATTTCTAAAGGAATAAAAGTCATTTAAAACTGCTTGCGGCTGTAATTTAATGTCGGGTCCTGGCAATATAGATGAAAATCATTGAGAGAAATGGCATGGGTCCCCCCCAGCCCATTACCAGGCCCTTTGGGTCTAGTATGGATATTAAGGGGAGCCCCACACCCAAATTACAAAAAAAAAGGCGTGGGGCCCCCAGGCCCTATATACTCTGAACAGCAGTATACAGGCAGTCCCCGGTTACAAACAAGATAGGGACTGTAGGTTTGTTCTTAAGTTGAATCTGTTTGTAATTTGGAACAGGTAAATTTTTAAAGTATAGCTCCAGCCAAAAAATCTATTTTTAAGCTTTTTGGATAACATAGGGAAGGGTTATCACCCCTGTCACATTTGTTTTGCTATCTGTGCTCCTGTTCAGAAGATTTCACCACACCTTCTGTCCCAATGACAATTGGATTTTGAAAATCTTGGGTTACTAGGGAAACTAGGATTGGTGATAAAGCATCAGTAGAGACACCTTTTTCCCATATTAACTCTTACAGGAGAAAATTTTCCCTTCCTAGGGGTAGATTTCTTCTTACTTCCTGTTGTCTCCCTCCGTTTGTAAGTAGGAGTGGTTTGTAAGTCGGATGTTTGAAAATAGGGGACCGCCTGTATATACTGCACGGTCTGCCCTATACACTCTGTGGAAAATTGGGCCTTAGGTTCGGTGGTACCAAAACACTGTAAGCCCTCACAGTTACTCTTGGTGGGCTCTGCTGTGAAATATTATATCAAGAATTGTAATTACATGTCCCTGTTAAACAGGGGCAGAAAAATTGGGCCTTAGGCGGTGGTGGTGGTGGTGGTGGTGGCACAACACTGTAAAGCCTCACAGATACTCTTGTTGAGCGCAGGAATGGTCCCTGCTGTAAAAATATTAGAGCAAAAATTGTAATTACATGCCCTTGTTAAACAGGGGCAGAAAAATTAGGCCTTAGGTGGTGGTGGTGGTGGCACAACACTGTAAAGCCTCACATATACTTTTGTTGAGTGAAGGAATGGTCCCTGCTGTGAGATATTAGAGCAAAAATTGTAATTACATGCCCCTGTTAAACAGGGGCAGAAAAATTGAGCCTTAGGCGGTGGTGGTGGTGGTGGCACCACACTGTAAAGCCTCACAGATACTCTTATTGATTGCAGGAATGGGGGCCCTGCTGTGAAATAATAGATCAAAAATTGTAATTACGTGCCCCTGTTAAACAGGAGAAGAAAAATTGGGCCTTAGGTGGTGGTGGTGGTACAACACTGTAAAACCTCACAGATACTTTTGTTGAGCGCAGGAACAGGCCCTGCTGTGAAATATTAGATCAAAAATTGTAATTACGCACCCCTGTTAAACAGGGGCAGAAAAGTTGGGCCTTAGGCAGTGGTGGTGGTGCCACAACACTGTAACCCCTCACAGATTCTTTTTTTGAGCGCAGGAACGGGCCTTGCTGTGAAATATTAGAGCAAAAATTGTAATTACATACCCCTGTTAAATAGGGGCAGAAAAATTGGGCCTTAGGCGGTGGTGGTGACACAACACTGTAAAGCCTCACAGAGCGCAGGAAGGAGCCCTGAATTTAAATATTTGATCAAAAATTGTAATTACACGCCCCTGTTAAACATGTGGGATGAGGAGGAATAGGAGAGTCACTCAGCATAATAGGATAGTCACTCAGCATATGCAGTCTTTAAGGGATCCCACATCCGTAGAAAAATCAATCGGTTACATCAGCATCAGGTGCTTGGTAGCTGGTGATTAAAGACTGATTAATTTGTATGAATGTGAGCTGATCAACAGAGTCTGTGGACAGGCCCACTCTGTGATCAGTTACAAAGCCTCCAGCAGCACTGAATGTGCGTTCCGAAAGAACGATGGATACGGGACAGGCCAGTAGCTCAATTGCATACTGTGCAAGCTCTGTCCAGTGATCCATCCTCAAGACCCAGTAACCCAGAGGATTTTCGGTGGGAATGGTGTCCAAGTCTGATCTTGCCCCTAGGTAATCTTGCACCATGTAAATCAGACGCTAGCGATGGTTGCTGGAACCGATCAGACCTTGGGGCTGCGGACTAAAAAATTGTCTGAACGCATCGGTCAGACTGCCACCTTCTCCACCGCTCCTTCTGTGACTGACCAAAGCCTCAGCAACACGTTGTCCAGGAGTACCAGGAAATTGTAACCTCCCAGGCTCTGGAAACGCGTTGCACAAACCTTTCTGCAAGGCTTCCCGAAGATGTTTCATCCTCTGCTCCCTCTGCGACGGCAAGATAAGGTCCGCAACCTTACCCTTGTAACGTGGATCAAGGAGGGTTGCCAGCCAGTAATCATCTCTCCCTTTGCTACCACGAATATGAGGATCCTTCCGCAGGCTTTGCAGGATCAGGGAGACCATACAGCGTAGGTTTGCTGAGGCATTCAGTCCAGAGTCCTCTGGGTCACTAAGGACGACATGATCCAAGTCCATGGGTTTCTTCGGACTGTAAATGATCCCTTGAAGACTGCTGCTGATGCTGAGTGACTGACTCCACCTCCATGCTGACACAATCCTCCTCCTCCTCTTCTTCTTCTTCCTGTGTGATCGGCGGGCCCGCAGGAGTACTATCTGGATTAAGGGGGCCTTGAGAGGTAAGGAAGTCCTCCTCTTCCTCTGCCTCAAGTGCCCTGTCCATTATTCCATGAAGCGTGTGCTCCAACAGGAAGACAAGAGGGACAGTATCACTGATGCATGCACTGTCACTGCTCATGATCCTCGTGGCCTCCTCAAATGGTGACAGGACAGTGCATGTATCCTTGATCATTAGCCACTGGCGTGGCAAAAAAAACAAGCTGCCCTGACCTTGTCCTGGTGCCATACTCACACAGGTACTGGATGGCCCTCTGTTGCATGTGCAGCCACTGCAGCATTGCCAACATTGAGTTCCACCTGGTGGGCATGTCACAAATGAGGTGGTTCTTGGGCAAGTTGCATTCTCTTTGAATGTCAGCCAGTCGAGCACTGGCATTATATGACCAGTGGAAATGACCACAGACTTTTCTGGCTTGCCTCAGGAGATCCTGTAAGCCCGGGTACCTGCTCAAGAACTGCTGCACCACCAAATTCAGGATGTGAGCCAAACAGGGAACATGGGTCAAGTGTCCCTGTCGGAGGGCTGAGAGGAGGTTTGGTGCCATTGTCACATACAACCATTCCTGGCTGAAGCTGGCATGGTGTCAACCATCTCTGAGCCTGCCCCTGCAGAGCTGCCAGAATCTCTGCCCCAGTTTAGCTCCTGTCCCCTAAGCAGACCAAATCAAGCACCTCATGACATCTTTTTGCCTGAGTGCTTGTGTAGCCCCTTGAATGCCTACAGAGCACCGCTGGTTCAGAGGACAAATCTGCAGAGGAAGAGGCCATAGAGGAAGAAGAAGAGGAGGGGGTGGAGGAGAGAGCTGTGGCAGAATCACCACTACTAGCATTTTGGAGGCGTGGTGGCAGAACAAGCTCCAACAATACTGAACCCTGTCCTGCATCCTTCCCAGCTGCCAGCAGAGTTACCCAGTGCACTGTGAAAGAAAGGTAAAGTCCCTGTCCATGCCTGCTGGACCATGAGTCAGCGGTAATATGCATCTTACTGCTGACCGTCCTGTTCAACAAGGCCAAGACATTGCCTTCCACATGCTGGTAGAGAGCCGGAATGGCCTTCCGTGAAAAGAAATGGCATTTGGGAACCTGCCACTGAGGTACTGCACAATCCACAAATTCATGAAAGGGGGCAGAGTCTACAAGCTGAAAAGGCAGCAGTTGCAGTGCTAGCAATTTGGCCAAGCTAACATTCAGATGCTGAGCATGTGGATGGCTGGGACCAAATTTCTTTTGACTATTTAGCAACTGGGGTAGGGAAATTTGCCTGCTAAAATTGGATGTTGGTGTACCGCTAGCAGATTGGCTGCAAGTACTTGGGACACCTATTTCTATACCTTCATTTCTCTCAGTGCAGGTTTCTGAGAGGACTGGAGGTATAGTGGGATTGGAGATCCCAGAAGATGAGGAGCAAGGAGTGGTCCACCTTGTTCTTTGATGTGGGTCTTTTAAGTGCTGTTACCAACGAACTGCATGGGAGGTCATCATATGTCTGGTCAAGCATGTGGTGCCCAAGCGGCTGCTGTTTTGGCCACGCTTGATACACTTCAGACATATGTTGCAAATGATCTGCTGCACATGTGTCAAAAAGGCCCACACCAAAGAACTTTTCAAAATATGCGTGGAGTTAGCAGCGCCCTGCACCTGCTTAGCTCTGTGGTGTGATGCATTAGGGTGACTGTTCTTAAGATGCCCCCTGGAGGGCATCCTGCCTCGTTGGAGATGTGCCTCCTCCTCCTCCTCTCTTTTATTAGGCACCCAAGTAGAGTAATTGACCTCATCATTCCCTCTCTCCTCGTCACTGGAGCAAACTTGGCAGTATGCTGCAGCTGGGGGAACATGGCTGCCAGTTTCTTGACCTTCTTGGGCACCCCTCTCTCTAGGCTCACGTTACTCTCTTCCTTAACCTGGGTACCATCATTGGAGCCTTCAAATCGCTGCGTATCCTCCTGCAGCATGTACCCAACACTGTGGTCGAATAGTTCGGGGGACTCCTCCATGCATGATGGCGGGGCTAGGGAAGGAGTGACTGTTGACATGGAGCCGATGGAATAGGCCACTTTGGCAGCTACATTGGCAGGCAAACTACTCTGAGCCTGGGTGACAGATGATGAGGAGGATGAGGACAGCTTTGTTATCCCTTCCACCAACTCTTCTGCATGTTGTGGCTCAATAACACGGCCAGCTGCAGAAATAAAGGACAAGCGTGTCCCACAGCCACGTGCTGAGGATGCACCGTGTCCATGACTAGCACTGTCAACTGTAGACACAGAGCCTGCTTGCCCTCTTTTAGTGGCCTGTGAGCAACTGCCTCTCCCTGGTGGCCTTCCGAACATGCTGTAAATTTTCTTTAGCAAAACCACACTTCACTATATTGTGTACTGTGTACACCACCAGAAAAGTAGTAGCAACTGCACTAGGGGTGCACGGTATTGTGTACACCACCAGAAGTCTAATAGCAACTATGGGTGCACTGTATGTATTGTGTACTGTGTACACCACCAGAAAAGTAGTAGCAACTGCACTAGGGGTGCATGGTATTGTGTACACCACCAGAATTCTAATAGCAACTATGGGTACACTGTATGTATCATGTACTATGTACACCACCAGAAAAGTAGTAGCAACTGCATTAGGGGTGCATGGTATTGTGTACACCACCAGAAGTCTAATAGCAACTATGGGTGCACTGTATGTATTGTGTACACCACCATAAAAGTAGTAGCAACTGCACTATGGGTGCATGGTACTGTGTACACCAACAGAAGTGTAATAACAACTTTAGGTGCACTGTATGTATTGTGTACACCCCCAGAAAAGTAGTAGCATAGAACATAAGGCTCATCCCTAGTAATGACGCTTGTCACGTGTGAGCGGAAGTGAGTCAAGA